>NC_138661.1:3000000-3457500 GCF_964273445.1 Streptopelia decaocto
TTGGCAAGAAAATAATTGCCTCAAACCTCTAGCAATTGTTGTTTTGCAAAAGTGCTGGGTATCAGCATTAATCACAGAAAGAGGTCGATACGGTGAGAATTACTAGAAGTTTTTGCTTTTCCCCCACCTTGTTTTTGATTAACTCTAATCACAGCCTTATCCAAGCCTGGGTTACAATAAAGTATTTCAGCAAGGCTGTTCCCCGGTAGCATATAGTTTATTTTAATATACCGGCAACTCCATCTGCACTTGAGGCTTTATTAATAAGCAAGGCCAAGAGTTTCTCCAGTTTCATTCCTTTTCTACGTTGCTTTCCCCACGTCCTCCCGTTTCCCTCTGACCACTCAGGGCGACTTTCTCACTCAGGATTTTTGCACAATCGGGTTTTGCAGGAGCGGATGCTGAGGCTTGTGCTTGTTTTCAGCAAGGGGCTGGATGCGATCACGGGGGCTGGGCTCTGTCCTGTCACCCATTCTACAGCCACAATGTGTGTCCCCAGGGGACCCTCCTGGTTTGTGTCACATACTGCGCTCCTGTCCCCATAAGCTGGGCATGCTGTTGTGTCCATCATATCAGCCTATAGATGCCCATGCTGGGGCAACCTGGACACTGCTCCGAGGTCTCCATCAAGAACTCGGTGCTGGCACACGTGGCATCGTGATGGTCCTTCCGCGCTTTTGCTGCACGTGCACGTTGAGCTGGTGTTTCTCTTTGCATGCTTGAGGACGGGTCTAATGCTAATGGAGGATGTCATCATCACTGACTTGCATCTGGGCAGGAACAACCCCAGGTTCCAGTATAAGTTGAGGAACGACCCGTTAAGAGAGCAGCGTAGGGGAAAGGGACCTGGGGGTCCTGGGGACAGCAGGGTGACCATGAGCCAGCACTGGGCCCTTGTGGCCAGGAAGCCAATGGTACCTGGGGTGGGTTAGAAGGGGGTGGTCAGTAGGTCAGAGAGGTTCTCCTGCCCCTCTGCTCTGCCCTGGGGAGACCACACCTGGAATCTTGTGTCCAGCTGTGGCCCCTCAGTTCCAGCAGGACAGGGAGCTGCTGGAGAGAGTCCAGCGCAGCCACCAAGATGCTGAAGGGAGTGGAGCATCTCCCGTGTGAGGAAAGGCTGAGGGAGCTGGGGCTCTGGAGCTGGAGGAGACTGAGGGGGGACTCATTCATGGGGATCAATATGGAAAAGGGGAGTGTCATGAGGATGGAGCCAGGCTCTTCCCGGTGACATCCAATGGTAGGACAAGGGGCAATGGGTATAAACTGGAACACAGGAGGCTCCACTTAAATTTGAGAAGAAACTTTTTCCTGGTGAGGGTGGCAGCGCCTGGCCCAGGCTGCCCAGGGAGGTTGTGGAGTCTCCTTCTGTGCAGACATTCCAACCCGCCTGGACACCTTCCTGTGTAACCTCATCTGGGTGTTCCTGCTCCATGGGGGGATTGCACTGGATGAGCTTTCCAGGGCCCTGCCAACCCCTGACATTCTGGGATTCTGTGGTCAGAGCACCTTATGTTTCCCATCAGTTGGGAATGTGCCGGTGGCTGGTCTGTGTGGCTCAGGTATTTTGCTGTGACCTCTTAAGCCACAGTTTGCAGTGACTCCATGGTGACTCAACCCCATTCAGCCACACGTTGCTCGCTCCAGTACAGTTGCAGTGTGGAGGAGGAGGAAGCAGAGAGTTAATTTAGCTTCTCCTAGACCAAGCAGGAGCGTTTTTCTGTAAGGCAGATATTTTAATGGAGCAGTTAATGTCAGAATCCCAGGCAGCAAAACTGAGCAGCATTCTGGTGTCTGCTGCGCTGGAGGCTCTTGTCCCACAGCCTCGGAGCTGCTATGGCTGTGAAGACCCTTCTCCGGGACCGAGTACCATTTTGCTTCATGCTTAGCAGGGCTGTGTCACTGGTCCCTTGTGTCTGACTTCAGTTTTGCATCCTGACAAGCTCAGAGCAAAATTTGGCCCAGGTTTAGTGGCTCAAACCATGCTAGATCACCTCTGTGCGAGAGGAGGTACCGGCCTGGCTGCAGGTGGGCTCTGACAGCACCGAGCACACAGAAATGCCTCCGGGAACAGCGTGAGGTTTGGGATGCAGCTGCGTGGCTCATTCCCAGGGCACTGCAGGGGATCCTGTACCCGGGGGTGTCTCCTGGAATCGTGGTGGGACCTCCTGGGACCGTGCATGAACATGGACCGGCACAGGAGCTGCGATGACATCCATCTGAACCAGAGCTGGCATCCCCGAAACAGTCATCTGCTGTAGGGAAAGCATGCTTCAATGGTACTAATTGTCAGCAGCGATGATTAGTTATTAAGGTGTGATTAGTCACTACTGTGTGGGCTCTGAAGATGAATAGGAGGGTTTAGAAAACAGCAGGACTCTTAATATATTCCGAATTGGCTTCAAGTTCCTGCCAGCAGTGACACTGGATATGTTATATTGTGGGTGGGCAGGAGAGTTCCCTTGTCCTCATCACCCTGGGATGAAACAGGAGAGATCTGCAGCTACCTGGAGCGCTGCTGGGGTCCCTCTTCATCACCTGCCATCTCAGCTGCTTCCCCCTGCTCTGCGCTGCTTAAAACCAGACTGTCCTAACAGGGTTCCTGGGTGATGAGCACTGGACCCATCCTGCCCTGTCCCAGGCCTTGGGTTGCGATGCAAAGATTTTCCCCATAGTCTTTCTAAGCTGAGTATGTGTGGGTGTGAACACTCACAGTAAATATATCTCTGTGAGTCATGGAAGAAATAGGACTTATTTATGCCTGGGTGAGTAGGAAAGTGGAGATAATGTTTCTGAAAGGGATCCTGGAGAAAATCCTAGGGACAGCCAAGTTCCAGGGGGAAATTTAGGCTGAAAGTTACTTTTATTAATCCTGTCACCATAATAGAGTTGGTTTGGATGGTGGTCTGTTGGCAAAGAGTAGAAATTAAAGCAAATCCTCTGCTCCAAATCCTTCTTGGAGGGAGGATGATACATTAGGAACAGTGATCTGGTGGGATGTGGGGGAAAAAAGGAAAATAGATATAAACAACAACCATTATTTTAATCCTAAATACTCAGTGCTGTTCTGCCCCTCTGCCCATCTGGAGTTTTACCCATCTGGAAAAGCATACAGCAAAGCTGGAAAAGGTATGTGGAAGAAGAAGAATCACCAAAGAATAACCCAAAGGATAAAATAACACGAATAACCAGAGGATAAATAGGATTCTGTCCAAGAAATGAATACACAGACCTTGACTGAGGCGAGTAAAGTCACAAGGGGTGTTGAGCGGGGGAACGGTGAGTGACTGTCCCCTGGTGCCAGAGCTGGAGAGCATCATGTGAAACAGGCAGGAGCAGGCAGGTTCATGACAAATTAGGTGAGACTTTACTCAGGGTATCAGTAACCATGGGAAAACACCTGCCCACAGGATGCCGAGGTGCTCACAGTTCCCACGTTTGCTTTTCCATTTGGGCAGACAAGTTCACAGAGGAAAAAATCCATCCTGGTCTTTCGGATGCAGAAACTCAGCGTGTGGCTCTGCAGGTGTCTGAGCCACAAAGCACCGGGCGCCGGGAGGGTGTGTAAGGGGAGCATCACTCTGTGGTCCTCCTGTTCACGGATGCTTTTGGCCACTGTCAGCCTTACTAAGCCAGACAGACCTTTGGTCTGACCTAGAGTGGCTGTAAGCAGAGCCTGCTCTCCTCATCGGTTTAATTACTGGCAGTGCTGTTTTTTTTAGTGCATCCTTGAGCAAATCACTCATCCTGTGCTTGAGTCCTGGTGTTCACACATGGGCAATATCGATGCTTCTGTGGCGGTTCATTCATCTAGGTTCTTTTGGGTAGATACCATCTCTCTTTACACATTTGTAGAGCGTTTTTCGTGCCTGTGCCATCTCAGATGGCCTTTCAGCTGTCGCAGTAATAGAAATAATTAACAAGAAATTATTTATCTTCCTCCCTTTATTCTATTTTGCTCACAAACAAAATGTTGACGGTTGCTGAGACAAAAACAGGTATAGAAGCCTGCTGAAGAGGAAAGCCATGACCCTTGGATCGGCAGTAAGTTGCCTTAGGCTGAAGAGCGAGACAGGGAAGTATCTGTGTGTTTGCCCTGCATTTAGGCTTTTCTGTGAGCATCTGCCTTCAGAGATGGGATATGGGGCAGAGCTGATCAGCTACAGCCATTGTTATATCCTCTTCCTTCAGCACAAGCTTCCCCCCCTTGCAGCTCTTAACCATATGCCAGGGACAGAAACCTCCAAAACCGCCTGGTTTTGCTCATCTGCAGGGAGATGTGACTCAATCAGTAACTGTACCTTCCAAGGTGCTTATCTGGACAGTGTCCTTCAGGTTCACCAGGCTCCACATAAAACATCTCTAGACTGAAACCAGAGGTGAGACCATATTGATAATTTAGCGCAGGGACCAAAGCACCAGATAGGTTTTCTTTGGTCTTCTTCACTGTTCACAGATACCAGAATCACAGAATGTTAGGGATTGGAAGGAACCTCGAAAGATCATCTATTCCAATCCCCTGCATGGTAATTTTATTCTGTGCATGTATTACCTGTGGATTCCCAAAGCTGGTTATGGGTCCAACAGCTCATAGGAAAGTGTGTGGTTTGTTGCTCCTTTGGCTTTGGTAGATTTGTTTGTTATCTCTTAGAAACAGACTTTGAAAATGAAACTTCAACTCCTGTATCCTTTTGAGTTCAAGTAAATGAGGACAAATAGTATTTCTGAGTCAAGGGACAGATTTATAAATCAGGAGATTGTGATGAACTGGTTTGAGTCAACAGTTCTTACGGTCTGTCAATCAAACTGCTAACTGGGTTTGATCAGTAATTGCCTAAATCTGTTAACCGATTCACAACATTATAGGATAAGACCAGTAGTTTATCCTCTATGTTTAGGGCTAAATTTCAGGAGTGCTCTGCAGTTCCACTATTTTCTGTATCTACAAAGAATTGCAGATTTTAAGTGGCCTGGAGAGGTTTTGTTTGTGCTGTGGGAGGGGAAGCCTTTCCCTGGGAGTCCCCTGTTCAGAATATTTGCAGTTACAAACCAAAGAATTACAAGTTACTGAGACACAGCGCTCTCCTGACCCATGCACTGAGATACTTTTGGAACAGCCAAGAGAAATTTCTGGCTCCCAACCTTTTCTTGGCTTTGTGTGTTTCTGAAATGTGCTGTTGGACAACAATTTCCACTCGGGGAAGGCTATTAGCATCGCCTTTGAGATCAGAGCTTGCTCACTTACTTGTTTGCAGGATTTTGCAAGATGTGTTGGAAAATAAGCAACCAGCCCCCTGCTTGAAGCCTGACGAGATGCCCGTGGCTTTCTCCAGGCTGATTACTTTTAGCATGTAACGTGGAGATTTATCTGCACACCAGGAGATAGAAAATCCTTGCGAAGGTCTCTAGATATTTCATAATGTCTTCTCCGGCTGCATATTTGTGTCTTTTTTGACCTTTGTTTCATCATCTAAAGTCACTTGGTTTGTTCGGCCTGGAGAAAAGGGGACTGAGGGGAGATCTCATCATGGTTACAGCTTCCTCACAAGAGGAGGAGAAGGGGTAGGTCCTGCCCTCTCTGGTGACCGATGACAGGACCTGAGGGAATGACAGGAAGATGTGCCCAGGTTGGACATGAGGAAAAGGTTCTTCACCCAGAGGTGCTGGACACTGAACAGGCTCCCCAGGGAGGGGTCACGGCCCCAACCTGACAGTGTTCAAGAAGAGACTGGACAACGTCCTCAGACACACAGGGTGACCTGTGGGGTGTCCTGTGCAGGGACAGGAGTTGGACTCCATGGTCCTTGTTGGTCCCTTCCAACACTGGACATTCTGCAAAGTCTATGAGTCTTACCTTGGGGGTGATGCCCTTGTCTAACAAACCTTCCAGACTGGAGGTAAGAGTTGCCCACAGTGCGTTTGGATAACAATCTCCCATCTCTGCATTTGCCTGGGGTGCAAACAAGTCTGTGTGTGATGCAGCATGTAGCCTGATGCATCCCATTGTCTGACAAGAACCTGGGGGTCTGAGGAGGAGTGGCTGCCCCACAACATGGGCCTTCAGGGAGGTGCCCTTTGAGGACCCTGTTGCATGTCTCACCTGGTGGCCACGAAGCAGCTGGTCAGATGGGATGAGTGACTCCTGCCTGGTGCATGGGGCCATGGGCAGGAGAGAGCCTGTAGCATTGATCTGGGGAATGACCTGTTGGAGAGCAGCACAGGGGAAAGGGACCTGGGGGTCCTGGGGACAGCAGGGTGACCATGAGCCAGCACTGGGCCCTTGTGGCCAGGAAGCCAATGGTACCTGGGGTGGGTTAGAAGGGGGTGGTCAGTAGGTCAGAGAGGTTCTCCTGCCCCTCTGCTCTGCCCTGGGGAGACCACACCTGGAATCTTGTGTCCAGTTGTGGCCCCTCAGTTCCAGCAGGACAGGGAACTGCTGGAGAGAGTCCAGCGCAGCCACCAAGATGCTGAAGGGAGTGGAGCATCTCCCGTGGGAGGAAAGGCTGAGGGAGCTGGGGCTCTGGAGCTGGACAAGAGGAGACTGAGGGGGGACTCATTCATGGGGGTCAATATGGAAAGGGTGAGTGTCAGGAGGATGGAGCCAGGCTCTTCTGAGTGACAACCAGCGACAGGACAAGGGGTAATGGGTGCAAACTGGAACACAGGAGGTTCCACTGAAATATGAGAAGCAACTTGTTGGGGGTGAGGGTGGCAGAGCCTGGCCCAGGCTGCCCAGGGAGGTTGTGGAGTCTCCTTCTCTGCAGACATTCCAACCCGCCTGGACACCTTCCTGTGTAACCTCATCTGGGTGTTCCTGCTCCATGGGGGGATTGCACTGGATGAGCTTTCCAGGTCCCTTCCAACCCCTGACATTCTGTGAGTCTGTGACTGTGATCTGCAGTCTGTCATCTGCTAACACATAAGGGTCGAGTCATGTTGGGGAGGTTGTCATCAAGAAGAAATCAGGTCGCGTGTGGTTGGAAAGCCTTTACACATGAATATATTTCTTCAGTGTATCTAATCTCCTCTAAAACCACTGTGAACTCAAACCACTACAAAACTAATCTTTAAAAGCATCCTCTGTTTATTCCTTCCTTGGGGCTTGTTGCTGCCTTCTTTATCTGTCTGTCCCTGCAGAGTTTGTCTCCTAGAGGACCTGATGCACTTGTCAAGTCAACAGAAAACGTTCTGGCCCATTTCGGGGGCTTTGGAAGCTGGTCGGTAGAGAGGGGCCATCAGCATTTAGATAATAAACATTTGCGGCTACTTTGGAAGTAGATTAAGCTCTGAAGCTTTATCCAGATAATTTTGTGAAGGCTCTCACACGTCAAATAATTTCTTCATTATTTGAACAGACGATGGCAGCAAAATAAGGGACATTCAGAGACATTCATATTCCAAATCGTCTTCTTAGAGCCACATCATATCACTTTCCTAATCAGAAAGTGGTCTCTGACCAGTTCCAATCAGGATAATGCCCTTTTAGTGTAAGTAAATAGTTACAGATAATCTGCCTGGAGAAACAGCAGATCCATTCATTTCTGCTTCTCTGCAGCCCCTGGAATAGCCACTCCACAGCAATAAACTTAATGTATTACAGTATCACAGTATGTTTGGGATTGGAAGGGACCTCAAAAGATCATCTACCAAATATATTAATGGCTCCTTCATCTGGATAGCCCAGTGTCAGACTGTCATGTTCTGCCTCCTAGGAGGGTTTTTGTCTGTCAAACTTGCTTCCTCCTCAGCCAACACAGATTCAGTGAAACCGCTTTGGTTTGATTGGCGTCATCTGTCTGAGTTATCAGTGAGAAATACCCGCTGGCTTTGAACGCTCATTGCCTCATGGCCCAACTTTCACTAAGAATCTTTGCTATTAACTGAATAGGTAGTGTCATTGAGATAATTTTTGTTATGACAGTAAAACAGGACGTCAGCGCTGGTCTGAACCTCTTTGTGAAGAAATGCAGATTCCTCTTCTCGGCTAGAGCAGAATTCTATCTGCGCTGAAGATATCTGCAGATTTTGCCCTTCATTTCTGCACTGGCTTTGGGTCTTCCTGCCTCTGTTTGGTGGTAAATACACCCCGTCGGTGCTTTCAGGTTTGGATTCCCAGTTAATTGATGAAGATAGCACTGCTTGCTTATATTAGAGAAATGTTGTGAGTGCAATTAAAGCTGAAAAGTAGTGGAAGAGCTAAATATCATTACATAATGAGACCTCGTTCACAGTAAATTATATGAAAAATGATTTGTTGCGAAGAATAACAAATTGCCATGGCTTTTTAGCCTAATTGTAGATGCTTGATTCTAATTTGTTATTTGTCATTTCCATATTAATGAAGAGTTTTAGATCTAATTACCACATTTGTGGCAAACAACACATTATCATTTCCCAATGCTTGAGAAGCACCGTCTCCTTTAGAAATAGAAGAGCTGACTAATTATCCCCGTTGTGCAGATCTGGGAGGGCTCCACAAATAATAGTGTCCAGCTCCTTCTGCAGAACAGGTCTTGTGCAAGAGGCTGCTCCAAGGCAGCTGAGCTCATCAACCTCCTTCTGCATTTGGGGAGCTGAGACTCAGAGACATGAAGTATTATAGAACTTCCCCAGGGCACTTGGCAGTGCTCCTGGTACCCAGATCCCTTCTGGACAGCATCTTCATCACTCTCACAATGCAAAAGCTGTCCAGAGCCACCATTTCAGCTGGCATTAGGTTTCCCAGTTTGTCCTAGTTACCACAGTGTCGAGGGTTGAGATTGCGGGGTGACAATAAAACCCTGGCAGATGTATTGTTAACCTCCTCTTCCCCCTCCTTCCCCCTTTTATCCTTCCCTCTCGCCCCTTCCCACTCAGCACAGGCGATCGGGAGGGACAGAAGGACAGAGAGAGGAGAGTTAGAAAAATTAAAAATGTTTTACTAATGCTACTGATAAGTATAGAGAAAATAATACAAAATATACAAAACCAATCTTGAAAGTCTCAGCAACTGCAGAGCTGGCACCCGAAGTCCTGGACTGGACTCTGCAGCCAACCGGAGCTGGATTCAGTCTGTCACTGGCCTCAGTTCGCAGGGACAACTCACAAGGTCCTCTGCTAATGTCGCCATAAGGAAAAGGGACGACATCCTCATGATCTCCCACTTTTATATGAAGTATCACGTGAATGGGATGTTATACACAGTTGGTCAGTTTCTTGGTCACCAGTTTCTCGTTGCCCCTCTGGCGAGATGTCCATCCATGCTTATCAATAACTTTACATTCCATTGCTGTGTTTACCAAAACATGGATCTGGCTTTCAGGAAAATGCAGCTGATATGAAGCTTTAGCTGACAGGCAAATTCACTAAAAGAGAAACTTGTTTTTAACAAAACCAGGACACTCAGTCAGGGAAATGATGCTCAAGCCCCATTCACTGGCATATTGCAGAGATTTTGTGTGATCAAGGCTGGGTTTGACTCCCTTTGGTGGTGATGGGAGATTTTCACGGGTTTCTAGGAGTATATCATCTAAGGCCTGGGAAGTCCTGTTATGGTGACAACCCATAATTGCTGTTTTGGAACAAGGCAGTGGTTGTGAGTTTCTATTGTGTTGATAGATGTGATAGTTCCTGATGCTCTGTTTTAGCTGCATTCCTTCTTGGTGTGCTGCTCCATCCAATGACAAGTGGAGCCCAATGTGGGCTTCTCTCCCTGGAGTGGCAAAAGGCAATTTTGAGAAGCTTTGATGCATAACAGTAGGAGAGAGGAGTCTTAGCACATGGACTTGAGATGCTGATGAACATGTCACTTCTCTGTGATGGGCGGCTCTATCATACCATCCTCCTCTGCCAGCAAGCTCTGTCTCATATCTACTTTGAGGCTTGGCCAATGCTATGAGAAGAGCCTTGCTGCTCTGAAAATGAGAAACCTTTGGCTTTCCAGTCTCAAGTGTCCATGGTCCGTCTGTCAGTGGAACAGCGTGGTTATTTAATTTAACTACCTCTTCTCTGTAGCTCATCTTCCTGTCCTGGTCCTTGCACACTGAAATATGCTTATAGAGGGCAATGCTGCTCCCTTTCAGCCTTTGCTATAGCAGAATGAGCCAAATGTCTTTTGCTTTTAATTTTAAGACGTTTTCTGCTTTTGCATCCCAGCACCGAGACAGTCTGAGCGTGCCTGTTGTGAACACCTCCTATATGTGGCTTTTCATTACCCATCAGGGAAGGTGGATGCAACACAGAGAAAGATGTTGGGAAACCAGCAGCAGGGAAGGGCTTTACAAATATCTGAAGGGTCTGGTAAATATAATAATGAGGGCCAGAGACATGTGCTAAGCTTTGGGGAGGGGCAAATATTCCGGTGCCACGTACAAGACTATGATCCTCTGTGTTAGAGTATATCAGGTATTAGAGATTCACCTTCCTCTAGCTCTCAAAACAGGGAAAACAGTTTCTTTTTCACTCCTTTCCATACTCTGAGCTCCTTGCTTTCGCAGACCACGCTTAGAGCCCAGGAGGTGGCATGTAATGTGTTTGAAGTGGAATAAATCAGTGGGCACTGCTTTCAATTATCCCAGCCCAAGCTTGTTCGCTGCACAAGACAGCCTGTGAAATATGGCAGGACTGACAGGGCGTGAGTGCTGCTGGAGTGTCAACGCTGGTGTGCAGACAGACACCGGCACGGTCCCCGCCGGGACAGCGATTCCTGCCCGCGCTGGGGTGACAGCTCCAGCTCCCCTGGTTTGGAGAGGCTGAAAGCAGAGGGGGGAGCCGGAGGAGAGCGCTGAAGTTCCCCTGTGCCGGCATGCCCTGGCTGAAATCCTGGAGCTGCTTGTAACGCTTAAAGCCACTTCAGCCTTTTCAAACACAAGATGTGGCCAAAAAGATCAACAGCATCCTGGCGTGTGTCAGGAATGATGTGGCCAGCAGGACCAGGGGGATTTGTGAGGCTGAACCTCGAATTCTGTGTTCAGTTTTGGGCCCCTCACACCAAGAAAGGCCTTGAGGTGCTGGAGCGAGTGGAGAGAAGGGAACGGAGCTGGTGAGGGGCTGGAGCACAAGTGTGATGGGAGCGGCTGAGGGACCTGGGGGGTTCAGCTGGAGAACAGGAGCTGAGGGGAGACCTTCTGATCTCTGAACTGCCTGAAAGGAGCTTGGAGCCAGGGGGGTCGGGCTCTGCTCCCCAGGAACAAGTGCCAGGAGCAGAGGAAACGGCCTCAAGTTGCGCCAGGGGAGGTTGAGGTTGGATCTGGGGAACAATTTCTTCCCCAAAGGGCTGTGGGGCATTGGAACAGGCTGCCCAGGGCAGTGCTGGAGTCACCATCCCTGGAGGGTTGGACAGACGGACATGAGGTTCTCAGGACATGGGGCAGGGACAGGGGTGGGAGAATGGTTGGACTGGATGATTTTGAGGGTCTTTTCCACCAAATAATTCTATGTTTTTATGTCCTGAGCTGCTAGTTTTAAGCCGTTAAAATGGAAAGCATTGCCACTCATCTCACTGTGGTGAGAAAAACACTGCCCCATGGCAGTAATGACATTACTGAGGCTTGTGAACACAAAATGGGATGGAAGACCTTGCTCCTGCCCCCATCCCAACCCTGTCTGGTTGGTGGCTCTGAGTTAGTCACACCTCCATGGTTTCCTTGTCTGTCTTGCAGAACAAGATACCCGAGATAGGATCAAGCAAGGCAACACGGGTAGAGGTGGGCCGGGGGAAAGCAATGCATGCAGCAGTTCAACCCCGAAATCACGTCAAAGTGTTCTTTAATCTGAGCCCCTTCCACTGGGAAGCCATTGTCAGAAATCATTGGAGTCAGACAGCTGGCAGACTGTGTGGGGCTGCCAGCACCAAACGGATCCATCACCCCAGTTCCTGCAGCTGGATGGTTGCCCACGGGCACTCTGGTTCCTGTAGCACCAACCAGCCTGGTACAATGAGAATTTCTGATTTATATTTCCTTTTAGTCAGTGCTATAGTAACACTTTCTGACTCATCAGATCCTGTCGCCTGCCTTCTATTTTAACCTGGTCTTATGTGACTTCATGGGATGCACACAGAGGACTTTCCCCTCCTGCTTCATATGCTGGAAATTGAGGGTGTTGGCATTCATTCAAAATGCATTGCAGGGAGTAGAAAGTGTCGTTCAAGCTGCCTTGGCATGATGCTGGGTGGCATTACCTCCCTGTCTGCCTCACTGCCAGGCATCAAGTATGTTTGTGCCATTGTTTTCCTGGAGCTCAGAGTCTCTTGATTAGTCTCCTGGTACCCGGCTCTCCTGCAGCCTTCTCAATGACCTCCCAAGAATGCCTTAATTTCTGGAGGTTTTCTATTTTTTAGGGGATAAAATCTGCCAGTGACAGAGCCCATTTGTAGACAGCGGGAATAAATCATTGCAAAGTATAAGCACAAGGGAAAATCACAGTGTTTCTAGTCAGATCCTGCCATTTCCATGTTCTCTCCCTACAGATTTGCTTTGCTCTTTGCTCATTCTCTTTGCAATTTCCCTATCCCCATAGTTTTACCGTGAACATTACAGGTGGCTGGGAGATATTTTGGGTGAACCCATTCACTTTCTTCACCTGCCTAATGAAGCTATTTCATTTTTCTCCTCTTCTGGATAAGGATGCTTTACTCTGCAAATTTTCAGCCTTCACAGTTGTGAATTTTACCATAAGTGGCAATGGGTATTGACCATTTTGGGCTTAATATAGAGTGCGTCTGGGTCTTTGGTCAGGATCATGTTGGCCTTAGCGGAGAGTAAGGAAGGCCTTATGTGAATTAAATGAAGCAGCATCGTTTTGGGGACACTCCATTGGCACCAGTTGGGCACAAGCTGATGAGTTGCAGTTGGGTATCGCCTCCTCCCTGGAGCTGGGCTTCTCCTGGCAGCATTCACAAGTCTCCTGATGTTATTGAAGACATCAGTGGACACTACGGGTGTATAATGTGACAGTGTCCCATGTTTCATGTTCCTTCCTGGAGCAAAAGTAAGATCAGGTTCCATTTCTGTCACAAATAGATGCTCAGAGCAGCAGAATTCTTCCCTCTTTGGTCCTATATTTATTAGACCATTTGCTTCTCCCTGCAAATGTTTGTTAGAAACTTTTTTTGCGTGTTCTATCTTCAAGAACTGGTTATATAGTCTGAGTGGATACTAATGAGGGTAGGGAGTGGAGAATATATTTGTTTTGCTTTAGCACCCTACATACTTTGATACTTAAAATAATGGCCCCCTAAAGAGCATTTGTTTCTGAATAAGACCATTTTATAATTTAATATTTGCACTGTATTAGCTTCTAGAACATCCCATCCAGATGAAGGTGTGACAGTAGGGGCTATTAAAATATGTAGGAAGAGGCTCTGACACAACTCACAACCGAAAGAGAAAAGACCTACTAAATATTATATATTATACCCTTAATACTCATGGTAAGGATGAGAAATGGAATAACAGAGATTAATTTACTTGCCTGTGGTTATACAAGAAGTCACTTGCAAGGCTATCGAACCGGTGTCAGGAACCTTAAGTCCCCATTTGGTGTCGAATCACAGCGGGAATCGATGTTCAGTTCTTGATGCAAGAGGAACGTGGGATCAGACTTTTTCTATTAGCAAATATAAGCAAGTGCATTTTCCTTTTGCGACTGACTCTGGGTAGCGCTTGCATTCCTAAGTATTTGCATTAAAACGAGTCTCTGAGATAATCAGATTTTATTTCCAGCATCTAATCGATGCTCAGGGCTTTGTGGTTTAATTACTAGAATAATTGTTTGCTGAAAACACAGTTCCGTATCTATTTTTTCCTTTAAAGGTCAACTCCATCATTTTCATTTCCAGCCATTTAGTACTTTATTGATCTTCATGTCGTTTCATGAAGAGTGCTGCATCTCGCCAGACAAAATAAAGGCCAAAACTTGAAATAAGAAAAGCACATACTTTTTCTTAAATACAACAATGGAAAAGTCCCTATTTCAGCCTTGCTTGCTGTAGGCAAATCCTTCATACAGCGTCGCCGGGAAAAATGATTCTGAAAATTACATTTGCTCTTTATGGAAGGGAAAAAAAAGCGCGAACCAAGAATCTTTTCTGAGCCTGATTAACATCAGACATAAACTGAAGTACAGAAAGATATTCCGCAGTTTAGCTGCTGATCCTTTAAAGCAGATAAGGACACAGGCTGTGTCGGGAGGACGGGAAGTGCTGTGTGACTTGCATTTAGAGAGGGTTGAGTAGCTGCATGGAGAAACTCTCCCTCCTCTTTGTAAAGGGGAAAATTATGTGGCTTCAGCTGTAAATTTGGGAAGTATTTAGTCAAATAACAGCACCCGTGGCTTTGCTGCCGTCCTGCAATAGAAACGAGATGCTGTTTATGAGAGGGATGCGCGAGGTGCTCCCCGTCTGCAGCCTCTCCAGCTCTTTCGCTCCCCCCATCCCAGCGACTTGCCGTTTAGTTTTACTTCGCAAAAATGTTTAATTTTGCAAAAATGTGTCTGTCTTTCCCAGATTATGGGAAAGGGTGTTGGGTTATGGAGCGGAAAATAGGCTTGTTGAGATATTCGCGTTAAAAGGTAGCATGGGACTAGTTTCCATTTCATGTTCTTTTCCTACAAGTATATGGAGTTAAATCCTACAGTTGCGGCTCAGGCAAAACCACCAGCGATTTTAGGGGGACTTGGTGCCAGAAAGGGCTAAAAGTTTGGCTTAATGTAAGTACAAAGATCCCCGATCCATCTTTGCAGTTTGGCTCTCGGTAGCATCAGATTCCACAGCTTCCCAAGTGCCGCAGGGCGGCTCCGTGCGTTCTTTATCCCTCTTTATCTTCTCTCATCCCCAAGGCAATTGGGGCAGATTGCAAACACAACACAGAGCCTGCTGGCAATAGGAAGAGTTTATGTTCTAGGGCCACGTCCTCAGCTGCTATAAATCAGGAAACAGGCAACTAAGGATCTCAGCTTACCTTACAGCTCTTTAAAAAACATACAGATGTGCTTGCTATAGAATGGTGATGCTTCCCCCACAGGGCATTGCCGTGTACATCTGCAAAGGCATGTGGCTTACCTGACAGTAACAGCCATACCAATAATTCCATTTGTTTGATTTATACTCTATTATATTCTAGTTCTTGATAACGTTACCAAATTTTAACTATTTGGACCAAAATCTTTTCCATGGTGCTTGCAATAGACTTTTAAAGAAAATTTTAGCAGAAGGAAGTTTTCCTGCTCTGGTGGATGAAAAGAAGATAAACATAAACCATTAGTCATTTGTTTTACTGAGGAAAAAGTAATGTGCAAATAGAAGTGGCATCCTGCTGAATATACAAAATAGAGTGTTTCTTTACTCATGAGTCTTGACTTTGCAGCTTTAATACCGCTTTTAAGATAGCTCTTGTGTGTCATTTATTTACGTACCGCTACCCAACTATTCCTACATAAAAGCAGCAATTGAAGAGCCGCGTGTGCTGTGAAAGAAAGCCTTAGTGTGCTTTTTCAGTGCTTTTTCCAGAGCTGTTCCAGAGTTCTTGCTAATCCCTGCACTCTGAATTCTTGTGAAGTTTTGCTGTACAGACGTATTTTGCAAGCGCCCCCGTTGCTCACCGCACTATTAACCCCGACTCCCGTAACCCAGAGAATCGATTGAAAATCTCCAAAGAGCAACAAAAAACTGCTGTGAAACCCCACTTTGTGTGTTCTGCTTCCCTTGGAGAGGAGCTGAAGAAGACATGCAGCATGAAGACCTTCTGAGAAGCTTGGAAACCCTTGAGACCCAAATGAGGGTCTGTTACATCTCAGCCAAGGGAACCCAGGGGTTGGAGTTTTTCACCATTGCCTATGAGACCACGCTGTATTTTCTTTTAGTGTCAGGATATTAGATCTTGCAGTTGTGGTGCATTTATGTTGTAGAGCAGCCGTTGCGTTTTAGCTTTTTTTGGGGAGGTTTCTAAGGTATTTCTCTTTGCTTGGTCCAGTAAGACTGGTGGTATGGAGGCTGGACTACAGAGAGTGGGACAGAAGATAACATCACATAGAATCATAGAACAGTGTGGGTTGGAAGGGACCTTCAGAGCTCATCCAGTGCCCCCCCTGCCATGAGCAGGGACATCTTCACCAGCTCAGGCTGCTCAGAGCCCCGTCC
Source organism: Streptopelia decaocto (assembly GCF_964273445.1). Classification (NCBI taxonomy): domain Eukaryota; kingdom Metazoa; phylum Chordata; class Aves; order Columbiformes; family Columbidae; genus Streptopelia; species Streptopelia decaocto. Next base: position 3,016,115 of record NC_138661.1, read on the forward strand.
AGCCTGGCCTGGGATGTCTCCAGGGATGGTTCAGCCACCACCCCTCTGGCCAACCTGGGGGGATGATGCTGTGCAAGTGTCAATCTCTCTCAGTGATTCTGGAAGCTGAAGGTAGATGGAATTGTAATTTGGGCATCTCAGATAGCTGCCTGAAGTTTCGTGGGATATACCTTAAGTCTTGCAAACAGTTTTTCCCTTTCAGATGGTGACATGCGTTTTACAGAGGAGGAGGACTAGCTACAAGTGGCAGAGCCGGTTAGTACATAAGGCATCCCAATTCAGTTTTTAGGAATAGTTTATATTCCAAATATGGACACTGTGACTATGTCATGAGTGAAAGCTGGTGGACATGAACATTTTCAGCCCACAAGAAGACCCATTAGCTAAAGCACAGAATCACAGAATCACAGAGTGGAGTGGGTTGGAAAAGCCCTCAGAGATCATCCAGTCCAACCCTTGGTCCAACTCCAGCCCATTGACTAGATCATGGCACTAAGTGCCATGTCCAATCTCAGTTTCAAACCCTCCAGGGCCGGTGAGTCCAGCATCTCCCTGGGCAGCCATTCCAATGCCTGACCACTTTCTCTGTAAAGAATTGCTTTCTAATATCCAGCCTAAATTTCCCCTGGCAGAGTTGAAGCCTTGTTGCTACTAAGTCCATGTGTTGCTCTAGGAGCTGTGCCAGGCCAGAGCGGTAAAGAACCTGGTCCAGCATTTTTTTTGGTGAACACGTTGATGTTTCCATGAGCAAGATCTGCATTTCTCCTACCAAAGTGCGCACAACTTTTGGACACGGTGCAATGCAGTAAATGTTTAATTGTACAACAAGTTGTGACAGCCAATTCACAGAAACGTCCTGCTGATACCTTTTACCCTTAGGATTTGGAGAGGTTTTCTGCCTTGGCTTTGTTTTAACATCTTGAGCCTGTCTGGGTCCATTTAGGGAGAAACAAACAGTTTGTCTGTGTCAACAAGTGTTTTGAAGGCACCAGGGAAGAACTGAGTTTACAGAGAAGGGCAGTGTAGTTGGTACTGTTAATAAGCCAGACAGTTGCATGGTAACTAGTAAAGTTCACTTTATTAATTCAAAGTTCACCCAACGTTTTGATGGGGTTTTTTTGGTTTTTTTTTGGTTTTTTTTCTGAAAAACAAATGGTAATTGTCAGTTTGACTTTTATTTGCTTATTTGGCTCTATTCAAGTCTTCTCGAGTTGGGCATGCAGGGAAATGCATTCATCAAAATTCACATCGAGTAGAAATAGTTTTTCTTCTGGGATTAAAAATAAGCCGCCTCCCAGCCAAATGCTCTTTTCTGTATTATTTATTTGTGCTAGTAAGTAAATTGGCAATTGTATTTTTTAGGGAAAAGGAGGCGATGCAGCCTTGTGCCATTAACTACTCAGAGCTGAGCAGATGAAGCACGGAGCATTTCTGCAAAATTGTTCTCGCTAGACTCATTTAAAAGAAAATCTTACCTGCAAGAGAAAGGGATGAGATCTGTATGGTAATATAATCACAGAATAGTTTGGGTTGGAAGGAACTTTAAAGATCATCTAGTTCCACCCCCTGCCATGGGCAGGGACACCTTCCACTAGACCAGGTTGCTCAGAGCCCCGTCCAACCTGGGCTTGAACACTTCAGGGATGGGGCATCCACAGCTTCTCTGGGCAGCCTGTGCCAGGGCCTCAGCACCCTCGTGGGGAAGAATTTCTTCTTTATAACTGATCTAAATCTCCCCTCTTTTGGTTTAAAGCCATTACATCTTGTCCTATCACTACATGCCCTTGTAAAGGGTCCCTCTCTAGCTTTCCTGTAGGTTTTCTTCATGTACTGGCAGGCTGCTAAAAGGTCTCCCCAGAGCCTTCTCTTCTCCAGGCTGAACAACCCCAACTCTCAGCCTGTCCTGAGACTGTTTTTTCCCTCTGATCATCTTTGTGGCCTCCTCTGGACTCGCTCCAACAGTTCCATGTCCTTCTTACGCTGGGGACCCCAGAGCTGGACACAGAACTGCAGGGGGGTCTCACCAGAGTGGGGTAGAGGGGGACAGTCACGTCCCTTGACCTGCTGGCCACGCTCCTCTTGATGCAGCCCAGGGTGCAGTTGGCTTTCTGGGCTGTGACCACACATTGCCGGCTCTTTGTTGAACTTCTCATCAACCAACACCCCCAAGTCCTTCTCCTCAGGGCTGCTCTCCATCCATTCTCCACTGTGTTTGTGCTGACCCACGTGCAGAACCTTGCACTTGGCCTTGTTGAACTTCATGAGGTTTGTGCAGTCCTACCTCTCAAGCTTAATAGGGCAGATTGCTTGGTGCACATGGACTGATTTTTCTCTATTTTTAATACTTTAACCAGCTCTCCTCTGCTGGAATGAGGAATACAGCTTGGAAATTGTGCATGTAAGTGAGGGAAGAGGAGGACTAACTACAGCAAATCTCTTGCTCCAATGTATGTAACAGAGGTTGAATAGGTGCTCAAGAGGACAGTAACGTCCCGTTTTCTCACTGCAGAGGTTTATACAGGCAGCTGCTCTGACAGCCGGGTCTCTAGCAAAGTCTAACCATCAGGAACAAATGTTACTCCTCCTGACTACCACCAGTTGTTAGCTCCAACCAGAAGCAACCCCAAACCCCAGCCATTTTATGGCAGGGAACAGGGAGAGCAGGGTAGCAGCCAGGCATAGAATCATAGAATGCTAGGGATTGGAAGGGACCTCGAAAGATCATCTAGTCTAGGCAGAGTAGAGAGGAAGGAGAACCTCTCTCAACCTGCTAACCACCCCCCTTCTAATCCACCCCAGGTACCATTGGCCTTCCTGGCCACAAGGGCCCAGTGCTGGTTCATGGTCACCCTGCTGTCCCCAGGACCCCCAGGTCCCTTTCCCCTACACTGCTCTCTAACGGGTCATTCCCCAACTTATACTGGAACCCGGGGTTGTTCCTGCCCAGATTCAAGACTCTACATTTGCCCTTGTTCTATTTCATTACATTTTTCCCTGCCCAGCTCTCCAGCCTGTCCAGGTCTCTGATGGCAGCACAGCTTCCAGTGTCAGCCACTCCTCCCAGCTCGGTGTCATCAGCAAACTTGCTGACAGTCACTCTATTCCCTCATCCAAGTCATTGATGAATATATTGAATAATATTGGCCCCAGCACTGCCCCCTGAGGCCCTGCACTGGATACAGGCCTCAACTGGACTCTGCCCCATTGACCACGGAGGAGGTGAATAAGTTTGTCCTGGGGAAAAAGGCGATGGGAGATGTGCTGAGCTGCATCAGCTGCAAGGTGCAGCTATGTTTCACCATACCATGACCTACACAAAGCCTCCTCACTACGTATCGACAATTTCCGTGCTGTTGCAAATGTGCCAAGCCGGGCTTTTCCTACCTTAAAACAACTGTAGCTGTGGGTGGGACAAAAACCTTGTCCTGGCCAGAGCAAGGCAGAGCAAACACAACATCCACACCAGGTATTTACAGTGCTCAAAAACTGTTGCTCTCTGTGCTCCTTGGCTCCATCCATCCATAAAACCATCCTTCAGGCCTTTTCTCTGCCCTTTGGAGAGCATATAGGAGCTTGGGTGCCACATTTTCACTGCTGTTTTGGTGGTCATGGTGGAGAATTGTGCTGGATATACTGATCAGTATCAAGATGAAGTTCTGGAATTTAGATGGAAATGCTGGATTTGAAAATACAGTGAGATACCCAGGGCAGAGGGATAATGTGCTGGTTTTGCTATGGAAAAATAGAATTGCTTTAGATCATGGTTAAAAATGGGAATATAATTAAAACAGTGTGATAGGATGGAACTAAAGTGATAAGATAAAGCAGCAGGATATACAAGAGGGGAAAAGGGAGTCAGAACTGATGGCAGGAGAACATGAATTATTGATCGAGATCTCCACCAGAAGGTCTTTGCATTTTCTTATCCGAGAATGAAGGAGAAGTGAACAGTATTATTAAGCAGCTTTATCATTCCATTGGAGTGGATAATTAGGCAATTAGGATTACTAAAAGTCGGCAAAGCATGAAGCCCAGAGGACCTGTGCTTCTGATTTCAGAGGGGGTGGTGAAGGAAGCAAGGAAAAGCGTTTGGCGAGGGGTTTGATGATGATTTATGGTGAGGCTTGAAGGTAGAGCCTGGCTCTGGCACCCAGCACCCTGGAGCTTCCAGAATAAAAGGGAGTTCGAGAGACCTGACCAACAAATCACAGAATCACAGGATGTCAGGGGTTGGAAGGGCCCTGGAAAGCTCATCCAGTGCAATCCCCCCATGGAGCAGGAACACCCAGATGAGGTTACACAGGAAGGTGTCCAGGCGGGTTGGAATGTCTGCACAGAAGGAGACTCCACAACCTCCCTGGGCAGCCTGGGCCACTGTTCTGTTACCCTCACCAGGAACAAGTTTCTTCTCAAATTTAAATGGAACCTCCTGTGTTCCCATTTGTACCCATTGCCCCTTGTCCTATCATTGGTTGTCACCGAGAAGAGCCTGGCTCCATCCTCCTGACACTCCCCCTTTCCATATTGATCACTATTAACAAGGTCACCCCTCAGTCTTATTTGAAGGTGGACAGTCCTCTGAACAGCACCAAGAAGTGAGGTTGTGAACGAAGGTCCATGGAAGCCCTGTTTCCACAGCTAATATCAGTACAAGTGGGCCCACTTTTTCCCATGGTGGGGATGCACAGTAGCCATGGGAACCACTGTGTAGTAAATGCTTTGTGTGCTTTTTCCAGATCTTTGTCCTCAGTTGACATCCCCTCTCGTTTCAGGTGAGTTGTTTGTGGTGAGACTTTGCAAGGCCATAAGCTGAGGGTGCTGCCAGATCCCTGCGCAGAGCACCAAGAGCTCACCCTCTTCCCTGGGAGGGAAGTGTCAGTGTGGTTTAGATTTGTGGTGAATATGGTCTGTCATGCTACATTAATTTCATTTTCTTTGATCAAGACTGGCAAATAGTTTTTCACTGATGTGAATCATGCAAACACTTCGTTGTCGGAGGATCCTTCCAGCTGAACTTGGAGGCAGCTTCCAAACCTCTTCCGTCTCAATTCTCTATTGTAAATTATATCTGATCACCCCCTTTGTAAAGAGGAGCCCCACAATAAACAACCGAGCAGCCTGAGTATGCTGACTGAATCTATTCTTGTAGGGATGCAAAGCTGTAGGACACAGTTCAGCGATGATGTTGGGCCATCCAGTGCCATGTGCCACAGACCCTCAAATGCCACCTATCACCTCCTGGATCCACAACCTGCATCTGGCAAAACCTGAAGTTTTAGAAGGGTTTTCCTCATGGGGCTTTTTGACTGTCCTTTTGGACCGAGTTCCTCCAAGGACGAGCCGGGCAGGCAGTGCAGGTTGCTGCTTACCTCTGCAAATGAACTTGACTTCTTCACTTGGCACCGTGGCTTTTTAATAGCTGGCTGCACATTTGGAAGGGGAAAGCTGGGTAAAAAAGACTAAAAATAGCACAGTGCATCTGTAACTGTCTGAACTCATCCTGGGCTGCTCTGACGCCAGTGCCAGACAACCGTGCTCCTCCTCCGCACTCCCGACCTGCTTAATCTTAAGCTATACATTATTTAAAATTAATTTGCAGAGTTGCAGACATTATATAAATCACTGAGGAAATGTCGGATTATGCATGTAATTTTCAGAAGTGCTCCACACTCATCTAACTCGGTTCCCCGTGAAACCGAGGGATCAAAATTAAGCCGAGGCAGAGCTGGGACTAGTCACTGTCCTTGAAATGCCAGGGAAGACAAGCCAGCAATGCAGACACTTGTTAGCAATTTCACACCCAAATACTGTCAGTTTTTCAGGATGTTTAGTGATCAGGCACTGAAAATATAAAAAAAGAGACAATGAAAAATACATGGATTAGAGCAGAGGTGTCAAACTCATTTTCACCGGGGGCCACGTGAGCCTCGCGGTTGCCTTCCAAGGGCTGAATGTAATTTAAGGATTATATAAATGTAGGAGTAGTTACATTTATGCAGTCCAATTAAAGTATTTCTCAGTTATCAAGGAAGAAAAAAAAGCAAACAAAGGAGAGTATGAAAAATACATGGATTAGAGTAATTTTTACTAATTATTTGCTTGGCCTCATTGGCAAGTCACCTAGTGTTCTTGGAGAGTGTTGTATTTTTGTACATCCACAATGTTCTTCTTCCACGACCAAGTCCAGAATATTAATTATGGATGGTGATGCATAATTAGAGTCTAAAGTCCAGGATTAATTGATGTTAGCCATTTAGCACAGATATCAATTCTAACTTGAAAAAGTGTTTTATCTCCTACCCACACCCCACAGTGTCCACATATGGGTAGTTAATTGGAGCAGTAAGTGCTCGGTTTCAATGACACACTGGTCATTTCCTTGGAGGCATTTAACCAGTTTTGTGCATTAGTGGCATTAAAAGTGTTTGTAGTTCATGGTAAACTGGTGCTCCTTGACTTGACTTGCAGATCTGAGGTGTCCTCTCCTGCCCAGGGGAACTGGATCCGCTGATCACAGATCACAGAATGTCAGGGGTTGGAAGGGACCTGGAAAGCTCATCCAGTGCAATCCCCCCATGGAGCAGGAACACCCAGATGAGGTTACACAGGAAGGTGTCCAGGCGGGTTGGAATGTCTGCACAGAAGGAGACTCCACAACCCCCCTGGGCAGCCTGGGCCAGGCTCTGCCACCCTCACCCCCAACAAGTTGCTTCTCATATTTCAGTGGAACCTCCTTGTGTTCCAGTTTGCACCCATTGCCCCTTGTCCTGTCACTGGTTGTCACCAGAAGAGCCTGGCTCCATCCTCCTGACACTCACCCTCTACATATTGATCCCCAGGAATGAGTCCCCCCTCAGTGTCCTCTTGTCCAGCTCCAGAGCCCCAGCTCCCTCAGCCTTTCCTCACACGGGAGATGCTCCACTCCCTGCAGCATCTTGGTGGCTGCGCTGGACTCTCTCCAGCAGTTCCCTGTGCTGCTGGAACTGAGGGGCCACAACTGGACACAAGATTCCAGGTGTGGTCTCCCCAGGGCAGAGCAGAGGGGCAGGAGAACCTCTCTGACCTACTGACCACCCCCTTCTAACCCACCCCAGGTACCATTGGCCTGCACATGAATGAAATTCTCCTGGGACACTGAAGGTTTTTGACCTCTTGCTGCTTTAACTTCCCGAATCTGGGCTCATTATTTTCCTCTAGCACAGGTCAGGGGGCTTTCAACCAGCCAGAGCCAACCTGTTGGCTGCATCAGAGCATTGGAGGCGTCCAGGCTGGAGTAGAAATCACCTTTGGTGTTTCTAACGCGGCTCAGGCTGATTCACGGAGGCATCTGGCATGCGCTTTACATGGCTGAAAACAAGGTTGGTTTTAATAATGAGCTATTGTATAAACAGCAAATAAAGATTTGTACTGTAGTGTCGTCTCTGGGTCCCAATGGACGTTCTGCTGTTATTTTGCAGAACAGAGGGAAACAAAGCTAGAATTTGTGTTTGTTGAAAATAGGTAGTAGAATATTATTAGATCAGCCCTTGCCTCCGACTTGTCGGAAATACTCCGGAGTTAATTGCTGCTTTAGGGGCACCGTTGTTCAGCTGCAAGTAAGCGGGTCAACTGTTGATGAGATCGCCAATCCCACGTAATTATTGTCAAAGACGTGTCAACATAGGGTTTGTGCTTAGTTTGAGTTGGGGCCAACTGAGCATCACAGCAGCACCGCGTGGACTCGTGCAGCTGTCTGGATGTGCAGAGAGGACGTTGGTCCAACGCTTCAGATCCTGCACTGTGGTTTTGATAATGTGGCTGTTACTGAGGTTATATCATGGAGGGGGTTGGTCTCTTCTCCCAGGTAACAAGTGATAGGACAAGAGGAAATGGCCTCAAGTTGCAGCAGAGTAGGTTCAGATTGGATATTAGGAAAAAAACTCTTCACATACATGGTTGTGAAGCATTGGAACAGGCTGCCCAGGGCAGTGGTGGAGTCACCATCCCTGGAGAGGTTTAAAAGATGTGCAGATGAGGTTCTTAAGGACATGGTTTAGTGCCAGAGTTAGGTTATAGTTGGAGTCAATGATCCTGAGGATCTCTTCCAACCAGAATGATTCTACGATTCCATGATTCTACTGCATGACTGTGAGTCACCATCAACCCTCTTCCCTTCAGCCTGGAATAAAAGACGATAACATCGTTAAACATGAAAGGATGAGAAGGCTCTTCGGCAAGAATTTTGGGGTGAATTCCTTTGGTTTGTAATATTTGTGGGTTTAAGCAGAATTTTCTGGGTGTTTGGTGATGCCATACCTGTCAGGCAATGGTGTAGGAGCTCCCCGTAATAGTCTACGTTTACACTCAGTGTTTTAGTGTTGCACCTACAAACCCAGCTGAGAAATGTAACCCAGGGGAACCTTGTGTTTCCTGCCCTTCTGAGAGTGAAATACCAGAAATTCAGATCATGCAGGCTTGAACTGGCAGAGGATGTGGTGATGGCACCTTCATCAATTGAGTTTGCTATGGCTTGGTCCATGCGGGTCAGGACTAATGGTGGGAAAGGTGGTAAAAGTGGACACCTTATCCTCTTCTAGTGCTGTGGGTGACTGTGTCTCCCGGATAATAAAATCTTTTTATTTAGCTACCTGTCAGAGATAGTTCAGCTTGTGTGTACACTCCTGTGCCTGTTTCATACATTTTTCACCTCCAGGTAATTTGGGATCCTTCTGTTCGCAAAGTGTTATATTACTAATAGTTAAAAAAGGAGCGTTCAAGTTACTTTAAACTTGGTAAAATGATGTGGTTTAACTCAGTGATGCTGATGTCTGGGCCAAGTCTTATTACTTCCTAGCTGCTGTGCTTCTCCGTATTGTATTTGAGAGAGAAAAAGGCTGTTTTCTGGTGCTGCACCCAGCCCGCTCACATAAGGCTCATTTCAATAGGATGGTTCCCTGAGTTCTATATGTGCCTTTGCCAACAGACAGGCTCTAATACAGCTAATGAAAGCTTTGAAGGGAGCTTTTTTGAGAAAGCAGGCTTGGAAATAGGGTGTCGCTCCATAAATAGTGTGTTACATTTGAGATCTAATGCATCCTGGGAGAAATATCCCTCAGAAGGACACTGGTGCATCCAAGAGTCCCCTTGTGCCTCCAGCATCGTCCTCCTGGCGGAACAGGGATCCTTGAGCGGGGCTTAAAACACAGTTGCTGGACCCTGAAAAACCCCAACATTTAACTGTTTTCTTGCCTCTTACCTACGAGTAAGAATTCGTTAACACATCAGCGGATCTCTCAAAGGCTGAGCATTTCTTTCGTCCTTGGTGCAGCACAGACAAATGCGGAGTTAATGAGTCCTGCCCCCGCTGCTCAGCCCTTGTGGTTCTTTGGGATTAGCTTGAATAGTTCATCCCAAAGTACATGCCATTAAAGACTTTTCATTCTTGGATATCATCTTTCATGGCACTTCTATTAACTGTTAGGAAATGAAAGTCTCTGAGATGGCAGTATGAATTTACTTGGTTTAGTAATTTAGCACCTCCAGTGCTATCCCAATTCCTCTGATATTTTCTGGTGACTTCCCAAAGCAGATAGTGGCTGCTTCCAAAAATATAGGGGAATAGAAGCCAGGGAATAATACCTTTTTAAGGCATTTTTACAGGCTATGCCAAAAAGAGGGAAGGTTATCTATGGGAGGAGCTGAGCGCAAGGGGATAACCACACTGTAAGGTTTTCATCCCACTGTGTGTATGAGAAATGCTGGTTAAAAACACACAACCCGAAATACTTTATTTAATCTTCCTTTTTTTCAGTCACTCTGAAGATGTGAATTGCACAGGCAAAAGTGATATTCTTGCCTGCCAGCTCGCTTCGAGTGTTTCTTGTGTTGATTTGCTGCATTTGCTCTTTTTGATGAATGAGAAGAGAGGAAATCTAAAGAAAAGTGTTAGCAGCTTGTCAGGTTAATTAGCGCCTATTTTAATACTATCATTATCATTCGTTACTAACTAATATAACAAGTAACATGATTGCATCTTTTTTTTGTCTTCTTTTTCAGTGAGAAGCTGGATGGAGAAGCTGAAAGATAAGGTAGGAGGCTCAGTGTTTCAATTACTTTAAAAGGAAAAACATTTTTACTTGCAGGAATAAAGAAACTCTCGTCAGTGCAGTTCATTATCTTTACAAAGGCAATTGAGAAAGGGCTTAAAATTTCTCTGGGAGGCAAGTGAACCAGATGCTACAGTTGTATGTTGTGGTGTAAATCCACAGTACATGCCCAACGAGTAGTAACTAAGAGCAGGAGTAGGGAGAGGGGTATTTCACAGAATCAGAGAATCGAATGGGTTGGAAAAGACCTCAGAGATCATCCAGTCCAACCCTTGGTCCAACTCCAGCCCATTGACTAGATCAGGGCACTAAGTGCCATGTCCAATCTCAATTTAAAACCCTCCAGGGATGGTGAGTCCAGCACCTCCCTGGGCAGCCATTCCAATGCCTGACCACTCTCTCTGCACAGAATTGCACACAGGAATAATGACTCGATAAGAAACTCCAGCCCCTGAAAATATGTCTCTAAGCTGAAGCAGATTGTTAGTCGATGAGCTCAGCCTTCCCACGTGATCCCCACCAGATTTCAGCAGCATCTTACCATCAAATTTGGACAGAGAGGCAGGGTCTGGGTATTTGTTTTCCAGGACCGGAGAGTGGAAGGGCTTGAGGTGGATTCCTGCCTCGCCCTTGTTGAGTTGCTTTTCTGCCTACAATAGGAAGGAGACATGTCTAGTGTGGTCTATGCCCTTAGCAGAGCACCTTGGCCTGGGATTCAGCGCGAGCGAACACCGAAAGGGCAGAGGATGGTTTTCCCAGTGAGGGTACAAAGCAAACACCACGACTGGCTGGAGTGAATGTAGCACGAAGGGATCACCTGCTCATGCCAGACCTGCCCATTGGCACAACACAAGTTTGGGGGCATCAGGCATCTTCTCACTGGAGCTGTAGCTTTCACTCCTTTCTTCTTGGCACCTTGTTGGCTACCTCTGCCCTCCCCCATTGCAGAGGTGGGTGTTGCATGGTCCAGTCTCCAAAGAGCTTGCTCTGGAGGGTCTGAACCTCTTGTAGGTAGATGTTGGACTGCATGGCATTGGTGTAACTGGGGGTCTGCTGGTGCCCACTTGAGAGACTCAGCCCTGAGCCAGCTCCCTCCTTTGGGGAACGGCAGATGTGTGGAGGCAGATCTTTTGCTTTGCTGACGTCTTCCCTTGGCAAAACCCAACAAAAAAACACTCCCCCAACTACAGGCTGGTGAAGCAAATCACCCCTAGATAAATCTGCTCGCCTAGTTTCCTCCTCTTCCTTGTTGAGTTTATCAGCATAATATGTGCCCTCTCATTTGCTGTTGGCAGAGCCCTGTCCTCTCTATTTTCCAATCCCTCCACCTAGGAGAGGATCCTGGCACATGATGGCCCCATCCCTAAGAGATGTGTCCTCCTGTGTCCATCAGGGCTGCCCTGCTGGGAGAGGGAAGGGCTTGGGGAGTGTAGGGTCAGTGACAGATTTATAGAATATATATATTTATAATATATTTATAATATACTATTGTCTGGTCTCCTGCAAACACTGGGCAAATGTTGCATTTGGCGTGCTGCATAATGGGCATGTCATCCCTCTGAAACCCTTTGTTGCTGTTATCTTAAAGTCCAGCAGAGTCAAGATGGTCATGGTCATGGATTGGCTGTATTAAAAGCATCCCTAGGATCTGTAAAGAAGCTGCATCTCCCCACTGGCAAGAGGGTAAAAATGTGGCTTCAGAGCTGCCAGTGAAATGGGGTTTCTGATCAAGCAACTGCAGATAGTCCCTCACGAATTGGGCTGCGTGACACAGAAGCGCGGGGACAACAGGTCCTGGACCTGCTTCATGTTGCAGGATTTTGGGGTTGAAATCATTGGTCCAGCTGTTGGGGGAAGCCTGTAAAAGGGCATGGGCTGGCCAGACATGATAAAGGCTTGTGGATGGGCTAGAGAGTTCAGTGGTTTCTGACACAGCAACTCAGCTGAGCAGCAGCTAAAAAGCCATTTCCAGTCTCCCCTCACCACCCACGCCAGCAGCAAAGTTCCACAAATAGAAAAGCCCATGCTGCACTAATTAGGTCACCCAATTAAAGCACCTTAATTGCCTTGCAGAGATACGATATTTTCTCTGTGATCTCACTAACCTCCTTTTTCGGGGGCGCAGGCACAGCCTCTCCAAGCGCATCTGCTGGGTTTTCTGGGAGGGCAGGGAACCTGCACGATGTGGATGAAGATCCCTCAAGCCTTGGGATCCAGGCACAAAGTTGTTATTATTTAAAGCCCCAAGCAGGATCTAGAGGGTTTTGGGAGAGCGAAGCAGCCTTTGTTAGCATTATGTCTGCCCCAGGTGAAAGCAGGTATTTTCATTCTTCAGGTAACAGGATCATAGAATGTCCTGTAAGGCAAGAGTATGAAGGCAGGGCAGTGCGCACTGAATAGCTTTTTTCTGCCCCAAAACTCAGTGGATTATGGAAGAAAAACAATTAATGTGTAAGCAAGTGTTGTGAAGTTGTATTGTGGTTTGGGAGTGCAGGTGAAGGTGAGGTTGTAAGCAATGGGATGAGGCTTGCTGAGAGCTGTCTGATAGTCCTCTAAACTGTGCATTCATCCCCTGGAAGGTGTAAAATCCGGTCTGGGGGGAGCAGATGGCGAAGGGTAAAGCTGTAGTGCCACAGCACAGGACTCCATTCCTGCAGTGTGAACAAAGGCGGTGGTAATGAGGGAGGGAGCCAGGTCGTACCTGCCACCCTTACTCCATTGAGCCCCCCAGCCTGAATTAGGTGAGGATGGTGAAGAGGGTTCTGAACCAATTTGTTGCTTTAAAACTTGGTTTAATTTTCATTTCAAGTTGTAATATATAAAATAACATGCACTTGGGAATATTTTCCAAAGGATTTAAAATGTTTAAGTGTATAATATTAAGTTTTTAAATGTGTAATTTTAAATTACTCATGCTTAATTTTTTTTTATTGGGTAATGCAAACATATGGATCATAGCTGATGAATTAGAGCTGATTTATATTTGCCAGGCTTCCCTTAAGGACGGCCCATAGAATCATAGAATGTCCTGAGCTAGAAGGGACCCACAAGGATCATCGAGCCCAACTCCTGTCCCTGTACAGGACACCCCACGGTTCACAGAATCCCAGAATGTCAGGGGTTGGAAGGGACCTGGAAAGCTCATCCAGTGCAATCCCCCCATGGAGCAGGAACACCCAGCTGAGGTTACACAGGAAGGTGTCCAGGCGGGTTGGAATGTCTGCACAGAAGGAGACTCCACAACCTCCCTGGGCAGCCTGGGCCAGGCTCTGCCACCCTCACCAGGAACAAGTTTCTTCTCAAATTTAAGTGGAACCTCCTGTGTTCCAGTTTGCACCCATTGCCCCTTGTCCTACCATTGGTTGTCACCGAGAAGAGCCTGGCTCCATCCTCCTGACACTCACCCTTTCCATACTGATCCCCATGAATGAGTCACCCCTCAGTCTCCTCTTCTCCAAACTAAAGAGACCCACATCACACCATATGTCTGAGGACGTTGTCCAGTCTCTTGTTGAACACTGTCAGGTTGGGGCTGTGACACCTCCCTGGGGAGCCTGTTCAGTGTCCAGCACCTCTGGGTGAAGAACCTTTTCCTCATGTCCAACTGACCCTCCCTGGCCCATCTTCCTGCCATTACCTGGGGTCCTATCACTGGTCACCAGAGATATCAGCTCTCTAGATCTTTGTCCTGTTCATGCAAGCCACCCTTTCCCATGCAAAGTGAAAGCTTTTAGTTCAAAGCTTTTGTGTACAAAGCTGAGGTGGTTCAAGCTGCACTGGGAGAGGGCAAACTGCTGCTTCTTCCTGCAAAAAGGGAGCGCAGCCTGGCTTCGCACTTCAGCTCCTTCAGAGACCCAGCGGCACGTGTTGGGAGCAGCTTCTGCTGTCCCTGTGCTGAGATATGACATTATTGTCCCAGGGCACTTGTTTTCCCCATGCAAACATGTCTCTGGGAAGCATGGGGCCTATGTATTACTGGGTGTTTCAAAAAGATGGACCCAGTTTCAAACCAGTATTTTTCACAGTGGCAACATTTTACATTTACACAAAAACTTACAAATGAGTTAATGAGTTATCAAGCAGTAATAATTTGAAACTCTCTGCCCTGCCGTTTCCAGTGGTAAGAGTTTCATTCATGGGCAGTCCATGCTTGCAGAGATATAGTGATTTCAAATTGGGTCCATCTTCTTGAAAGACCCTGTGCTCTTTGCTGGAGGTATATTGAGCAGTTTGACCATGATAAGACACACTCCAGCAGTCAGAATTGGCCAGGAGGATGTTGGGTCCCTTTCCCATCCACCTCCCAGGATGAAAGTCAGCATCCCTGCTTCAAAGTGCAGCCATTCTCCAAAAACAGCTCATCACCCGTCCTGCCTGCTCCCTGGCTGGTACCTGCCATCAAACCTGGTGCCTTTTACACACCAGCTCTTGTGCCGGCGCTGTGCTCTCCTCTGCCTGCTCCCACTGCCCCCAGACATACACCTGTGCCTTGATTTACGCTGGTGGTATCTGGGGAGCTTGGAGCAGCACTCAGCCTACTTTACACAGCACGTGGTGAAGCTGTTTGGGTGGTCACAATTCTTTCTTGTGGCTCGAGATTACCCGCCCGTGGTCATTGTGGTTTTCCATCACACATGCATCTATATTGACAGAAACTTCACCCCAGCGCTTGAAGATCTGCACCAAAATTGCTTCCTCTCCTATAGGTGGGCAAACACTGTCTCGGCTATCACAAGACAATATCTGTTAGCAAAAGCTGACGGTGAGTGAGCCGTGGTGTTACCGGTATCATGGAACAGTTTGGGTTGAAGGGACCTTCCCAGCTGCCCCAGTGCCCCCCCTGCCATGAGCAGGGACATCTTCACCAGCTCAGGTTGCTCAGACCCCGTCCAGCCTGGCCTGGGATGTCTCCAGGGATGGTTCAGCCACCACCTCTCTGGCCAACCTGGGCCAGGCTCTCACCACCCTCAGGGACAAGTTTCTCCCTCATGTCCAGCCTGAATCTCCCTCTTTTAGTTTAAAACCATCACCCCTTGTCCTGTTGCAACAGGCCCTGCTCAAAAGTCTGTCCCCATCTTTATTATCAGCCCCTTTTAAGCACAGAAAGCCTGCAATAAGGCCTCCCCAGAGCTTCTCTTCTCCAGCTGAACACCCCAACTCTCTCAGCCTGTCCCCCAGCAGAGCTGTTCCAGCCTCGGATCATTCCTGTGGCTCCTCTGGCCCCTCTCCAGCAGGTCCATGTGTGTCCTGTGCTGAGGACCCAGAGCTGGCCCAGCACTGCAGGGGGTCTCACCAGAGCAGAGGGCCAGAATCACCTCCCTCCACCTGCTGCCCACATTTCTCGACCAATTTGATCCTAGAATGGAGCTGGTCGAGGCCTTATTTACTGATCCTGGAAGCCGGGCTCATCCTTTGCAGGCAGGTGATACAGACTCAAGTACAATAAAGTTTGATGAAGCAGTGTAGGGATATATCACAGTCCTAGACTGGTGAAAAACGTCTCTGAAAGGATGGTCTTGTGAGTGCCGCTCTGCTTCTCTGTTTTCCACACAGGCTGGGTACATGTCGGGGATGCTGGTTCCTGTAGGAGTCGGAATAGCCGGAGCCCTCTTTATCCTAGGAGCACTCTACAGCATTAAGATTATGAGTCGCCGAAGGAGAAATGGCTCAAAGAGACATAAAAGAAAGGTATGGCAACTGCAAAGGAAAACTCCAGTCCCACCTACTCTCCTTTTAACCATTTTGGCTGTGACACGAGCGCAGCCCGGTTACGTTTTCTTTGGGTTGAAGTGTCCAGGACCTCTCGGTTAGACTCTGAGGGGGATGCAAATACTCTTTATTTCCCTTTTGCATGTGGACCTCTTTCATGTTTCTTTTCTTCCCCCAGCAGCGGGAATTTAACAGCATGCAAGACCGAGTCATGCTCTTAGCTGACAGCTCTGAAGATGAATTCTGAACCGAACTGCAGTGCCCTTGTGAGAGCCCGTGACTTTGCAAAAGAGGGAGGGGGAGGAAAACAACCAACCAAACAAAGAGAACAAACAACTTTCTGCTGCATCGCTGCTCTCCACCGCCCCGAGCCACCGAGCAGGGGTCGGTACCACCCCGGCGAAACGGCATGCTCTGCTCTACGTGTACCGCCCAGTGACGTGTGTTTTGATACTGTAGTGAGATTCCACATTCGCACCCGGCGCCTCATTCAGATCCACAGTGCGTCTTGTTACAGCTGGAGCTGATACATATGGATGATTCTTTTTTTCCTGTTATCCTGGTGTGCTGTTTTTGGTCCTGGCTGGCAGTAATCTAATCATAACAATAGCTCTCACCTAACCCGGGAATGGAAATCTTTACTGTGAATGACTTCTGTCTGATTTGTTAATTTTTAAATGTTACATAACCTGAGCTAGAGTTCATTAGTGCTAAGATTAGCTGCTCTGCTTAATTAATGAGTTATACACTTGAACTGTATCCCTTGCCACCTGAGAAGTGCCCGACTACAGTATTGTTGATACAGTTTGAAGCACATTTCTGCACTCAGTTCCCCGACTCTCACCCCTTCTTTCTTCCTTCAGCTCTGCTCCACGCTTCTTGGAGACACACAGGAATGGCCTCGACACTTGATTCACAACAAAAATCTTAGTCCATTTTCAACCAGCACTGTCTGTTACAGCACAATAAATACCAGCGCTCACCTACTGACGGATAGTCTTGCATGGACCTCGTAGCTTTTGTTCAGTGTGCAAGGAGGTAAGAGAAGAGGCAGGTCAGGGGTTTCATCAGCTTCTGCCTCCTGTTTGAAGGACACTAGTTATTGGTTCATCTCTTCCACAAGGCTGCATTCACCTAGAGATGAAAGTGGAGATCTGTCTCCTTTACCCACTGGAAATGGAATTTTCAGCCCTTGAAAGCTGCATGAACGGCAGCACCTCTGGGGCATCTGGATGGGTCTTGTCTCCAGATCACCAAATGCAGAAAGGCACCAAAGACTGCGGAGCGGTGACTGTCGGTGTTGAGGGGTTCATAGCTAATGATGTCAAAACAGCTAGAAAGAGGGCTGTGTTACTTTATTTCTGCTTCTGGTTGTGAAGTGACTTCAGTCTGACATTTATGCAAAATATCTATGTTCATGAGGTGGGAATCACTGTTGTGTAGGGAATTATTCTTCATACAAGGAGCAGCAGCTGTTGCCAAAGGCCACCTGACGAGGCAAGTAAGGCCAGACTGCACATCTGCTGAGATTAAATCCCACTGAGTCTTTGAAGAAGTGGGATGGATAAGAGTTTGAGGAGGGGTACGTGCAGATTTAATTCCCTGTAGAAGTGAAAAGGCTTGTCAGATTGTGAAGGGCACATACAGATGATGGGAAGCAAGTGTCTTGTGGGCGTGTGAGTGGGTCTACAAGGGAGACAGGACATTTGGAAACCCTCCTAAGACTCAGTTCTTTCTTGAGAGGGTCAGGACCTCCTCTGGGCCAGAGATCATCAAGCAGTGCTCTTCAGAGCCCAGGTTCTTTCCTGTAGGCCTTACCCACACATCTACTGAGTCACCTCAAGAAGGACAGGCAGGACAACCTATATTCAAAATGCTGCTACTGATGCTAGTCTTCCAGTCCAAGAGCTGTGCATGGTCCCTTGCACATCCATCCCGCTGAGTGCATGGGTTGGGGGAGGCACAGTAAAACCTGGTCCATCAACATCTTGGGGAGTCTTCATACCCCAATCCCTCTAGAATGGGCTTTCCCAGACAGGGCTCTACTGTGCTTGCATCTCTCTTTTTATTCCTGAGACTTTGACCAAGACAATTTTGCCTTGCTAAAAGCAGCCCCACATCTTTAACAGCCCAATGTGAAGTCCAGGAGCCTCTATCCAAAGTTGAAGCCTCTTTCTTCCATAGCAAGTGATCAGTTAACTAAGTGATCAGTAACTAAGAAGTTTTTCTTCTGGACTGATCTCTCTGTTTCCTTCGCATTCCCAGGTCTCTTGGAGCTTGGAGGTGGTTGGGAAGTGTCTTGCAGTTTCAGGAATCAGGAAACGTTGTCCCTTGGGCTCTCTGATGATTTGTTCCTGGCAAGGCTTGATGAGAGTTAAGTTGCAAGGTGGAATGACTTCCCCTCCATTCTGGTTTGCTTGAGATCATCTCCAGAAAGGCTTGACCTTTAAGTACAGCTCCAGGCAGGCTGGGAACAAGGCTACATAGGCAGCTGCAAGATGTTCTTGCTTTACTTTAGTCCAGCCAAGGCTTGGAGCAGGAAGGTTGGTAGCTGGGCTGGCTGAGTCCTTTGCATCATGCAACTGTAGCCTGAAAGAGAGAATCAAAACAACACTGGAAAAGAGGAGCTGTCAGCGATACCGCAGAACAGAGCAGATGTACCAGCAGGACCCAGGCAGCCGGGGATCAGCAGGGTGCTGGCAATAGCAGCCTGTGAAGGACAGGCTCCTCTCGCTTCCCTGTTCATGTGGAGTGTTCGACAACGACACAAGTTAAGTAACGCAGAGCTCCTGGCTGGTTGGGAGGAGGAGGGCTGGCTGAGCCAGGCTGCTGGTCTAAGTCCCGCAGCTCCAGCCGTGCAGGAAGAGCTTTATGGATGGGTTGTCTGTTTGATGGATTGGGAGGGCTGGCTGGGAGGTGCCATGGCCTTTTGTTGTGCTGATAAATCCACGTTTTGTGAAACACTGACAGTTTCCCTGTTTCTTATTGCAGCCTTTGTGTACTTAGAAGGGGCCTGTAAGAAAGATGGGGACAGACTTTTTAGCCTGTTGTGATAGGACAAGGGGTGATGGTTTTAAACTAAAGGAGGGAGATTCAGGCTGGACGTGAGGAAGAAATTGTTGTCCCTGAGGGTGGTGAGAGCCTGGCCCAGGTTGGCCAGAGAGGTGGTGGCTGAACCATCCCTGGAGACATCCCAGGCCAGGCTGGACGGGGCTCTGAGCAACCTGAGCTGGTGAAGATGTCCCTGCTCATGGCAGGGGGGGCACTGGGGGAGCTGGGAAGGTCCCTTCAACCCAAACTATTCTAAGATTCCTCTTCTTTCTCCTCAATGTAATGAACTTAAGAAATCAGCAGTCCCACAAATGGGGCTGACAGTGGTTTCAAATATCAGAGTGGTTATATGGCAAGTATGGTGGGACAAAATGGGCATGGAGGGGAGTTGTAGGCCAAGGAAGGCCCAGCTGCACGCACAGTTCTCTGTTGGCTCTCTGGTCTGTGCTTGTGGGATAGAAGAGCTGCCCAAAGTTTTTGCTTGAGGTCCAGCTTCACTCCCAGGCCTGTTTCTCAGTCTGAACACCACAAACCAAGATGCCTTGGTTGGGACCTGCTTGTTGGCAGAAGACTGCTTTGGTAGGCTGAATTTCTGAGCTGCTCAGCAGTGCAGGGAGATCCCGACTGATGCCCATTTGAAGCGGAGGTGTTTGTTGAACAGATGTTTTCAGTCAGGCACCTGCCCCAGAGCCTGGGTGTCCCTCATGTCTTCAGCTTAGCTCTTCTTTATGTGGAAGCAAGATGGACAGTCAAAACCAGCCTTGGATCCCAGGGAAGACTGTAGGAGCCTTTGGAACACAGTGTTTTCTGCAGCTCCCCTGACATCAGTGTCATTTCTGGAGGTCCTTAAAGCACAAGAATTATTCAGCTCCTTCCCTACTCTTCTAAGCCACTAGACTTTGGATTTGCCTCTTCAAAATATTCTCTATACGACCCCTGGAGTTTGATTCATTTGCTTCAAATTCTCAGACTGCAGACAGGGAGGGGAGGAGAGTTTTAAGTTGGAGTTGAAGTCTCCAGTCTCTTAACACTCTACAGATTTAATTGATACCTCTGCATTGCCAAACAAGCAGATTATTTTGAAAGACACAGGACAAGAAAAAGCAGCCAAGAAGGGTCCTCTTCATCCTCTGTGCTGGGTGAACTGCCCACCCCTTAATGCAGAGGTGGGTTGTGACATGTCTAACGCAGCCTTGACCCCATGCAACGGCTGCGACGGAGACTTTGCTGCAGCAATAATAACCCCTCGACTCAGCACAAGGCGAGGTGCTCACCTCCGTTTTCCTGTGGATGCCCAGCTTGGGATTTCTCAAGAGCACAAAACAGAATTTACTGGAGGCATCACACACCCGCTTCAGCATCCACAGCCCCATTTCCAACGGGAGGAACCAGCCTGCCTGACGTGCAGCTCTTGCCCTGATGAAATGCATCTGCACTCGACAGCCGCTGGGTTTTAAAGGTGTCTCTGACTCCAGATGTTCACCTAGGTGAGGTTTCTCTGGACTGCACTGCTTCCATAGAGCGATATTAGCAGTCCTTGCGCTTTCTTGTGGTTTTCTATTTCGGACAAGAACAACTCCTCATACTGTAACTATGGAATGTAGCACTTTGTTAAATTAAAACACCAGGAAATAAAAAGCTGTCCATCATAACTGACTTGTAGGGCCTCGTCTCCGTGATCTGTGGTTTGTGGCAGCCTCTGTCTCTCAGGTAAAGCTGTGAGGTGATTGCCTGGGCACTTGAGTGCTGCAGTTCTTTCTCTCTGCTGCATGGTCGGTGCAAGGACTCAGGCTGGGCTTGTAGGGACAATACAAGCAGGGGGGAGCCTCAGCCTGGGACTTTTTGGGTAGGATTTACCTGGAGGGAGGTATTGGCCGTAAGCTGTGATGAGTAACACCCAAAATTCCCTCAGCTGGGTTTCCAGTAGCTGTAATGAGCCCCAATACTGACATGTTTATATTGTTGATCTCTATGTACAGCCAGGTGTCTCTTTGTGGATACCAGGACATTTCTCCTTCCTGGTTTGCCCTGTAAACAAGGCTCTGTGCACACATGTTACTATGGCACTGGTGAGTCTTGAATCTCAGCTGTAGGTGCTGCAAAGGTTTAATAAAAGACCATCCTTATTGCAGGTGAATATCATCACACACACCTCAATGGACCAAAGATCTGAGCAGAAGAATAAGAAAAAATTGAGAGTAGGTAAGAAGAGGTGTGCAGACTGGGTTTATAATTGCCTTTCTAGTCCTGTTTGCAGATGTCCTTGCACACGTTATGTTCTCACATGCAAGTACACAGGCTGGGTGTACTTGCTTTTTGTACTTGCTGTGTACTTGCACAGGCTTTTTGCCACACTGTGCACTGGTGGAGGTGCTGGTGCGGGCGTGTGAGCCAGCGGGGCACAGAACTGGTCCATGGCGCAGGACCCCTAACCCTCTCCAGGCTCCCTCTAAAGGCTCAGAGGGTTGGGGTGTCCAGCCTGGAGAAGAGAAGCTCCAGAGAGACCTTATTGCAGCCTTTCTGTACTTAAAAAGGGCTGATAAGAAAGATGGCAACAGAATTTGAAGCAGAGGCTGTTGTGACAGGACAAGGGGTGATCATAGAATCACAGAATGTCCTGAGTTGGAATGACCCATCAGAACCATCAAGTCCAACTCCTGTCCCTGCACAGGACACCCCACAGGTCACACCGTGTGTCTGAGGACGTTGTCCAGTCTCTTCTTGAACACTGTCAGGTTGGGGCCGTGACACCTCCCTGGGGAGCCTGTTCAGTGTCCAGCACCTCTGGGTGAAGAACCTTTTCCTCATGTCCAACTGACCCTCCCTGGCACATCTTCCTGCCATTCCCTAAAGTTCTGTCACTGGTCACTAAAGAGGAGTTTGGTGCCTGCCCCTCCTGCTCCCCTTGTGAGGAAGCTGTAGCCATGATGAGGTCTCCTCTCAGTCTCCTCTTCTCCAAGCTGAACAAACCAAGTGATGGTTTTAAACTAAAGGAGGGAGATTCAGGCTGGACATGAGGAAGAAATTGTTGTCCCTGAGGGTGGTGAGAGCCTGGCCCAGGTTGGCCAGAGAGGTGGTGGCTGAACCATCCCTGGAGACATCCCAGGCCAGGCTGGACGGGGCTCTGAGCACCCTGAGCTGGTGAAGATGTCCCTGCTCATGGCAGGGGGGGCACTGGGGGAGCTTTGAAAGACCCTTCCAACCCAAACTATTCTATGATTCTGTGATTCCAGTAATAACAAGCAGCAAGAATTATTTGTCCAAGTGCGCGTATTTTCTCTAATGAAAAATGGCTTATTCAAAACAAAAAAATTCCCAGGGAAATAGCCTTTTGGGAACGGCATGAACACATTCTTTGCTAATTGGTAGCTGCCAAAAACAATCTGTGTATTCATGAAGCCGTTTGCTGCATTGCTGACTTTTTCCAATGAAAAAAAACCCAAAACCTGCTGAAAGAAGATAAACAGTGAGAATGTGGGTTTGTTTTTTTTTTGTTTGTTTGTTTGTTTTACCCATAGATTAATTTCCTAAGGAAATTACTCTCTCTGATCACGTTGCCTCCCTGTGAGCCTTTGTGCATCAGCCAGTGTCCTGCCAATGTCCCTGACTCCGCCAGCCAAGCCACGGGTTTGTAATAACAGGGGAGAGGAGAGAGGTGATAGTAAAACCCCCACGAGAAAAGCACGTGTGGACCTGTTGTGAGGCCACAGAAAACCCGTGTAAGCAAAGATGGGTCTGTGTGCCCTGATGGAGGGGACGAGCTAGATGTCCCAGGCCCCCGTCAGGGTTGCTGCCCCATGGGGTTTCCCTGAGGTCACCCCAGCGCTGGGCTCAGCCTAATTCAATCACAAACACGCCACCGATCTGCAGACAGCTCAGCTTGGGCTTGTTTTCATCCACGTGTTTTGGAAGGACAGACCAAATCATAAATAATTGATCTATTTTTTCCCATTTTTAGCTGTTTTACCCAGGTTCATTCTTACTGGTCAACATGCCCTTTAAACCTTATTGATTTGCCTCTGGAGATTGCCCATGGAGTTGTGCTTTTTTCTTGCCATAACTTACTCTGCTCTTATGTGCACTTATTTAAAAAAAAATAAGAGCTACTGATATATATTTTTTCATATTATTATTTGCATTTTACATTTTTATTATTAAAAAATAGCAAATAACATCTTTCCAATCCACTGGTTGATTGGTTTAGCATTACACTCTGCTTCAGTTAAACCTCACTTGGATACCCACCAAAACTCAACTGAAATACCCAGAAATTGGGTTTTTGCTACAAGAGCAGAAGCGGGGCCGCTGCGGGTGAGAGCTGTGCCACTGTGCAAACATACAGGACCGGTTTATGGTGACAAACCATTGTCTAGGGGCTGTGGGGTTGTGGTTTGTGGGACTAAATAACACACCGGTAACCTTGGTCCCTGTGTCCCAGGGAGACAGGAGCTGCCGCTATGCATGGGTCAGCATGAAAAGCCAACTAGAGAGGAGATCAATGTTATGTTTGAGATGCAACCGTGGCCAAAGAGATTGACATAAAGAATACTCTGGTCTTGGGTTTAAAATGAAAAGGAGGGAGGTAGTAAAAAGCATCATTGAATCAGGGCTGGAATGAGAGAAAGCTGAGCTGTGCGTTAGTGCTGGGCATGTGAAAGTTAGTTATGGGCAGGAGAGTGTCAGGTCTGTGGCTCCTCTGGACTGTGCCTGTAAGTGGATTGCATCAAAAACAGTGGTGGAGGATTGTTGGGGTGTTTTGTTCTTGCTATAAGTGACAGAAGAGTTTCCAAAACACAGTTTTCTGGTCAACAATAAGTTGACCGGAAGTCAACAATGTGTCCTTGTGGACAAAAAGGCCAATGGTACCCAGAGGTGCATTAACAGAAGCGTGGCCAGCAGGTCCAGGGAGGTTGTTCCTCCCCCTCTACTCTGCCCTGGTGAGGACACATATGGAGTTCTGGGTCCAGTTCTGGGCTTTCCAGTTTAAGAAGGACAAGAAATTACTGGAGAGAGTCCATGGGAGGGACATAAAGATGCTGAGGGGTCTGGAGCATCTTTGTGATGAGGAGAGACTGAGAGAACTGGGGCTGTTGAGCTGGAGAAGAGAAGCTGAGAGGGATCTGATCAATGGGATCAATATCTCAGGGTGGGTGTCAGAGGATGGACCAGACTCTGTTCAGTGGTGCCCAACGCCAGGGTGAGGGGCAACGGGCACAGACTGAAACACAGGAGGGTCCATCTGAACATGAGCAGAAACTTGTTTGCTGGGAGGTGCCAGAGCCTGGCCCAGGCTGCCCAGAGCGGGTGTGGAGTCTCCTTCTCTGAGACATTCAAACCCCTGGACCCACCTGTGTGATCTGCTCTGTGACCCTGCGGGAGCAGGGGGGGTGGACTGGGGGATCTACGAGGTCCCTGCAACCACAACCACCCCGTGGTTCTATGATTCTGTAATATGGCTGTGGTATTTGAGGGCAGTGAATTGCTGAAGGCTCGATAGCAGTGGATGAGCTGGTGGACATTTGCTGAGGAAGACATTCCTCTAAAATTGAAATTGAAGAATGTGGTTTAAAAGCATTAAAACCAAGAGGCTAACAAAGGCATTTGGCTGCATACAAGCTGTACGGTGTCTATTAAAAATGAGTGTTTAATTGGATATTTGTTTTGCAGTCAGCCTACTGGGATTAAAAATACATGTTACTGCCTTGAAACATTTAAATGATGATACCTGGGTGTAGAAAGACGAGGCAGTGGAAATCCTAAGCCAGAAGATACCTGGGGTTTTTTGGATGGCAGAGTACAGACTTGGAGGAGACAGGAAACAATAAAAATACCTTATTATTTAACATTTACCTCATAACAAAGCAAAGTGCTCAGAGCTGGGCTGGGGCTTGCGGTAGTGGGTATTGTCGTCAGGCACGCGATGGCTCAGACCACTTAACGTGGAGGGTCAAATCTGCAAGGGTCTCATGGTCCAGAGAGGGCTTTAAGCATGTGTGGTTTGGGAAACTCATCTGGGTCAAGTCTTACTAAAACCCAAGAGTCTGCAGAGAGACTCTCTTCTAGATACACTGGTCCAAGAGCAATCTGGAGCTAAAATCTTACAGTGAGTTTCTTGAAAGGTCCCGTGCCACAGCAACCCCCCAGCCCTCACTGCTGCTCACAGAGCTGCACGTGGGAAAACCACAGTTCTGGAGATTTTCTGCAGAAGAGGGATCTCAGCTGACACTATGGAAATGAAATCTTGCTGCTATTTTACAGGCTGAACACTTGATCTGAAGAATGGTGAAGCTGGAGGAAGAGATTTTGCTTGCTTGACCACCCTTGAGATGACACACGTGGCCACTGCTTGTAAGACAAAATTGAAGCAATAGATGTAATTTTGTATATAGTAACCAGTAAATAAGTATGTATGTCACCCAGAATTGGTACAGTGGAGAAAGGAATTAATGCAGTAGACAGCTTGGATTTTACAAGGGAACCTAAGCACTGGAAATACTGCCAATCCCACCGATTAATTGAAGTCTGCATTCAGCAAAGCCCAGGGCGTTGTAATGGAGCTGGCTGGACCTGCAGCATTTTAGGCAGCGATGGAAACATATGTACAACCGCGTGTGTACAAGGGGTGCTACTAGTGCAAGGCGCCCAAAGTTCAACACAACGTAGCAGACTGCTATTGTGTGGCCACCTCATTGCTAATGTCACAGGTGGGTGAAAGCCAAGCCAGCTTGTGCCAAAATTAATTGTATGTTCATTTAATAGATGGGCAGGAGGCATCTTTGCTCATACAAGTGCATGGCAGTGATTTGAGCATCCTGGCAGGTCTTGTGCTGCATGGGAGGAGGGAAACCCATTTCAGGCTGGAGTCGGCGAAGGGATGTCTCTGCTTTTAGCAGCAGAGTGTGATGGACTGAGCCCTGGCTGGGACACCAGAGACTGAAGTTCATGATGAAATTAATTTCATCAACTTTGTGCTGTGGTTTTCCCTGTTTTTGAGCTCAATGCACGTGGCCGTCTGCCTTGACAGGCGCTGTCGCAGGGGCAGGTGTTTTTAATAAGTGCAGTGCTGGAAGAAAAAAGGCTTTTTCTCTGCAGTTTGATTCTTCCTCTCTGATATATTGACGTGTCCGACAAAGAAACTGAGCAGAGATTCATTTTTCCTTTTTGCCTAAAGCGAATAACCAGCTCATCACGGAGGGCGCAAGGTGCAGAAAGCAGCACCTTCAGTCCCACCCCTTCCATACAGCCTTTCCTCCTCTGGAAGGAGCTAAAAGAATAGATGATACCTGGCCACAGCAGAGCCTGCCATCATTTCTCCAAGCCCCTTTGCCCATCTGGCTCCACTCTGCGGACCATTTAGCGTGAAGAAAGCAATTTTTTGCCTTTGATACTGAAAGTGAGGAGGGTAATTGGAGCCTGGAAGGCGCAGTGGCTATCGAGCAATCTCAACCCTTGCAGGTCTCTGATGTACTGTAAAACTCAAAGGGGAGGTACAATTACTGCCCGTTGCCCTGGGCGATGATTTATCTCGTAGCCACACAAAAGCAAAATCTCTCTGATTTGTTTTTTCCACCCCCACCCCGTACCACATCGGGATGTGTCATATCACAGATTAAAGGGGCTTCCTTTTCAAATGCTGCAAGGAAAACCTGTGTGTGATGTTCGATTATTCTGCCCTTTAAAATAATATCCCTGATGAGAAGGGAGTTGTTGCAGTGCTGGCATCCTGAAGAATTGGATGCTGAAGTGGAAACCTGGAGTATTTAATCAAAAACCACAAAGCAAACGATTTAATGGATTTTTTAAAGCTCCTTTTGAGGAGGGATGATGACTCAGTAGCTGAGGAATGACCTGGGATGAGGAGATGGGGCATGAGTTCTTTGTGTTGTTGCAAATGCAACAAGAAAACAAGAGGTTTAATGAAAGGAGAACAAGTTTGGGAACTATCACAGGAGATCAGAGCCCTTCACTATCCCCTCCTGGTCCATACAACCCAACATCTGCTGCCATCAACAACTGGCACTTTAGGGTGAGATCTAATGGACAAAATAAGCCAAAAGAGGAGCTTCTGCCTTAGTCCGGGGTTGGTTTTGTTTTGGCTCAGATGACTCCTCAAAGAGCTGGGCTCCCAATTGCTGCTTGGGAGCAGCCAGCGGTCTCCACTGCATGTCATCTCACAGACGTAATAGCATGAATCCTCTGGAAATAGCCAAGGCATTCTTAACTTGACATTTTCCCTTCTTTTCATAAAATATAATAGCACATCACAGGCGTAGGCTGCATGAGAAACCTCCCAGCAAGCGGCAGTTCCACCGACGGGGAGGATCGTGTTTGTGATGTCTCTTTGTCTGATGCTCCCCTCTGACTCCTCTGTATTAACAGATACTTTTCAAGGGAAAAAGAGAGGCTGTCCATAACCCCAACTCCCACCGCTTCAAGGTGAGCGAGACCCTTTTCTTTGCTCAGAGGCACGTTGTAAGTGCAGGTCACAGACTTTCCGAGTCTCATGTACAGGGAGAGCAGATCTACCACTCGCTTCTCCACCTGCCTCATTGGGCACCCCCGACTCTCCTGCAGATGTGACAATCTGGGATCCACTGTGATGACCACAGGGCCACTTCATGAAACAGCTTTGGGTGGTGACATGATAACCTCCAGGATGTCCGATGGTGGAGGAGAAACCAGAGAGGTCTTGGCTGAATGCAGGGGGAAACCATCTAGATCCAGGTGGGAAAACTGGTGGATACATCCACCAGACTCAGTGTCCTCAGGACAGGGAACTGCTGGAGAGAGTCCAGCGCAGCCACCAAGATGCTGGAGGGAGTGGAGCATCTCCCGTGGGAGGAAAGGCTGAGGGAGCTGGGGCTCTGGAGCTGGACAAGAGGACACTGAGGGGGGACTCATTCATGGGGATCAGTATGGAAAGGGGGAGTGTCAGGAGGATGGAGCCAGGCTCTTCTGGGTGACAACCAGTGATAGGACAAGGGGCAATGGGTACAAATGGGAACACAGGAGGTTCCACTTAAATTTGAGAAGAAACTTGTTCCTGGTGAGGGTGGCAGAGCCTGGCCCAGGCTGCCCAGGGAGGTTGTGGAGTCTCCTTCTGTGCAGACATTCCACCCCGCCTGGACACCTTCCTGTGTAACCTCATCTGGGTGTTCCTGCTCCATGGGGGGATTGCACTGGATGAGCTTTCCCGGTCCCTTCCAACCCCTGACAGTCTGGGATTCTGTAATAAACTGAGCATCAGTTGGCTCAGATCCACCATTTGGTTGCAGCCCACCAGCTGCCACCTATTTTGGACCCTTTTGCTGGTAACCAGCATCCACCAGCAGCGGCATGACTGAACTTGGGTCCTTTGCCCAGCACATGGGGGCTCGTCAGTCAACTGATTTCCATCTTCCTTCTCAGGCTGAAAACTACTGAGGGACAAACTGCTCAGGCCAACGTCTGCTGCAGCTGTTGGCCTTCCACCAAAGGAGGATGGGAGCCCTGGTCATGACGATCTGTTCAAATAATGACCATAACTAGAAAGTGATGGTCTCTGTGTGAGTGATGCTTGAGATCACCGGTGGGATGTAGGGAAGGGGAAAGGTCTCAGGAGGAAAAGAGGTTGGCCCAGTCTGGGATAATGCATCTGGTATATCAATTATAAGGGAATGTCCCTTCTTAGGTAGGAGAAAAAAGTGCATTTGAGTTTCTTTGAGCAATTTTGCATCCCAAGCATAGAATAATAGAATAGTTTGGGTTGGGACTTTAAAATAACTTAATTCACCTCTTAAACAGGGCTCAATGGAAAAACTTCACTCAGGTACTGGTATAAACATACTGTTCCTTTAAGTCATTACATTAATAGATCAACAACAATTTGTGTCCAGCTATATCCCACCTCTCCAGGTGCATTTTCTACTTTTGCCTCAGCTACCACCTGCTCCTGGGTGGTAGATAAACAACTGTGCCCTAGATCAGCACTTCTCAGTGCTCAAAACCCCACCAAAATTGTCTTTTCTTCTCCACAATATGATGCTATGACAGCTTCACCTGCGGACCTGGAGACCTTTAGTGTTCTTGAGGCCATGCGTGCTGGATCCCAGCATGTTTCAGGGCACATAAAACACCTTGTTTCTGAAAATACATCAGAAAATGCTGCTGAGGAGCTGGGGCAGCTTGT
Source organism: Streptopelia decaocto (assembly GCF_964273445.1). Taxonomy (NCBI): domain Eukaryota; kingdom Metazoa; phylum Chordata; class Aves; order Columbiformes; family Columbidae; genus Streptopelia; species Streptopelia decaocto. Next base: position 3,045,128 of record NC_138661.1, read on the forward strand.
CTTGATCAGCGATGCTCTGCTGCTGTCCTGGAGAGGCTCATTTGGGATGGGGACACTGCAGCAGGATGTCACCCAACGCTGTTGTGGCTCTGGGCAACCACAGACCCTGCTCACATTGTCCTCGCAGCACATCTGTCCATTTGGGGTGGCTCTTGGTGAGGATGGAGCCTGAATCATTATTTTAATGGCTTATTTAAAAGCACAAAGTCCTTAAAAAAAAAGACCCACAAAAACATAATAGCTACAAGTGGAATAATCTGCCTGATACAGAAAAAAGAGGTATATAACTGCCCATAAAGAACACAATGTCCACCAGTAGCTTCAGAATCTATAGATCAAGTGCTGCTGTAACCTACTCTGACAGCAGAACATTTCCCTGAGAGCATATGTATTAACTTTTTAAAATAAATATGCTTGTGCCTTCTCTGAAGGTGAATACATTTTTGCTGTTGGCTCTGCCAGAAGTAAGATGTTCATAGAATCATAGAATAGTTTGGGTTGGAAGAGACCTTCAAAGGTCATCTAGACCAACTAGTTCTCTGCCCATAACTCCTTGTAGAAAGTGTGTAACCCACAAGGTACCGTGTGGGGATGATGCACTGGGCAAAGTTCACCACAACTAAGACTTCTCAATACCTTCACACCTGATTAACCAGCACAACTTCATCAGCTGCGGTGGAGCTGACCCAGTTCACACTGGCAAAGATTCAGGTGGGTATTATTGTCCCAACGGCCTCATGGGCAAATTGTTCTGCCTTCATATCAGCAAGCTCACCACCCTCTGAATCATCTATTTACTTTCAGCTGGGAAGGGGGTGCCTGGGGTAGGTTTGGGGAGCACGTGTTGGTCCATATACCACCACAGGTCTCCTCTGACACAGGGGTTCATGGATGGTGAATGCTTTCCTTGGGAAGAAGTTCCAATAGTAGTTGTTTGTGCAAGAAGATGCTTAAAGAAGCGCATGACTTTCCAGCTATTACAGCCGGTGCTTGCTCCTCCATGAAGAGGAGTTAGAGCTGAACTCTTACTTCCCAGGCAAAACAGAGGCAGATTTTGGTAAGTCCCTTTTCTAAGCCTGTGGTAAGCTCTTCACAAACCAGTCTCCTTATCTCTAGCAAAGGAAAAACAGAGCTCTGTTTCATCTTGGTTACAAATTAGGGCTGAAATTGAAGGGTGGGGGGGAAGAAAAAGTGCAGCATCCTCTTAACCCCTCCCTGAAAGCCTTCTGTTAATGCCCTTTGGTCTGCCAAAATATTTCAAAATCATGAGCACCGGCTTTTCTCCAGCTCCTGAATCAGACGCTTGAAGAAACAAACTCAAGAGAGGGTCATTTTATTTTGATCGTGTGTTTGCTCCCATCGTGAGCTCAAGCTCTTCCAGCAAACACAAGAGCAAGGGAGGTCTCTGAGATACTGAATCCAGCCCAAGGTCTCAGGAGCTGCTGCTCTCAGAGCCCTGGCAGGTATCAGGAGAGTCACCACAACACCCTGAGCAGTGGTCCAGGCTGTCTCTGAAGCCAGTAAGTATAGTAGCAATGTTTCATGGCTTTATTTAGATGTATCTACAAAACATCTTTATGCCAAAACATGCAACTTTCCATAATTTTCAGGGAATTTTGGGGCAGCCTCTAGAGGATACATGGGAGAAATATTGAAGACGGCAATTGTTGGGCTATGAAAGGACCTTCTGGCTTAGTAACTGTATTTTTTTAACCAGAAGCTTTCCACCTTCCGCGTAATTTTGTTTTTAGTATAGGACTGAGAATTTAGCATTAGGCACATGGAAACCTGCCAGCAATGAACAAAAAGAGGCACAACATGTGGGAGGGCAAGTAGCTGTTGCTCTCAGCTCCTTCTATACCTAAAGCCCATGGTTGTCGCTCCCCACTGCTCTGCAGTGTAATGAATAATTCGCCAAAATCGTGGTCTGTTGCCTAATCTGAGAGGTGGTAGCTGGTGATACGTTACTGGGCAGGGCAGCACTGCTAAATATTACAGCTGGCATTCCATCAATGAAGCTGCAGCTCCGCGTTAAAAATTAAGATCCTTCTCCTAAGCTGTCAAGATCCACCAATGCATGTGCTGGCACAGTGGTTTAATTAAACAGATAGCTTAACTGGGTGTATTTGGGGGACAATCCAAAGCCTATTTTAATCGGTATAAGCCCCTTTCTTGCATGCACATGAATTATCTCGGCTAGTGCTTCCAGGTGGCTGTTGGCTCTGGCATTTATGACCAAGGAAGGTCATTGATAAATCTCTGCAGCTGGGTACAGTGTTCTGTTAATGCAGGTTAAATCAGAACAGCTCGTGTGAGGCCCAGGGGCTCCTCGGTGATTAAGAGCCTATTTCTGTGAAACGTTAAAGGCTGCTCTGCTTAAAGGCTTCACCCGAGCTGCACTCTGAAGAACAGTCCCAGGTGACGAAGTTCTGTTTCGCTTGGTGTACGTAGGCTCTGCATTTTTAGCCAACCTCTTGCCATTGCTGCTCACAGCAAACGTGCCGATCCACCCTGCCTGCCCCCTGGAATAAGTGCTGCTTAGGGTGGCAGCAACACCAAGTTGATTCCGTGTTTTCTGAAGTCAACAGTGCCTTTCATACAGACCTTCCTTGGCTGTGATCAAACCCTTGGTGAGGCTCTCCGTGCCCATCACTGCAGGGGCCACCTTGGGATCGAGGAAGGTCTGTCATGGGAATGCTCCAGTCCACTTTGGTCCAGGTTTTGTATTGTCTACACAGCTTCCATGGTCTGTTGTTTTTTCCCAGGAATGGAGGAGCATCTCTGCTGTTGGCTAACAAGTCTCTGTTGGAGTGCCTCAAATAGAGGCAATGGACCCTCCACTGCTGTGTGTTTGGATTAGGGAATTAAATGGAGAAGAAATAAGTCATCAGCTGACCTGAGAGAACCGAGCTTGTAGATTTTGGTCTTGGATCTATTGCTAATCCTTGGACTGAGTGGTGATGGGGATGGCAGGAGGGAAGCAAGATGGGGTTGGATTCCCCTAAGAGAAGCAAGATTTTGTTACCTTGAGCCATATGAATGGAGAGAGAAAAGGTGAAGGGTCTGCTTAACCCTCTAGAGAAATTCAGCAGGACAATTTGGGTGAATAAGGATTCCTCTGGGCTGTCCTGGAGGATGCTCTGCATCGCCTGAGTTGGAGCAGCATCCTGTGGATTGTAAACACACTTGTTACTCGAAGTCCATGTTTCCCCTATTGCTGTCACCACTGGTCCATGCCACGCTCCTGGTGCTGGAAGCACTTGCTGGAGTGTCACCCACACCTCACTGTGTGCCCTGGGTTGGGCCACCAGCAGCCCCTGGTCTCTGTGGGTGAGACAATAGCTCTGATTTGCACAGAGAGCTCAGTCAACATGTGCGTTTTCCTTAACAAAGTGCACAGGGCAAGAGGACTAGAAACATTTGGTTTGTCTCTGTAGAAAAGCAACTGGTGCAGACTTGCTTTCTGAAATGAGGTTTCATAATACCAATGGTTAGTGGGATTTGAAAAAATATATATATATGTTGTTTTCCTGGATGATTGCTGAATAGACCTAAAAGGAAGATGTGGGGAGGTGGAACTTGGATATTTCCAAGAAAATGCAGTGTGGGAATCCAAATGTTTCAAGCAAACGCTTTCACTCCAGCTCCTCGAATTCTCATCACACAGCTCTCAAAGGTTACCCTGTCTGCTCAGTGATTAACAGCTCCTCTCTGTAATTGCCTTGGGTCTGAGTTTAAAATGCTCCTGCTGTGGGAATTTTTGCTTTAGTGCTTTCCCTGATTTATGAATGGAGATGGGTAAGAAAATAAGCGTGCGATGAGGATCCAGGGAAGCTGGTAGGCAGACAGAATCATGGAATGATTTGAGTTGGAAGGGACCTTTAAAGATCATCTAGTCCAACTGTCTTGCCATGGGCAGGGATATCTTCAATTAGAAAAGGTTGCGCAGCCTAACCTTGAATGTTTCCAAGAAAGGGGCAAAGCCAATGTGGAGATAATCTTCTGAGGCCTGCAAAAAGGCAGTAAATACTGATAGAAAGTTTATCTCCTAGATTTTCTCCCTCATTCAACACCTTTGTCCTCTAAGGTACGCTTTGGTTCTCTCCTGTAAGCCTTTTCCAGGACTGGAATACAGGGATAACCGCACAGTTCAGTTACAAGTGATGCACAACTCAGTTATAGGCGCAACCTGTTCTCCTCCATCAATGTGGTTTCTCTGGGCGCTCAGTAAAATTATTTCTGAGGCCACTTACAAGGATGAGGAGGCATTGAAACCAAGTTATAAGCTGCCGTTCTTCTCTCAGCTTCGCTAGGAAAATAGATGGCAGTGTTGGCCTCAGCATACTTGCCAATAACAAGAGCTGTTGCTTGTCTACCTTTCTGAGGGGAAAATGAGGTTTTCCAAAGAGCTATGTGTGATGGATGGTCCTCGCCAATCCTTGCTGCATCCACCAGCACTGACTTCACTCCAGCTGGTGGGAGCATTCACTTGTGTTGGAGAGGAAGACAGTGGCAACTTTTCAGACAGGGCTTGCGCCGTGTGTTTTACTGGTTGGTATTTAAAGCAGCATTCCTCTGCTTTCAGGTGCATGCGCTTGCTTTCTGCAGCTTTGCAGGTCCTGGATTGCAATGTTTCCTAACCTTTGTGTAGTTCATAGAATTGCTTTGGTTGGAAGAGACCCTCAAGATCATTGAGTCCAACCAAACCCACCCCTGGCACTGCCCCATGTCCTGAGAACCTCATGTCCGTCTGTCCAACCCTCCAGGGATGGTGACTCCAGCACTGCCCTGGGCAGCCTGTTTCAATGCCCCGCAGCCCTTTGGGGAAGAAATTGTTCCCCAGATCCAACCTCAGCCTCCCCTGGCGCAACTTGTGGTCGTTTCCTCTCCACTCTTCCATTTGATACTTGGGAGAAGAGACCAACGCCCACCTTGCTACAACCTCCTTTGAGGTAGCTGTGGAGAGAGATAAGATCTTCCTGGGAGCTGCAGCTTCTCCAGTTTTCTTTGGGGTGATGGAGTCAGCACACACCAGCGCTACGCACCGCATGAAGGCTTTGGAAGTACAAGGTGATCTTACGAGTGGTGGCCAGTGTCCCAGGATCGTTTGGAAGCACAGCTTGAGATTTCCACTTAAAGACGCTTCTGACTACATGGGATAATGTGATCTTGAACAGAAAGAAGAAGAGAGGATTATATTTTCCAGGGTCTTTCTTGTGGGGCCGAGACAGAGCGCGTTTTTCTGTCCTGTGATGGAGAAGGGAGGCTGTGAAAAATGACAAGTTGTTGAGTAAGTGTGTTGTAATCTCAAATCACCACTCTGAAGTCTAATCTTGATTATCATCATGAGACAAAGCAGGCGGCAATTTTTCATGCAGGATTGTTGTCTGTAAACTGCAATAACACTATTGATGTTGTTTTCTTTAGAATTATTCTAGACACAGTCTTCTCTTGTGCTGGGATTCACCATAATACCTTCAACAGGCTTGTGGCATTACTCATGATTACTTTAGGTTTGGTAAAAGGAGAGCTGGCACTACCAACACATTTCCATTAAGCAGCCTTAGGTCTTCAGTCAGATCGTAATGGAAAGTAATGTCATTATCCACATTTTATAGATGGAGGAAATGAGTCACATTTTGGTGAAAATCTTGTCGAAGACCATTTGGCAGAGATAGAAATAGTCCAGCACTCTAACTACAATGCTGCAACAATTAACACGTTTATAAATCAAGAATATAAAAATAGTGTGCAGTAGTACTTTTGTACTGAAACTCAAGGAGCCATAGCAGTTAAAATCAAAGATCAGCTTTATTCATATAGTAACTGGAACCAACGTAAAAATTACAAACAGGTTTTTAGCAGCATTGTCCGGGGGTGGTTCCGTGCTGTGATGATTGATGGATTGTATTCTTAATACTCCCTTTGGGTTTACTATAAGCTACTCACACTTATTATAGATCTACTATATTTAATTTTGTTACCGAGTTAATTGTATTTTCCCTAAGAGCTCCAGCAGCCTGCTGTGTAATATTGTGTCTTTGCCAATGAGCTGCTCCACTTATTGGCTAATAACTAAGAATTTTACAAATGCTGTCTCCTTAAACGTTTCTGATAACATGGCCTGCATAAGTATTTTTCTGGCTTCTCTTTCAGTTTGTCTCACTCTAAGCACAGCAATATTTTGAGTTACTTAAAGGTTTAGTGCCCCTTTGTCATATTTACTATCAGTATCTGAACTGCATAGATAAAAATTACTAGTTTATGAAAGCCACGGTAATTGCAAGTGAATCTTGAAACAAAGGCTTAGAAAGATTGGCTTTGTTGAACTGTGCTGTGTAGCTTGGGAATAAGTGTGAGATTTCCTTTATTATTATTATTATTATTAGGCCCATATTAGACTTTCAGTAATGCTTCTTTTTTTTTTTGAGCATGTTATTCACAATTTTGGTGCGATATCTATACCAAGCACTCCTGATATGCAAACAACAAACACTGTGTATGCTGTGAGTAGTTTGATATGATGAAGTTGTACCTCCACAGTCCCTGCCATAGTGAAGAGAGCGTCGTGCTCCTGATCGAGGTGTCCAGCTTGTTGCCTTACGTAGCTCATTCAACTCTGACTTATGTTTTCAGTGCAAGTTCATTTTCTTGTGCTAGTAGAAACGTTGATGCTGATTGCAGAGAGACCCACAAACTCCCTCCATGGGCTTTGCTATAACACAGCTTTTACTTTTCTTATTACTTATGTTTTCCATCATTCCCCAAACAGTGCTGAGATGTTTTCTTTTGGTTATACACTAAACACAGAGTTTCTGTGGTGGATTTCATTGCTCCTCCAGCTTCTCCAACGGTGACTCTGCCAAATGAACTGGTGCTGGCCACCATCTATATAGAATTACTCGTTCCTTCTCTTAAAAGTAGTTGCCACTTCTATTCACAAACCATTTCTACATAAAGTTTTTTTGGTTCAGGTTGGAAACACACCAAAATCAGGGTCCACTAAGCATTTACTTATTTGTAGAGAAGAGACTGGCCAAGAGCCATAGCGCTGTCCTGGTGGCCAGGATGCTCCGCGTTGGACATGAATGGAAGTGTAAGTCTCCACACCACATCACGGAGATGATTTCCATCTCCAAACCCAGTTAATTAGCCTGTTGCCTACTTTGGATATGAAGTTTACTCTTTGTTGGGAGCAACGGATTAATCCCAGGAAGGAAAACATCATGGTTTATCTCTGACAACACCAGTTGCTTAATCCATTTAATTCCACTCCTTCTCTCCCTTTTCTCTTCTGACCGGTGCAAGTCCTTTGATTTGTCTGTACCTGAAGTGACTGCAAAGGCATTAAGCAGACCCTGGACGCAGCCAGCTGAGAAACCAGGCTAATTAGGGAGGGCAAAGCACTGAACTAATGACTCTGTCCCGCTTCCCAAGCTCGCTCAATCTCTGCACAGCCTCACGTCATAAATCTGGCTTCTGAGCGTCCCGTCTCTCAGCATCAACTCTCTCTACGCTCTGTGTTGTGACCCTCGGAGCTCCACACTGCAATCAGGATTTTGCATGAGACTGATGAGTCTTTGAGGATCCAGCCCTGCAGACTCAGTCCAGGGATCTGCTGGAGCAGAGAAAAGACTCCCAGGCTGGCTGTAGCAAAGAAAACTGCCTGGTGGTGTCACAGCTCTCCGGTGGCATTTTCTGGCGTGATCCTGTGATCCTCCCTCTTCTTGTCACGCCGTCTTTCTGGCGAGGAACACAGCGTCGCATCTCTCCCTGCTGTCTGCGCATCACCTGCCGCAGACAAAACAGAGAGCGGCTCCAGCCTGCGGCGCGACAAGGACGCTTTGATCACTCAGACAAAATCGGGGTTGAAATGGAGCACAAAGGCCCCTTCTTTGCTCCTTGTAGACAGGTACTGCCTTCGCCAAGGCTGCGGATGTCAGGTATTTGAGGCTGATGTACCTGGTTTTGATCTGCTGCTCGTGGGGCACATCCTGGTCAGCAGACTGGAATGAACTGAAACGAAGAAATAAACTTAACAACAGAATCAATTATACTGTTAAGAGGCATTATTTTACCGACAGCGCTGGGGAGCTCTGGGGATCATCCTCCATAAGTGCTCCCAAGACTATCCAACGCTCTCGTGTTGCTTATATTCACATAACTATTACATATGCATTACAATTTTTGAAAATGTCAACATACAATACAGCTATACTAGGAAATAATCGATGAAGTTAGTTATAATTGTTTAGTTTCTCACAATATATCTATTAATTAATAGTTAAATATAAACTAAGCACTCTGTTTCTAAACAATGCATCACTTAATCTTTTGTCTCCTTCCCGTCGTGCAGAAGGATCTAAAACTTGAAAAATATGCCCTCGTTTTGCAGGTGGTCAGAAAGCATTTGTTGTGTCCATTGGTTAGTGATGGGTACATCTTTTTTTAATTTAATCACAGTGTACATTAATTTGGCAGCTTCTCTTCAGAACAGTCTCTGGCCGCTGATGTCCCCGATGCTCCATGATGCTCCATGGGCAATCTGAAGTGTCAGCTAGACAAGGATCCTCACTGGATCTGGCCCGGAGATCCAGTGGTTCTCCTGCCTCCACATCCCCTGTTCATGTAGCATCACCCTGTGCTGTCCAGGCTGCTGGAGGAGGTCGCTTATTCCTTATAGATCTGAAATGAAAACTATATGAAAACTATGAAAACTATAATGACTATAAATTGTCCTCTGTCCATGCTGCTGGCAATCTCTGCCTTCCAACAGCCCAAGCAAAACCATTCTGAATGTAGTAGGGTGGAGTGTCTGCCTCTTTGGTGAAGGATTGAGCTATGAACCAAGGGTCCACAAAGGATGGGATATTGCTTGAAAAGGCTCCAGATTTCAAAATAATAATAATAAAAAAAAAAGAGGACATGCTTACAGAGGAAATGTGGATTTATTTTCTTTTTTTACAGGTAGTTAGCAATGATGTTTTGTACTTGTACCACATGTAACATGTTTGGGATCAGGGACTATTTGCCTGCAAGCAAAGCTGAATTAACCTTTGCTATGCCATACTTCAAGCCATCCAAAAGGATCTGCAGACCTACCAAGCTACTTATAAAGGAGAATAAACTTTTAAAGGAGTTTATAAACTGAGGATTTATATAAAGATTTTTTTTTCCATGGTGAGAGTCTATTTGGACAATCGGGTATTGCCCATCAGGAGAAATCTCAGGGTATCAAGCTAAAACATGCACGAGCTCTGGCAGCCTGGGAGGATGTAGGTGGAAATGGCTGGGGAAGTTTTCTGGCCTTTGCCATGCACTATAAACGCGTCTTTATTTTACAGCCGAGGAAGCCTGAGGCAAAAGGAGTTGAAATTCGGCCTAAAGTCACACTGACAGCTGGAGGTTTCCCCTGAGTCACAAGCGGCGGAAATTATCGTGTTGCTCTCTTTGTTTGGAAAGTTTTCTGTTTAATCTTCCTTCACGTGCCTATTAGGATATGATCCTAAAAGGTGGGCATCTATTTAAGGCTGTCGTCAAGGCTCCTTCTCTTCAGGGTGGTAAAAATGCAAGAAAATAAAGGCTCTAATGAGGTGGTGAAATGTTAGATGACATTCGAAGGTAGTAAATAGGGAGGAAGGTGTTGTTACAAAACAAGCTTTAAGTTAGCTGCTACCATCTAGAAAAGAGAGATCTTCAAACTGTGGCAATATCTTTGAAAACACTTCCAGCCTCAGCCGTGCTCAAAAAGGAAAACAGCATGGGAGGGACTATTAGGTGGGAATAAATAACAAATCAGAAACTATTCCTTGGCCTTTCCTGCGGTGTGTCTGCAGTTCCATTGTGTGCAGAGCTGGTTCCTCATCTCAAAAAGGACAGGCAGGACCAGAGAAAGACAAAGTGAAGGACATCAGAGATGGCCAAAGACGTGGAATGTGAAATAAAGAAGCCACTCCAGCCTGGAACAGAGATTAACAGGGAGAGAATACGATGGAGTTTTGTAAAAGCAGCAGTAGCATGGAAAACATTTAAGGGAGCAGTTGTTGCATCTCATAATGAAGAGAGTAAAGGGCACTAACAGGTGGTCAAGGTGGGAGGTTTTAAAGTAACAACATAAATTTCCTTTCACAATATTCATCTTAATGCAAGGAACTTGTTGTAAGACGTTGTTTATAGAAAAGCCCACAGACATTCACAAAAAATCAGGGATGGAAAGTCCTTTTCGATGCAGCTTAACAATTACATGTAAAAATGTCATGTAGTTTGTCTGGGGTGTTTGGACCAGGATGGGATGGAGCATCCTCTGGAACTGCTTGTCCTTCTCCATTGATTAGAGCAGGAACATAAAGATTCAGTTTAGGAAGGTGTGATTAAATTTTTCCACCTTTTCTGACAAGTTCTCCTTAGAAGCGACTTGCACAAGGCTTGTAGGAAGATAAATTCTTTCAGGTATGAGGTGAGGAGCCCAACTTGTGATCGAGTCAGCAACAAGCTGAATTCTCTGGCTAAATGCTGGATAAACACAGGGACAGCACTTGATGTCCTGAAATGATAAGAAGCAGATCCAGAAGGGAGCAGAGCAAGACGAGGCGGCTCAGAGTGAAGGGACAAGATGGGAGATAGTCCAACCTTTGATCCGCAACTGGCATCGATCATTGCTTACACCAAAAGGGAATCAGGAGCGCTGAAAGCCACGAGTGTCCCCTCAGTTGCAATAATAATTCTGCGTATTACAAATCCAACTGGCTTTTTTGGCTGGTTTTGTAATCTCTTAAGTCGCTTTTTGAGGGTACTTTCCAAAGTGGTTGCTTGTATTTGATGTTGTGCGTTGGGTGGTTTTTTGGGTGTTTTTTGTTTGTTTTTGGTTTTTTGTTTGTTTTTTTAAACACAGTCATGATGTATCTTTGTCTGTAGAATATCATTTCCCTCCAATATCTCACTGAGCAACGCAAAAGAAGAAGAAAGCAAAACCTTTTTAATGTTTCATCACCCGGTGTGCCCTGGCAAGGCAACCAAAACAGGAGGAGGAATGATGGGCAAATTTCTCATCCCATGTTTTCCCATGCGGTTAGTGATTGGCAGTGATTTATTTTGTGAGGTCCACTCCGACACCCACTGGACCTGATGTGGAGATGCCTTGAGCTCTCCAAGCTACAACTGAAGCCATAGTGAGCTGTGCTTTGAGCAAACAGAGCGCTAAAACACAGTTAAATATCTGGAAAATTGGTGCCTTTGACTCTGCACCTACTTCCCCACATGCAAAATGAGGGCAGCGAGGCCTTGTGACGTTCGCAGCGTGTTGTGAAGATGAAGTCAAAGTGACTTTTGCACTTTGCCAGACTCCCAGTTTTCCCCGTGATGAGTGTCCCAGAAAAGTCCTACAGGGAATTATTTATCTCCAGTTCAGTGCAGAGGTTTGTTGCCCTGCAGAAAACAGGGGCTCAGCTCTCACACGGACTAATAAGTGTGGACAAAACGTGACTTGGTGTCTTGTCCCCACTGTGTCAGCGCCTCCAGGAGGTAAGAGACTTGCAGGAAAAATTATGTCATGGAATATGGTCTCAGATTCAGGGAGATAAAGAAAAGCCAACTTGGAGGTTGTGCTACTTAATAAGTCCTAGAGGTGCTAGAGGGGAATGTATGTGGTGGGAACGAGAATGGGGATGGGTCTACCTCCAAATCAAAACCAAAGCCATGCTTTGAGCTAGGCTTAAATAATCCACATTTTGGAAGTGGGGCAGCTGTACAGGGAGGGGGGTGGGTTTGCCACAGCCATTTGGGGTGGTTAATAGGTCGAGGGGTGGTCAGTAGGTCGGAGAGGTTCTCCTGCCCCTCTGCTCTGCCCTGGGGAGACCACACCTGGAATCTTGTGTCCAGTTGTGGCCCCTCAGTTCCAGCAGGACAGGGAACTGCTGGAGAGAGTCCAGCGCAGCCACCAAGATGCTGCAGGGAGTGGAGCATCTCCCGTGTGAGGAAAGGCTGAGGGAGCTGGGGCTCTGGAGCTGGACAAGAGGACACTGAGGGGGGACTCATTCCTGGGGATCAATATGGAAAGGGGGAGTGTCAGGAGGATGGAGCCAGGCTCTTCTGAGTGACAACCAACGGTAGGACAAGGGGTAATGGGTGCAAACTGGAACTCGAAAGATTCCACTTAAAGATGAGAAGAAACTTGTTCCCGGTGAGGGTGGCAGAGCCTGGCCCAGGCTGCCCAGGGGGGTTGTGGAGTCTCCTTCTGTGCAGACATTCCAACCTGCCTGGACACCTTCCTGTGTAACCTCATCTGGGTGTTCCTGCTCCATGGGGGGATTGCACTGGATGAGCTTTCCAGGGCCCTTCAACCCCTGACATTCTGGGATTCTGTGATCTCATAACAGCCAGTTTGGGTGCAGGACATGATTTTAACAGGCGGTTAAAACCCATCCAGCACAGTCCCGATGGCACAGACAACCTTTAGCCTGGCATTTCTGAGCTTTTTAGTGCTTGGCTTTGTGACCTTAACATTAACAGACTCTGTTGTCCATGTAATAAATTGAGAGGCAGTGACAGAAGTTTCAGATACACGACATCTCCTGGAAATGGAAACATTTGATTTATACCACAATCAAATAGCTAGCAGGGAGGTAATTTATTACAAACAAAGGAAAATGACTGGAAGGCCGTATTCTTCACACCAAATGATAAGAAATAGTTATTACTGCTCTACATTTTAATAGTATAATAGTCACAGCCCTGGGATTAGTGAATTTCTTTCTTTTAGAGATTATGCTGGTGGATGTGTCAGCTCCATGTTACACTTCAAACAGAAACCCAGCAACACCCTGGCTGTGACAGGAGAAGGTTTTCTGCCCTGCAGTATGATTTCTGCCAAATAGCATTGGGCTGTCATGTAAAATATATATATATATATATTCCTCTCTTCTGCAGGGCCAGCGCGCTGTGGCGCTCTGTCAAACAGATCTCAGTGCTACTCCTAGGATCATTTCATTTTTGTCACTGAAAACTTCAGAAAATGGGGAAAAAAAAGGTACTATAACTTAGAAACAATGTATTTAGCTAAATACTTTAACATCTGGCTCCACTCCTGATGAAAGGTTTAATAATTTCCGTGATGAACAGCAAATAGTTTTGATGCTATCTGGGTCACTATTTGAATACGACAGCAAGTTCTGGCTGCAGAATATGTTGGTCACGGCCAATATTTGACAAGGCCTGTTAGGTACACGAGCCGAACTCTGACCGTGTAAACACCAAAGACCGTATTTAGACCATATTTAAATGGCTCCAATGCAATATGCGGGATTGTTAAAGGAAGAACCATATTGCCCATTTCCTTCTGGCCCTATAGGTCACATTTGCTTTCATCTTGCATAATAAAATTGAAGTAACTAGAATTGGAATGGGGTATTGCACTAAAGAGAGAGAAAGGAAATGATTTTTTTTATTGTATTTATTTATTTTTAACAATGCAGCATCTAGGACTGACTCCCTGGTGCTCTGGGTTGGATGGAGACTGTTGTGGGAATCTTTTGAGATACAGGTAGAGCTGATTGTCCAACCCGTGAGGAAGACTTGGCTGCAATGAACCCCCAAGATGCTGTTTCAGGTGCAGCTTTCAATGGTTTTATGATCCCTGGGGCTCCTGAGGATGGGAGCAAATCTCTGGCACATCTGGAGATGCACACCTGGTCCAGGTCTCTGGATGAGACATCCCTGCCTGTGCTTGGTGGTAACAGGCAAAATACCTCATTTTTCTACCTGCTTTTAAACAGCTGTGTGGCATTTGACAAACACGCACTAATAAGGTTTATTTTAAACAAGAATATCAGACTGAAAGGATTGCCCAGGGCTTGTTAGCAGTCTGGAAAGCTCTTTAAATACAAGGGGAGAATGGGATGTGTACACTAACGGCTGAAGCACCGAAGTGAAAGGAGCAGCAGGCTGGGTGAGCTTGGAGAAAGAGATACAGTAATACATGTGAGTTTTGAAATGCTTATGGAAGCAGGAAAAAATACAAGCAGAAGATTTTGGGTAGCAGCAGACACAGAAATAGATCTCCAAATAGCAGATTTCATGTAGAAAGTCCAGTGGCAGAAACAACCTGGGTTTAATTATAAAACTCTCTGCAAAAAGAGCTCTGCTGTCCCTATGAAGCTTTTTCGTTGCACACAGTGATGGGTCTCCCAGTAGCAGAGCCAGGTTAGGAGATGGAAAACAGAGGGAAAAGGGAAATGGAAAAAGGCTTTGCCTTTGGTATAAAGTAATGCTGAAAAATTGCACCAGCAGAGGGAGTGGGACTCCAGATTTCTTTTTCCTATGCATGCATCTAATCCAAAGAGATTCCAGAGAGAAATCAGATGTTAAAAACCAAACTTCACCCACTGATCCTTTAGAGAAAGTCTTAGTTGATTCAAGTTTTCTCCCATGGCTATGAAGTAGCTACAAAGGCAGAAAAATATTAATAGAATAGTCTCCAAATATGCACTGCAGTAAATAATATGGAAAAAGCTCACAGTGTTTTCAGGGTACTGGCCAGACCCTTTCAGGTTTATTTTACATTTTGTTACAAGAGATCCCAGATTTGGGGCATATGGAACAGGACAGACTTTTTAGCAGGGCCTGTTGTGACAGGACAAGGGGTGATGGTTTTAAACTAAAGGAGGGAAATTCAGGCTGGACATGAGGAAGAAATTGTTGTCCCTGAGGGTGGTGAGAGCCTGGCCCATGTTGGCCAGAGAGGTGGTGGCTGAACCATCCCTGGAGACATCCCAGGCCAGGCTGGACGGGGCTCTGAGCACCCTGAGCTGGTGCAGATGTCCCTGCTCATGGCAGGGGGGGCACTGGGGGAGCTGGGAAGGGCCCTTCAACCCAAACTATCCTATGATTCTGTTTTAGGATTCTATGAATGCTCTGAGCAAGGGGGCTGCAACATGTGGTGAGACCTGCATGAGGAATCTGGGTCAAGTTCATTGTGTTCATCGGGGAAGGTGGCCGAGTTTCTTTGGCAGGGGCTTTGGTGCTGCATGTGGAGCATCAGCAGCAGATCACAAGTCCTGCGTGTCCACTTGTAAGGCAGAAGAGACATCAGGGTGCTGAGCTACAAATGTGGCAGGTATGAGCCCAAAGAGGAGGGTGCGTGGAGCTCCAGCCAGATCTGCCCCATGATAAGGGTGCCAAAGGATGACAAACCTGACTGGAAGAAGCGCAGGGAACCTGAATTCATGAGCTCTTTCTGGAGAGCGGTCAGGGATGTCAACGCTGCTGGGCAACGTGACAAAGTCAGCACGCTGGGGCTGGGCAGCGAAGACCGATTGCAATCTGCTCGACTCAGCCCAGCGTGGTAAACAGATGGGAAGAGAAGGATAACAATCAACCTCACCTTCACAGGCAGCTCACGCCATAAAAACCTCATTCCCAAAGGCAAAAAGGCTCAGCTTGCAGTTGTGTTCCTCCAACGAGTGATGCACCCAGCCTCCTGCAGCTAGCGGGGAAAGCAGAAAGCAGCCAAAGGTCCTGTCCTGTGTCTGGGTGGCCTTACTTTCTCCACATAACCCATCCTTCTGACTGGCCGGCGTGTTTTCAAGGGAGATATGCACACACAGACACACTTACTCAGCTCACCTGAGTGCTTGTCAATGGCATCTGTTGGGTTGTGCTGCCCTGTATCCCCCCCGTGCAATTCAGGTAACTCAGAGCATGCAGCCTCAGGACGACACACCTGCCTGCTCGTCTGCCTCCCGCAAGTATCACAGTATCACAGTATGTTTGGGATTGGAAGGGACCTCAAAAGCTCATCCAGTCCAATCCCTCTGCTGGAGCAGGAACACCCAGGTGTGGTCGCACAGGAACATGTCCAGGCGGGTTGGAATGTCTGCAGAGAAGGAGACTCCACAACCTCCCTGGGCAGCCTGGGCCAGGCTCTGCCACCCTTACTGAGAAGAAGTTTCCTCTCAACTTTAAGTGGAACCTCTTGTGTTCCAGCTTGATCCCATTACCCCTTGTCCTATCATTGTTTGCCACCGAGAAGAGCCTGGCTCCATCCTCGTGACACTCACCCTTTATATATTTATAAACATTAATAAGGTCCCCCCTCAGTCTCCTCTTCTCCAAACTAAAGAGCCCCAGCTCCCTCAGCCTTTCCTCACACGGGAGATGCTCCACTGCCTTCAGCATCTTTGTTGCCCTACGCTGGACCCTCTCCAGCAGTTCCCTGTCCTGCTGGAACTGAGGGGCCCAGAACTGGACACAAGATTCCAGGTGTGGTCTCCCCAGGGCAGAGCAGAGGGGCAGGAGAACCTCTCTCGATCTACTGACCACCCCCCTTGTAATACACCCCAGGTACCATTGGCTTCCTGGCCACAAGGGCCCAGTGCTGGCTCATGGTCACCCTGTTGTCCACCAGGACCCCCAGGTCCCTTTCCCCTACACTACTCTCTAATATGTAATCTCCCAACCTATACTGGAACACGTGGCTCAGGATGAAACATCCCTGTCTTTAGAAGAATCAGGATTACTCTTTTGTTTTCCCCCAAGTAAATTCACAGAGTTATTTAGCGGTGACACTGAGGGCTTGATTCACGCAAAACATCAGAGCCATTTGGGATCTGCTACAAAACACTTTATAGCCCCCAGCTGGCAGCACTAAAATGCACCAATTCTTTAAATCCCCTCTCATACCTGCCGGTGCTCCACAGGTTTCTCAGGTGGCCCATGACACCAGATTATGATGTTCAGGTGTTGTGGATTAACCCCAGCTAGCAATCAAAACCATAAGAGCTGCTGGCTCACTCGCTTTCACCCCAGATAAGGGAGATAATTGAAAGGGGAGAAACTCGTGGAGATAAAAATGGTATAATAATAATATTGCTATACTATTACTACTACTAATATATATAAAATTAAAAGAGAATATAAAATAGAAGGCACTCAATGCAACTCTTCATGAACTCTGTCCATGCTGAGCAGCCAGTCTGAGAAGAGAGTGCCCTGGTCTCCCAGACGACAGTTAAGATAACAGTAAGTTCTTACATTCTCTTCATTTCAACTCAAAACCACTGGAAAGTTGCTTGAAGAAAAACATTAATTCTGTTCTGGGGTGTTATCTTATTATCCTCAAACTAAATCCACACGCTGACTGTGCTAGTTGTGAAAAAAGAAGTTTCCAACTGCTTGAAGAAAATTAACTCGATTTCAGCTAAACCAGCACATCAGGTCAACGAATTGAGCCCTGACTCACCGCAAGAACTGGAGTGAAAGAAAGAAGAAGCTTCTGGAGTGAAAGTGCAACTAGTGTGATGGGACCGGGCACAAAGGGCTGTGAGCTCTTCTGTTGAGAGCTGGGACTGGAGGGTCCTTGTGGCACACACGGTCGTATCATCCAGCTGCTCATTCCTGAAGAGGAGATATCGATAAGGCTGCTCCTCTCTTTAGGTATCAGGTACAGACTCAGCCTAGGACATCAGAAGGAGCCTCTAACCTTCTATACCATATTGATCTAACAGACCTGTGAAGGCCAGGGGACAGGACTAATTATATTGCTGGGGCTAAGTCAGGTTGCTTGATTTAATCTCCATGTTTTTAGGATGAGTCTGGAGAGAAGATCACTTTCTCCAGCAACACACAGGATGTCAAAACGATCTTTGTTTTTTGGCTTAACTGGCTGGAGGGTGGAAGAGCCTGAAGGAGTCGATTTGATGTAGGCAGGGAGAAATGTGCGAAGGAAAAGCTGCGGATAGACCCGACGGCTGCTGCTCAGGTAATACCTTACGTGTCACTGGGAGTTCTAAGGGGTTATAGAGCTGGCCCGAAGACACCAGAATCTTTACAGTGATGTCAGATGAGCGGGTGTCATTCCATCCGCATCTCTGTTCACACAGAGACCAAATCTCTGCCACCAGGAGGTAGTAGAGATTTCTGAGTTTTCCCTGCCACTCCTCATCAACCCTCATATCTCCTCGAAATACCTTCTGGGCAACTTCATAGGTGCAGATGTACTGAAAGAGCCGGGACTTAAAGCTGTTTTGTAAAAGCGCCCAGTGTTGCAGGTTTCTTGTGTGTGTTACATGCAGCGTTGCTTGTTGTGCCTCCTGCTGATACCAAAATCAATCGAAAAACTGGCATAGCTGATCACAAGGCAGAGAGGATTTCTGACACCGAATGGTGAATTCAGTATTGTCCTGACCACCAGCCATTCAGACACTTCCATGTCGCCGCATCAGCGCGTTCACGTTCCAGTGCCAGCAGCCTCCAAACCCAGGGACGGGGACAAGCGCACAAAATCTTACCAGGTGCTCAAGAAATCTGTGTGGGTCCATCACAGCTGATTCCTGAGTCGCAGTGTAGAGCTGCGGTTCCTCCTTGCGCACCAGACGCTGAAGGCTGTTCAGAGATCAAATCCTGGTTTGAATGGGAAGGGCAGGAAAGGGGTTCCTTGGAAATACCATCATAGATTTATTCTAAAAAGTACCTTGTTTTCTCTACAAATAATGTCTTTCTATTCCTGCCACCGCAGTCAGACTGGAATCTGACATTGCAGCCAGACTTTGTCCACCCCAATTCTTACTGCTCCCAACAAAGATCATCTGCTGGTCTACCTGGTCATGGCTCTACTGAAAACAGCACAAGAAGCTAGTTGTGGCCATTCATCGCTCTCAGACCCTGCTGAAGCAGTGTGAGTTTAAAAAGTAAAGCAATGGGTAAGACCAGTCCATCAGCTGGAAGTGAGCTTAACTCTAGCCATTAAAGAAGGCAGACAACATGCATGGTCAGTAGTTTGCAAAACATGTGTCTCAGCCCATCTTAGGTGATGAAGAACGCAGCAGCCACGTGCCATTTGTACGGAGTTCTTAACTTCTTTTTCCATTGAGAATGAGCAGAGGTGCTTTGAATGACCCTTAGGGAGCAAATACTTTCAACAACCGGTTGCAATTCAGACCAAGTCTCTGTCTGCTTCCCCGCCCTTTGAAGCATCAGTAAATCAGCAGTGCCACCGCTAAATAAATGTGCCTCGGAAATGTTGGAGAGCATGGGCTCAGAGGGGTAACTACCTCCCTTTGCTACTTGGAAACAAAAATGATGAGTGTCCTGCAAGCTCCTTTCTTGCTGGCTTTCGTTAGAATAAATGTACAGAGCTGGGGGCTTGCATTTTTATGTATTATTTTCTAGTTTGGCTTATCGCTGTCCCAGTCTCTGCATGGACACATCTCACTTGCTGGCCTCCTCCTTTTGCAAAACTTCTTTTACTTTTTGTTCTTTCCTTTCCTGCTCATTCCCGTTTCTCTTCCTTGCTCTTCAACGTTCCTTGTGTTATTTTCCTGGCAGCTTTCTCCTCCATCTTTCATACCATCTTTGTGTCTTAGCTTCAGGAAGAATTGATTGTTTCTTGTCCTGCCTCCCTTCAACGAAATCAACTGGCATTGATAAAGCTGCCTAGCTCATTGCCAAATCAAAACCTTTTAATATCTGGTGATGCTCTGAAATATTTTGGAACTAGACGTCAGATTTTCTTCCAAGCTGGAATCTCCCCAGTTTTCAGGGGAGAAAAGCTCTTAAAATCAAGCTGCCAGCTTCAGGCATCTTCATACTAAATGGTTTCATATTGTCAATGAGTCCTTCTTGACCTTGATGGCGATGGAGAAGCTGGTCCAGCCTTCGTCCCCGGTGTGTGTGAGGCAGAGTGAGCAGGACCTGGTTGTGCTGGAGACGACAATTAGAGGAACTTTAAACACTACAGACTTTCTTTTCCCTATCTATGGGTCCAGCTTCTTCACCTTTATGCGGGTTTTACACCAGCAAGACTTCTCTGAGAGGAGAACTGGAGCCATAACACACAAACCACTTTTCTCCAAATGACACGAGAGAAATCCTATTTGCCACGACTGTTAAAAAATTCTTGGTAAGTTGAAGTCCAAGTCAAAGCATCACATTCCTGTTAAAAAATAAAAAAAAACAACCCACAATGGTATATTGGAATGGAAACAATTTGGCATGATCAACTTGTAATCAATTTTTCAGTTAAGAGAGTCACTTGGCATTAAACATTCCTTGCTGTGGCAGGTTTTTAGTTGCTTTTTTTTCACAATCTCATAGGTAAAGCCACATCCTTAAAGTAACGGGCACTAACAGACCAAAGCTGCCTGTGTTTTATAGCTCACTCCTGATACCAGCTGAGGTCAGAACCTCCCCAAAGGGATGAGGCAGCAGGACTGGCAGCAGCCTCTGCTCATGGACAGAGGTCGCTCCTTCCAGGCGGACTGGGGAGGTACATGGAGGAGGATGAAGTAGTGACAGAAACTGGTGTGGGAAGCAGTAGAACTGGGTTGTGACCCTCTGAGCTTGTGGTTGATCTGTGATCACTCCAGTTCTAAGCATTTTTGCTACCCCTTTTGCTGCCATGTTGATCATAGAACCACAGGGTGGTTGGGGTTGAAGGGACCTCTGGAGATCCCCCAGTCCACCCCCCCTGCTCCCGCAGGGTCACAGAGCAGATCACACAGGTGGGTCCAGGGGGTTTGAATGTCTCAGAGAAGGAGACTCCACACCCGCTCTGGGCAGCCTGGGCCAGGCTCTGGCACCTCCCAGCAAACAAGTTTCTCCTCATGTTCACATGGAGCCTCCTGTGTTTCAGTCTGTGCCCGTTGTCCCTTAACCCCTTGGGCTGTTTGTCCAACACACGGACCTACTGGGTTTTGATGACTGTTGGGTCTTTCGGGTACTTTGCAACATAAATAAGGAACCAAAAATGGAGAAAGAACCGGAGCTGCTGTGGTTGGAGAAGAGGCAGGTGAGGAAAGATCTGCTTCTCCAGGCTCTCCTCGTGTGAAGATGCTCTCTGTTTCATGACAGAACCACCCAGTGGGGTTTGAAAGGCAGCTGTGAAATACATCCAGACTCTTGTTCCTTTCTATTCGAGGCTGTCTGGGAAAGCTGTGAGCAGCAAAAAAGACACTGGGGCTGTCTGTCTGCAGGATCAGCAAGATGATCAGGAGACATTTACACTGTTCTCTCACTCAAGAGGTATTTTTGCAAACATATGGCCTGAACTTTGTGGTGTGGTCTTTTTTTTTAATTCTTTTTTTCCTTTTTAAAATTTTCTCTTTTTTATTTTTTTTCTTTTTACTCAATTTTTTATTTTTCCTCCCCCCTTTTTCCTCCCCCCTTTTTCCTCCCCCCTTTTTCCTCCCCCCTTTTTCCTCCCCCCTTTTTCCTCCCCCCTTTTTCCTCCCCCCTTTTTCCTCCCCCCTTTTTCCTCCCCCCTTTTTCCTCCCCCCTTTTTCCTCCCCCTTTCCCTCCCCCTTTGTAGTGGTTTATTTTTTAAACTGTGCCCATTAATGGTGCAGGTCTCCTCCTTTCTCTACAGAAAAATACCCATTGTAGAGTCTGGGGGAAATGTGACCTGTACAACAAGCTCTGGGTTAAACTGATGCTTATAAAACTCTCTTCTAGATCAACTCCTGGATTTTAGTCACAGGCCGGTATCTATACTAAACTCTCTGCAAAATAATTTTAGCATATTTATGCAACTAGCGACTTTGATGAGCCTCTTAACCTGAAAAGATGAAACAAATAAGTCCCTATGTGCCCCTAATCATCTAAGTGTCTTTTTCTTGGTGATAAATGGTAGTTCATCCATCTCACTCAGCCAGGCTGCCTCTCCGCTCCTTTAACTGTAACTTGCAAAAAAACCTGATTGCACAAAAAGCAACCTGCTTGGTTTTTCTTCAGAGAAAAATGATCGTAGTAAGAATTCAGAAACAATCCAAAGTTGCAATTCATTACAAGCTTTCAAAGGGACACTGCGCATCTCTCGCATAGAGTGATGCTGGAAGGGAAGGGAACCATAGGAGCAATTTCAAGAGTGGCTTTGCTTCTATTATCATCTAGTGATGTTTAAACATGCACAGCATGTCCTTGAAAGCCCAGGGATAACAGGAAGAGAGGAGATGAAAAATTAAGCCAGAATTAAGGTATTTGGAAAGAATTTGAAGCTTAGAGTTGTTTCTGGGCACTTTAGTTTAACCTTCAAATGAACCAGTCATTTCTTGCCTTCTCTTCAAAGTAACACTTTTAAGTCCCGAAATTTGACTTTGAAGCTGAGATCAATGCTGGTAATGTTCTCATAACACCAACTCCCACTGGAGGTGAAATTGGGAAGGGGGGGGGGACTTGTGCTGTATTCAGAGACTCCACACAACACACCCGACAAGCGATTTTTGCATCAACTGCGCTTCCCTAACTAGGACAGAGAATTTTAATGCTGCAGAGGGGGTTGGAGCCTCACCAGCTCATACCGACCCAGCACCTCTCGAAGCCAAATAACACCTGGTCTGGCTCTCAGCTGCTTCTGTCCCAAGCTCTGTGAAATCCTGGAGGGGCGCAGGCTGCTTATAACACTCCACAGATCAGAAGAAAGAGGAAAATGTGTGTTGTCAGTCAGTGTAAATTCACCACGCGGGAGTTTGTGCTTCTGTTGGACAAATAAAAAAATATATATATATAAAGAAAATCTATGCATTGAAAAACATTAAAAGTCACTAATCTTGTTTCATAGCTAGCCTAAAACGAGGTGAAGAAGCTGTGAAATGAGCAATACCTTGAATTCCTGAGTTATAGGTGGTTGATTTATCACTGATTTGTAACTGCCCTTAGTATTATCCAGCATGGCAGGAAACAAGAAATCAAGCTCAAGAGTGGATTTAATACCTTAAGTGCATTTATTATATCTGCATTCATATACCAGAAAATGTTGATCTTCAAAGCACCGTATGCACACGAACTAGCTAATGACTCCCCATGCAAAGCCACAGCGACAGCTATTTTAAAACATCTCTTATTTGTTTGTGCTCATAAAAGGCTGTTTTGTGCCACCAGCTGATTTAGCCAAGCATGGAAGGGAGAAGAATGAATGCGAACAGCAGTGGAGGCAAGAGATATGAAATGTCTTGAGCGGGTTCCCCGTGCACCAGTTAATGGAAATGGCCGGATGAAAAAGGAGCAGGTAAGGGAAGGCACGACAGAGCCACAAAACAATGAACACGCTGGAATAAAGTGAGTTGATTACTAGCTAGAAACCCACCTTGGAGGAAGAAAGGCTGCTTACTGATGGTCTTTTCAGTCTAGCACAGAGAAGCGTAGCAAGGACCAGTAGCAGGAAAAGTCAAGTGATTCAGAGCCTCTAACCAAAGAGAGAATTAGCCTTTGGAATGAGTTACGAAGCCAAATGGTGGATTTCTCACCTCTTTTTTTCAAATGCAGGCAAGGATTTAGAGGACAGCCTATGGATAGATCTTAGAGCAGGTATACAACTCCTCTTCTGAACTTTGCCACAGCGTGGGACAGCAGGGGGATTGGACTAGATGAGCTTTGGAGGTCCCTTCCAATCCCAAACATACTGTGATGCTGTGTGGGACAGTTGAGCATCCCAGTGACACGGGGAGAGCCGCGGGTTCCTCTGGAGGGACATGGAGTGGTGAGACCTTCCCCACCCCACAATCCTCTGAGGCCAAATTTGGCCTCTGTCCTTTCTCTGACACCCATGCGGGGACAGATCTGAGGGTCCGGACCTTTCGCAGGTCCCATGCTATGTCACCTTCCTCACCCACGTCAAGCCCCCAGTGACCCGTGCGTGGGGAAGCACTGACCATCCCGCAAGCCAGAGCGATTCTGAATTAAATAAATTACAGTGGTCTTCCACGTGTTTGTATCATCAAAAATACAAATGGAAGATGGAAATGCTCATGATGGTGGAGATCCTGGGGAAGGAGTATTCCACAGTGTCAGACTGAGCTGTGAGAAATACTTTCCTGCATGTAGGAAACTCCTGAGGAGATGGTCTCTTCTCCCAGTAACAAGGGTAGGAGAAGAGGACATGGCCTCAAGTTGCGCCAGGGGAGGTTGAGGTTGTATCTGGGGAACAATTTCTTCCCCAAAGGGCTGTGGGGCATTGGAACAGGCTGCCCAGGGCAGTGCTGGAGTCACCATCCCTGGAGGGTTGGACAGACGGACATGAGGTTCTCAGGACATGGGGCAGTGCCAGGGGTGGCTTATGGTTGAACGCTGTGTTCTTGAGGGTCTCTTCCAACCAAAATGGTTTTATGAAACCCACAGACAACCGTGTCCTTTGGGTGGTCATGAGCCTGGGGAGGGATTTTAGGGGGCTTGGCATGAATAGGGTGCCACCTTTATTTATTTACATAGACTGCAGCCAGCTGAGCCGCCGCTCAGAGGAGAGACCTGCTCACTGTGCTGGGGGCCAGAGCCGCCCCTCACACCCCCTTCCCACCTCAACTGCAGCCCAAAGGAGGCAGCCAGCCCACCACCCCAACCCCGCCTTTAAATAACAGCTGAACTAGTAGGGATGTGGTTGATAGATTGAGACAGGTTCTCCTGCCCCTCTGCTCTGCCCTGGGGAGACCACACCTGGAATCTTGTGTCCAGTTGTGGCCCCTCAGTTCCAGCAGGACAGGGAACTGCTGGAGAGAGTCCAGCGCAGCCACCAAGATGCTGCAGGGAGTGGAGCATCTCCCGTGTGAGGAAAGGCTGAGGGAGCTGGGGCTCTGGAGCTGGACAAGAGGACACTGAGGGGGGACTCATTCCTGGGGATCAATATGGAAAGGGGGAGTGTCAGGAGGATGGAGCCAGGCTCTTCTCGGTGACAACCCATGGCAGGACAAGGGGCAATGGGTTCAAACTGGAACACAAGAGGTTCCACTTACATTTGAGAAGAAACTTGTTCCCGGTGAGGGTGGCAGAGCCTGGCCCAGGCTGCCCAGGGGGGTTGTGGAGTCTCCTTCTGTGCAGACATTCCAACCCGCCTGGACACCTTCCTGTGTAACCTCATCTGGGTGTTCCTGCTCCATGGGGGGATTGCACTGGATGAGCTTTCCCGGTCCCTTCCGATCCCTGACATCCTGTGCTTCTGTGAACTACCGCCCCCCTTCCCTCCCCCGTCCCCTCCCCCGCACGGGGCTGGGCGGGGGGAGAGGCCGGGCCGGCCGGGGCCGCTGCCGCGCTGCGGAGCGCGTCCTGCACCAGGCGGCGGAGTCAGAGCGAGCGCCCCGGCGGCACCGCGGGCTGCGGCGGCCGAGCCCGCACCGCCTGCCTCCTCCCCTCCTCCTCCGCCTCCCGCTGTGCTGCCAGCCCGGCTCCGCTCGGCTCGGCGTCCCGCCCGGCCGCCCCGCCAGCGGCTCCCGCCCTCTTATGGATGGGAAAGCAGCACCCAACGGCGTGGCCACCATCGAGGACAGGATCTTGCGGATCACGGGCTACTATGGATATTACCCGGGCTACTCCAGCCAGAAAAGTAAGGCGCCCTCCCGCCTCTCCGCGTCCTTGGTGGGGGGGTTGTGGGGTGGGGAGGTGGCGGCAGAAGCCTGAGGGTGCCTGTAGCCCCCCCAAATGTCCTCCTCATCCCTCGGGGGGTGCGTGTGGGGGGCTGAGAGCAGCTCCGTGCCCCGGGGAGCCCCGGGGGGGCCGGGCGAGCCCTTGGCGCCGCGGCCCGGGGGGAGCGGCGGCGTTTGGCCGCGGAACTTCGGCGCCCGCGGCTCCATCCTGCAGCCAGCGCTCAGGAGCCGTGCGGGGACCTTCCACTGGCATTTCCATATTTTATTATTATTATTATCATTATTTCCATCCTCTCCCCCTCCCACCTCCGCGGGGGGTTTTGCTCGCCCGCTGCTCCGCGAAAAGTTTGGGTCCCGGTGGGTCCCCCCACCCCGGGGCGGCCGCTTCAGCTCCTGGATTATTCATCTTCCTCGCAAAACTAATTAGATTTTTCCAGAAAAGTGGGGAGTTTTACCGAGGGGTTTTCCTTTGCGCTGTTTTAATACGAGACACTTGTGTTTTAGGGGCTTGGTGGTGTCGCTTTTATTTTCTTTTCCTTCAAAGAAGCAGCTGAAATTGAAGCGGTTGGTCCTTGCAGAAATTCGCTATTTTTATTTGCTTTTGAAGTTTTTAATTAGGAGCAGCGGGTTTCTGGCAGCTGGGAGGACCTTAGTGGGTTTCTCTGAGATTGTGGGTGTCCCAGTGCTCTGTAGAGCTATTTGAAAGGGAAAGTTACGCTAATGAAAGAAATTATTCATATTTTTCTTTTTGCCACTGAGGAAATAGACGCATCAGGGTTTTATTGTCTAATAGTTACTTTGGAGTTTGCAAAAGCTGCGACGTGCCGCAGCTTAAAAAACAAAAGGGGGATGGAGGCAAAGGTGGGTGGGAATAAAAAGGAAAAAAACCAAACCAGAAAAACCCCAAACAAACAGAAAATCCTCTACATCCTCACATGAGATGAGCACTAAACGAGCCGGATTTCTGCTGTGTGTTTAAACTCCCCTTGAAATCAAAGGGGTGAACCGATTGGCAGGACAGGCAGCGCAGTGCCCTCCATCCCTAATACAGTAATAAACAAAAGCACAATTAATAAACTGCTCGTAGCAGACAAACACGTTTGTGGGTTTTTTGTGACAGAGGGAGGAAAGGCATGCATTGAATCTGTTAAAAAGAAAATCGTTCCTTTGTGTAATGGTAATCTGAGAAAGCAGTCAAGCCCAGGGGTTGTTTATGATGATTATTATTCAGCTGTTATTATTATCCGCAGCATGGCAGGTGTTGGGATGACTTGGTGGGGTCAGTTGCTTTGTCTGTGGTCAGAGGAGCTGGGGTGAAGCTCAGAGCAATCGGGAGGAACGTCTGCGCCACATCCAGGGAGTATTTAAGTCTGAGCCAGGTGGGACCCGTGTTCCAAATTCCGCGGTGGCTCTGGAGGGTCTCTACAGTGTGATTTACCCAGATGGATGCGGGTGCTGGCTTAATACTTAGTCGTGAGTTTGCGTCGGTGGCAGAACGCAATTCTTTCAGTCTGCAGCAATGCCCCCACTCTCTATCCAAATGCAAACCTGAGCTCAGTGCTGGCAATGCGAGGGGCTCTGCTCGGGGAGGCCGGGGGGGACTGCCCGGGCAAAGCAAAGCTTTCCTAGTCCAGGACCAGGTTCTGCAGATGCTACAGGTTCCATCTGCTTCAAATTAGAGCGTGACAGGAGAGGCCAAGGCTTTCAGAAGTGCTGACTCTTGGGATTCTGTTGCAAATCTGCTGGCGTTTTGCACCTTTGAAGAACGGGTGCTGAGGGAAAACAAAAACAATTAGTACCTCAGGTTTTGCTGATTTTGTGGTCATCATGCTTGAAGAGGAAAACTGAATGCGCAACCCAGAGTTATCCCAATACTTCAATGCCCTCAGTTCTATGAAAAGCATGTACCCCTTCCAAGTTATGAATGCTTTTAAAGCCGTCTCAGAAATTTTAGAACCATCATCAGAATTGTTGGAGTCCTTAGTTGGTGAATGACTACCGTGTCCTCATGGCTGTGTGTTTTGGGTTTATAACCAATCTCAGGTTTTGCTGATTGAAGAAGAGAAGCAAAATTTGTGTCCCTCATGCCTGAACAGGAACACTGGGTGTGTAGCCCAGAGTTATCCCAGTGTGTCAGGATTTCCACAAAGATGTTCTGCCTCTACCAGGGAACAAACAGGCACCGTTCAGGCATCTTGAACATACACAGCCTCTTGGCACTGGTGCAATGAGAGTCCCTCTTGGAGGTCCTGGTTTGGACATTTTACTCCATTCTAGGCTCACGTGTTGCCTTCATGTGGTCCTTCAAACTGCTCTTGCCAGTTCTTCTCTCAGCTAATTGCTCAATACAGCCCCAGCACTGTCAAGCTGTAAGGGCTCAAGTTGGAAAGTTCGTACAACTGATTATTCATGTACCTGATATCTCGGTGTGTTTTTATGAGGGCATGATTTTGTCGCCGCTATCCAAAGTGGTTTTAGTGCAACTAAATGGTGCCCGTGGCTTTTGCTGGGGACATGCAATGTGCCCAAACTTTCAGGTGGGTTGTGTCCCTACCCTCGCCAGTGGCAGAGGAGCCGTTGTCATGTCATGTAGCATGTGCAGTCATCTCTGATGCTGTCACCTTGCTCCTGAATGGTGCCTGGGGAAGAAGGCAGCTGAGGATGAGCTGTTGTCCCCAAAATGGCTTTGTGTTGTCTGCTTCTTGAGTATAGAGTGACTGTCAGCAAGTTTGCTGGTGACACCGAGCTGGGAGGAGTGGCTGACACTGGAAGCTGTGCTGCCATCAGAGACCTGGACAGGATGGAGAGTTGGACGAGGAAAAATTGAATTAAATATAACAAGGGAAACTGTAGAGTCTTGTATCTGGGCAGGAACAACCCCAGGTTCCCGTGTAAATTGGGGAATGACCTATTAGAGAGCAGCGTAGGGGAAAGGGACCTGGGGATCCTGGGGAAAGGGACCTGGGGGTCCTGGGGACAGCAGGGTGACCATGAGCCAGCCCTGGGCCCTTGTGGCCAGGAAGCCAATGGTACCTGGGGTGGGTTAGAAGGGGGTGGTCAGTAGGTCAGAGAGGTTCTCCTGCCCCTCTGCTCTGCCCTGGGGAGACCACACCTGGAATCTTGTGTCCAGTTGTGGCCCCTCAGTTCCAGCAGGACAGGGAACTGCTGGAGAGAGTCCAGCGCAGGGCAGCAAAGAGTCTCCTTCTGTGCAGACATTCCAACCCGCCTGGACACCTTCCTGTGTAACCTCATCTGGGTGTTCCTGCTCCATGGGGGGATTGCACTGGATGAGCTTTCCAGGTCCCTTCCAATCCCTCACATTCTGGGAGTCTGTGATCCCTTGGGTTTGCTCAGCCAGCTTGGGCTGGCTTGGACTTGGACATTTCTCATGACGAGGACAGGTGAGGGCAGGGGGTGGGTGGCTGCTTTTCTGCTCACGCTCAAGGGGTCCTGGAATTTGTCAAAAAAAGCCCAAGGCTCTGTGAATTGTCCCAGAGAATTACATGCCCTGAGTGGATTGGCATTTATTCCGTGGTTTAGTGGGAGATCACATCTGGGTTTCTTTGTGAGAAGGGTGAGGACCAGCCACAGGTCGACATGAAATGTTATGTCAGAGGACTGTCGTGTTCAAGGATTGTTATTACAAAGAACTGCAGTATTTTCTAGAGATTTTTGCTTCATCCTCTATATTTGTGTGCACTAACCTACTTCAGACTTGGGAGCATGCGTGTGATTATTCTTTTGTTAATTTTAAGTCAGGCACTTTTATAATTTTATTTATCCTTAAAAACCAGCTGTTAGAGAAGGAAAATGCCTTGTTTATTTCTCTCTAAGTCATTTGATTAAGCAGAAGCATGTCTTATTGCAAAAAAAAACCCCTATATTAGTCACAGGAATTGGAGCAAGATATGATGTGGGTTTTTTCCCCATTCTACCTGTTCTGGAGATGAAAAGGGCTCTTCCTGCTCCCAGTCATCCTGTGCCTTTGGATGCACGACTTGATCCTTCAGTTCCTGCATTAAAAATGTACAGGGTAGGTATGAGGTCTGTGGCTTCTGTGGGAGGGGAGAGGGGTTGTGTCTCTTTTCCAGTGAATTTCTTCAACGTTACTCCATCATTTCCCAGGGCAGGGCGCTGGTGTAGCACAGGGGCTGCCGATGGTGCTCCCGTGTCCGTGACCCCTTGACTTCACATTTCAATGTGCATTTTCATTTGGTCTGATTCAGCTTTTCCATCTACACAAACAGTGGGAAGCGTTGTTTCCCCTCCTGATCTTTGCCATAACTTGTCATCCTTCTCTAACTTTCTGCTGGTAATACAATCGCGTTTAGTGTCTCCAGTCTTAAGGGTACGTGTGTTGTTTATTTATTTTTTCCTCCTTTTTTTTCTGCTTTCTTTTTTGACTCTTTCCAACTGCCACCCCATCTGCCTTTCGTCTCAGCACTGAAAGCTTCTTTACTTCCACACTGCAAAGTTCTTCTCCTTCAAGTCTGTCCTAACACCTTTTCTGTGCCTTGCACTGAATTAAAACGTAGCTTCTCATCTCTCATCTTCATCAGCTTCACCAAGTCAAGCAGCCCCTGCCTGTGTAATGACTTTTTGCTGGAGCCCTTTCCACCATCCACAAGGTTTTATGTCTTGTCCTGGCTCTCAGCATCGCAGATGTGTGTTTCCGTACCGCTGTTTTCTCAGAAAACAAGAAAAAGAACAAGCAGCACAAGCAACACAAGAACACCACAACCCTGCTGAAAATGTGGTGGCTGCGCTTGTTCTCCTGGCTCTTCCCGGGGGCCGTCACCTTTTCTTTTTCATCATATTGCTTCTCTTAATATGTAAAGCTTATCTCTGACCTTCTGGCATCTCTCCTTCAGCTCGGGAGGGTTTGATTCCCACCGCTTCGGAATGCCACCCTTCAGCAGGCATTTGCTAGACATTTAAGCATTTATACGTTGTCCTATGCTGCTTCAGGCTCCCCATCTCCTCTCCTTCAGACCTGCTCTGAAACCCTGGAGCTGTGCAAGCCCCTGGAAGCAGAGGTTGGTGTCTGCGCAGCCGTGGGGACATCGGCCGTGTCCCTGGGGACACGCTGTGATGGTGGGTGACCACCCCTGTGGTGCAGCCGTGGGGACATCGGCCGTGTCCCTGGGGACACGCTGTGATGGTGGGTGACCACCCCTGTGGTGCAGCCGTGGGGACATCGGCCGTGTCCCTGGGGACACGCTGTGATGGTGGGTGACCACCCCTGTGGTGCAGCAGTGGGGACGTCGGCCGTGTCCCTGGGGACATGCTGTGATGGTGGGTGACCACCCCTGTGGTGCAGCAGTGGGGACGTCGGCCGTGTCCCTGGGGACACGCTGTGATGTTGGGTGACCACCCCTGTGGTGCAGCAGTGGGGACGTCGGCCGTGTCCCTGGGGACACGCTGTGATGGTGGGTGACCACCCCTGTGGTGCAGCAGTGGGGATGTCGGCCGTGTCCCTGGGGACACGCTGTGATGGTGGGTGACCACCCCTGTGGTGCAGCAGCGTGGTCAGATGTGTCTGCAGGGAACCCTTCCAGCAATGTGTGTGTCCTTGGTGGTGCTTGGCGCCTGGGAACAAAACGCTAAACCTGTCCTTAACTTCAGCACAGTTGCTGAGAAGAATAAGCTTTGTGTTTTCTTATTTCACTGGAACAGCTCAAGCAAGGTCTCGTGGTTTCATTTGGCAGCTTAAGCCTCAAGTCAGCAATGGACTTAAGCATCTGCTTAAGCCTGAACTTGCACTAAGCCGCTGGGCTTTGACAATGTGTTTAAAGTTAAGTCCATGCTTAATTGCTTTGCTTAATAAGACTGGGATTACAGGCACGCTGAGCCAGCATCAGTGGCTCGGCAGTTCGGCTCTCTTGCAGAGTCAAAGGCTGTGGAGCGGAAACCTAACTCGGGAGCATGGTAGGGAATTTTTTCCTGGTTATTAGAGCAGCCGTGCCAGCAGCTCTGCTGCAGCACGGATCACATGGCGAGCCCGGATCAGCGCTGTGTGTGTCGAGCACCCTGCTCCCAGTGCTCGTCGCTTCCAGCCTTGGGAACCAAGTCTCGCTCTGATTACTGGAGCACCCGGCTGCTTCTCCAGCAGTTCACAAAACCCCCGGTTTCTCCATGCAGAGCACGCACGACAGGAGAGGCTGGGAAAGGACAGTCGAGGGGAAGGTGCTTTATTTCGGTGTGCGAGGATGGTTTCACCGAGCTGTGTTTGAGGGGTCAGGGCAGCGGTGTCTGCATCACTCTCTGAGCTGAAGTCTCAGGGCTGCTTCAGCTTGTACCAACCGTGCAGCCACCCTGTGCCATCCAACAGCATTTGGGTTGCAGGGCCTCCAGATAAGCTTTATTTCAAAGCTCTTCCTTCCGACTGGGCAGTGATTTCCCTTTCTCATGGTTTTTCTGTGGAAGATGTGCTGCCGTGCGGGCTGGATTGCAATCTGTAGCCTTAATAATCTTCTTTTTTCCCCTACAAGCTCTGGAGGCACAAGCGGATGTCTTGGTGTGGGATGCAGTCCTCTTGTAGTTGCTTCCCCTTGCAGGCTTGTCTCTCTGTTCAGGTAGAAAAAAACCCCAAATAAATCTATGGCTTTATATTATATCAGCACTGGTAGCAATAACTTCTGAAGTAATATCTTTCAGAAAAAAAAATTATAAATATCATATAAAAACTCATTTGCCCATTAATTTTGGGAGGACGGGGTGCATGTTGTTTGAAGTAGGGCCAGGCTTTGCGCAGGTTTGTTTGTGCTGGAAGGGACAGTGGGGCAGCTGGAAATGCCCTTCACTTGGGGACTCGAAGAATTTTGGGGGACAAGGGGTCTCATTAGAGGGAACTGGTTCAGCCCTTGGCCTTGTCAGGGATTGATTTGGTCTCTTTGGATCAAACCCTGGAGAGACGAGCCACGAAATTATGGTACCTGGGTACACCATGGCGTATGGGCGCATGGGTGAATTTAAATCAGCAATGGGGACCAGGGTGATGGGACCAGGGTGATGGGACCAGTGTACCCTTGCATGCAGGGACTAACAAAGCTTGGCTTGCTTAGGCTGGCCAAGATGGGAACATGGCTCCTGCACTAGAAACATCTTGGGAGGACGAACAGGGAATGTAGGAAAGGAGAATTATTTAAACTGAAGCAGCATGTTGGCACACAGACAAATGGGTATGAGCAGGCCATGAATAAATTAAGGCTGGAAATTAGCAGAAGGCTGAAATTAATGGCCAGAAAGTCTTTCCCAGCCTTATGTATCTAAATAAGAATTATTTCCCAAGCTTTAAAGATATCTCGTAAAACAGTTTGCCACAATTTTGAGAAAAATTACTCCTATTTGGCAGGGGAAATGGAGACAGTAAGGGGTGTGTGTGGATGTTAATTTGCCAGAGATTGTGCAGAACAAGCCATGATGTCTGATCACAGAATCCCAGAATGTCAGGGGTTGAAGGGCCTTGGAAAGCTCATCCAGTGCAATCCCCCCATGGAGCAGGAACACCCAGATGAGGTTACACAGGAAGGTGTCCAGGCGGGTTGGAATGTCTGCACAGAAGGAGACTCCACAACCCCCTGGGCAGCCTGGGCCAGGCTCTGCCACCCTCACCAGGAACAAGTTTCTTCTCATATTTAAGTGGAACCTCCTGTGTTCCAGTTTGAACCCATTGCCCCTTGTCCTGCCATTGGTTGTCACCAGAAGAGCCTGGCTCCATCCTCCTGACACTCCCCCTTTCCATATTGATCCCCATGAATGAGTCCCCCCTCAGTCTCCTCTTGTCCAGCTCCAGAGCCCCAGCTCCCTCAGCCTTTCCTCACACGGGAGATGCTCCACTCCCTTCAGCATCTTTGTTGCCCTGATGGACCCATCTTTTCCTCCACTGGTGACTACACAGCAAATCTTGTGCTGAACTTGGCCTGGTGCTCAGTTTGCTAGAGGTGTGGAGAAGAGAGATCCCTCATTTTGACTGTCCTTCCAGCACTCTTTCCCTCACGTTGTCTTCTCCATCCTCTCAGACAGGCAGCTGTGTAGAATCATAGAGTAGTTTGGGTTGGAAAGGACCTTCAAAGCCCATCCATTGCCACCCCTGCCATGAGCAGGGACATCTTCACCAGCTCAGGTTGCTCAGAGCCCCGTCCAGCCTGGCCTGGGATGTCTCCAGGGATGGTTCAGCCACCACCTCTCTGGCCAACCTGGGCCAGGCTCTCACCACCCTCAGGGCAACAATTTCTTCCTCATGTCCAGCCTGAATCTCCCTCCTTTAGTTTGAAACCATCACCCTTTGTCCTGTCACAACAGGCCGTGCTGGTCTTGGTTAAATGTGGTAAAATAATATTACGAAATGACAGATGGTTCTGAGCAAGCCTTTATCCTTCCAAAGCTTGCATTCCTTTTTTTATTAGTGGTTTTAAAAATTAGCAGTTATTTCTTCTGCGCATTTGGAAACTGATGGGCTTTTGCTCAGCTACGTGCATGAGAATTGACCCATGAAAATGGATTTGCGGCTTGCTGGATTTTTTCACACAAACCTCCTGCTGGATGATCGCAATAATGAATAATGAAAATGCCCACGGAAAAGAAAATAGTCGCTGTCTCTTTGTGGCAAACGTGCAAATAGGGTGGGGAGGAAAAAAGCGAACTGTTTAACAGAGTGGTTGAATTATTCACCAAAAGTAAGTGGGCCGGCTCTACTTAGAATGGAAATCCTTGCGGTAAGGTGAAGTGGGACTCCCTGGTGGCCCTACGAATTTGGGCTGGTCCTCTGCAAAATGGCCAATCTCACCGCAGGAGATGGAATCTGTAACGTTGGCCTAATACCCGGGTATGGCTTACAGGGCAGAGATGTAAGTGAGGGCGTCCCAGGCACTTTGGGTGGCTACAGGGAGTTTATTCAGAGGCATACAGTATGTGTTTGAGTCCCAGGCTCTCGGTGTATCTGCCACCTTTCTGATATTCCTTCAAAAACAGAATGATTCCTCCTGACTTTGCTTGCAAATGCTGTTGATAAAATGGACTTGCATTTCCTGCGTTCCCTGGGTTGGGGTAGCAAAGTGAGGGGGTGGAAAGGGTGTTCTTGTTGTCCTCTTTTAGAGGTGAGGAAGGACTCTCTCCTTGGTTAGAACTGGCTGGAGGGCCGGGCCCAGAGAGTGCTGGTGAATGGGGCTGCATCCAGCTGGCGGCCGGTCACTAGTGGTGTCCCCCAGGGACACCTGTTTAACATCTTTATTGATGATTTAGATGAGGGGATTGAGACCATCATCAGCAAATTTGCTGATGACACCAAGTTGGGAGGGAGTGTGGACCTGCTGCAAGGCAGGAGGGCTCTGCAGAGGGATGTGGATGGACTGGAAAAATGGGCTGATTCCAATGGGATTCAGTTCAACAAGGCCAAGTGCCGGGTCCTGCACTTTGGCCACAACACCCCCCTGCAGCGCTCCAGGCTGGGCACAGAGTGGCTGCAGAGCAGCCAGGCAGAAAGGGACCTGGGGGACTAATGGACAGGAAGCTCAACATGAGCCACCAGTGTGCCAAGAAGGCCAATGGGATCCTGTCCTGGATCCAAACCAGCGTGGTCAGCAGGACAAGGGCAGTGACCCTTCCCCTGTGCTCTGCATTGGGGAGGCCACACCTGGAGTATTGTGTTCAGTTCTGGGACCCTCAGCTCAGGAAAGAGATTGAAGTGCTGGAGCGGGTCCAGAGAAGAGCAACAAGACTGGGGAAGGGACTTGAGCATAAGACCTATGGGGAGAGGCTGAGGGAGCTGGGCTTGTTTAGTCTGGAGAAGAGGAGGCTTAGAGCTGAGCTCAGCACTCTCTAGAACTACCTGAAGGGCTGTTCTAGCCAGGGGGGGATTGGTCTCTTCTCCCAGGCATCAGCAATAGGACAAGGGGCCATGGGCTTCACTCTGCCATGGGAAACTGAGGCTGGAGATGAGAAAGCAATTCTGTGCAGAGAGAGTGGTCAGGCATTGGAATGGCTGCCCAGGGAGGTGCTGGACTCACCGGCCCTGGAGGGTTTGAAACTGAGATTGGACATGGCACTTAGTGCCATGATCTAGTCAATGGGCTGGAGTTGGACCAAGGGTTGGACTGGATGATCTCTGAGGGCTTTTCCAACCCAGTCCATTCTGTGATTCTGTGTGTGATTTTTTTTCTTGTTTTGGTTTCCTTATGAGCTAATGCATGGGAGCGGGATTTGGGTCTGGGGTGGAAGGTGTTTGTTTTCTGCCATTTCTGGTGATCTCAAAGCTCTTTCTTGTCTCAGTGCTATTTTGTCTGGTGCAAGAGGAGCTTCCATGCGTGTTTTGAGTCTCATTTACATTTCCAATTACATTTTTTGGGGGGGTAAAGGAGAGGGAAGCACCACCATGGTGGTTCATGGATCAGTATGAGTCCACCAAAACAGTTCCACCAAATCCACTACTAGATGTTTAGATGAGGTTCTTAGGGTCATGATTTAGTGCTGGAGTTAGATGAGGTGATGGTTGGACTCGGTGATCCTGAGGGTCTCTTCCAGCTGAAATGATTCTGTGATTCTATGGTAGACCTGGTGGTGATCTCTCCATCTAATGTGAGAAAGAAATTGTAGCTCTAAGCCAAACTGGTGACTCTTCCCATGTTATTTCTTTGCGTTTCGGGCATTTTGTGCTTGGGTTATGACTGGGAAGTGGCTGTTGATGGCACTGAAGCAGTATTGCTTGAGCAATTGCCTGCTGAAGCAATACAACCATCTCTCTTCCAGCAGAGGATGAGTCTTCTGGGGGACATTTTTGACGAGGACTGGCATACACCTCTATTATTGATGGGATAGCTGAAGATGCCGTACACTTCACTCAAAAATAGTGTCCTGTTGGGGACTGATTTTTGTTTTCTTTTTTGTTTCATATGATTCATAGGAACACAACCGTCCGGGTCCATTCCAGCTAATGGGCATCGTATACCTGATTGTTTAAGGACAACATTGCTGTGCCTGTGTAAGATAAGCGTGAATCAGGGCTGGAACACATGTTCTCTGTCCAAGACAGGAAAGCGATTGCATTAGTTTGCACAGAGCAATTTATATTCATTATCTTAAAGTAATACGGCATAGTTGTTACAGCGCAGTTTATAGTGCAGTCGTTATGACCCTTTTCTTTCATATGTCTAAATCCTGGGGCTTTAAAACCCTTTCTTAGGCAAGAAATGTGGAATTTGCAGCCTTGGAGTTGCATGGGTGCAGATTGGGGTTTTTCTCTGCAGTGCCAGAAATAACCTGTTGTGTGATACGTTACAGGGGCTGGAATTTGTAGCAGCTTGTGTGCAAGTGTGATGCTTCTCAGGGCTCCACCGGAGGAAGTTTTTCAATGCTGACAGCGTGGATGGTAGGAAAGTGAACTCTTAGTGGTGTTTCTGTACCACGGTTTGGTCTTCTACCTGAGGAGGGTTGTTTCTACACGTAGGAAGGCATTGACTCAGTTGCCAATACTCAGTGAGGCTGCGAACACAGAGAACTTGCGGTAAATTATTGAACTTAGTGTTTGCCAGGGAGATGGGAAAGAAGAACACATCTGATGAAGTTTCCTCGTTTTTCTATCAGTTCTTGTGTCTCTCCACAGTGGGATGGAGTGGGGAAAAAATAGCGAGGGATTAGATAAGAAGAAAACTTTAAATATTTTGAGGACATTTTTTCTGAGAAGAAACAATTCAGACTGGTGAAGTGTCTGGAATTCACTGAAGAAGTGGCACTTCTCACATGCATTAAAAAAAAAAAACTCAGAGGAATCACAGAATCATTTTGGTTGGAAAAGACCTTTAAGATCATTGAGTCCAACCATTAGCCCAACACTGCCAAGTCCGCCACTAAACCATGTCCCCAAGAACATCATCTGCGCATCTTTCAAACACCTCCATGGATGGTGACTCCACCACTTTCCTGGGCAGCCTGTTCCAATGCTCAACAACCCTCAGGAAGGAACAAAAGACATTTTTTCAGCTGAAAAACTTAGTTGAGCTGTTGATGTGTCGAGCCATATGTGTCCTGCCAAGGTGATTCATCCAGTATGAGGCCGGACTTGTGTCGCTCTTCTTGGGGGACCGTTGGGGTTTATTTATCCACGGTTGTGCACCACAAAGCTCGGTACTCGCAGGGGCATTGCACTGACTTCATGTGTGGTTACCTGCACAACTGCACAGCTGCTGTTCTTAGGGACATGGTTTAGTGGTGGACTCAAGAGTTAACAGTTGGACTCAATGATCTTAAAGGTCTTTTCCAACCAAAACAATTCTGTGATTTCTATGGTTCACCTGCACAACTGCTGTCGGACCCGGTGTCTCCACAGGGGCATGGGTCCAGCAGTGTGCCTTCTGAAGGCCATCTGGTCTCCAGTGCAGGCCTCGCTGGCTGTGCAGAGGGTTGACTTAAAGGTTGAGGTTGTAATTTTATGTAGCATGGAAGAGGCTCCGTAGCTGGGTTTTGTGATGTGTCCTGTTTGTTTCCACCTGTTTGCTGTCAGAAAGGAGGTTAATTAGATCAAATGAGGGCAGGTCAGTTTCTAACCAGTGTCTGGGCAGTGTATTTGTGCACTTCTGCTTTGAAGTCAGAGAAACTGTTCTGAGCATCTTGTGAAGACAGGAATCCTCAGCTATGGGCTTAGAGAAGTCAGCTAGAAGAAAAGATGTCTGTATCACAGAATCCCAGAATGTCAGGGGTTGGAAGGGCCCTGGAAAGCTCATCCAGTGCAATCCCCCCATGGAGCAGGAACACCCAGATGAGGTTACACAGGAAGGTGTCCAGGCGGGTTGGAATGTCTGCACAGAAGGAGACTCCACAACCCCCCTGGGCAGCCTGGGCCAGGCTCTGCCACCCTCACTGGGAAGAAGTTTCTTCTCATATTTAAGTGGAACCTCTTGTGTTCCAGTTTGAACCCATTACTCCTTGTCCTGTCATTGGTTGTCACCGAGAAGAACCTGGCTCCATCCTCCTGACACTCCCCCTTTCCATATTGATCCCCATGAATGAGGTCACCCCTCAGTTTCCTCCAAAACAGAGCCCCAGCTCCCTCAGTATGTGGGAAGACTCTAGAGAACTTGCTACAGGAAAGTCCTTCAGGTGCTGGAGCGAGTGGAGAGAAGGGAACAGAGCTGGTGAGGGGCTGGAGCACAAGTGTGATGGGAGCGGCTGAGGGACCTGGGGGGTTCAGCTGGAGAACAGGAGCTGAGGGGAGACCTTCTGATCTCTGAACTGCCTGAAAGGAGCTTGGAGCCAGGGGGGGTCGGGCTCTGCTCCCTGGTAGCAAGTGGAAGATGAGAGGAAATGGCCTCAATTTGCGCCAGGGGAGGTTGAGGTTGGATCTGGGGAACAATTTCTTCCCCCAAGGGCTGTGGGGCATTGGAACAGGCTGCCCAGGGCAGTGCTGGAGTCACCATCCATGGAGATGTTTAAAAGACACATAGATGAGGTTCTCAGGGACATGGTTTAGTGGTAGACTTGACAGTGGTGGGTTAACAGTTGGACTCGATGATCTTAAAGATCATTTCCAACCAAAACAATTCTGTGATTTCTATGGTTCACACTTTGCACAGATGCAACCAAAGTTTCCAAGGCAGACACCTGGAATTACCGCTCTGGTGGGCACGTACATGGGACTTAGCTGCAGTGCTCTCAAATTTGTGTGCTTAACTTTTAGAGGCACTTATTTGAAAATGTACCTCTTAATTATTGTTGGTGTAAAACATTTATACAGTGTAATGAAGTTCCGTAGCACTTTGCAGTGATAAGACTTACTTACTTTGCTACTGTAAGGAGGCAGAAAATAGGAGCTACAGCTCTCAGATTTACCCCATGTAGGGGAATGGAAGGTAGAAGAAATCCGTCACTATCACCATGCACATTATTAAAAGATGATGGGTTTGGTCTCTTGTTTTAGCTGGGATCTCAGATTTGCTGCACAAATAAAAGTAAGGGACGAATCTCAGTTGACTTGGTTCAGATTTACTTTAGTTCCAGAGCTGCTCAGAGATGTGGGGTGTTCACAGCTGAGGGTGTTGTTGGTTTAGTTGTAGATAAAAGTTAAGCGCCTTTTCAAGGATTTTCTGATTAATGTAGGTCTGGAGAACAGCATCAAGGTTCTGATACTTTTCTCTGCTTTTTCTTTCTTTCTTTTGTTAACATTGCCCAAATTTTTCTGTTTCCCTCTTTGGGACTGTGGACAGGTACTGTAGTTTGGAACAGCTTGAATTGCCAAATAATCCTTTATGCACATGATGAGAAGATTCATATGTCTTAATTTGAGGGTTATGGTCATTATCTCCTGTCACATTCAGGGCTTCATAAGCAGGTCTCTCTGGAAGCCAGCTGGAACAACAAAGTGCAGTTTGAACTGAATATGTAGGTACTGGGTGTTCTGGTGCATTGATGCTTTTGCTGTGTATTTCAGTGGTTTAAGCCATTTTCCTTGGCCCAGGCTTTCCCTTTTCATCCTATGAACCTCCCTGTGTCTGTAGCATCAGTCTGGGCTTGTTAAAGGAAAGATCTGAAAGGAAATAATATTTGTTGCCTTTGATGTGCAGAGCCTTTTTTTTTTGTAGGCTACGAACAAAAACTGTGTCTGTGTATTCCCAAGCCAAACATGATTGCTGTTCCCAGCCTTCCTCTGAGAGCAGGCTTTGACATCATTCATACTCTATAATTTATGGTATTTTTGGAGCAGTCTGTTAAGGGCTGGAAGAGAGTAAAAGGGATGATTTAGAAAGGAAAGAATAGCCCTGTGCCTTGTGGTGGGTCTGTGAGCAAGCACGTTCCACACAGAATCCCAGAATGTCAGGGGTTGGAAGGGACCTGGAAAGCTCATCCAGTGCAATCCCCCCATGGAGCAGGAACACCCAGATGAGGTTACACAGGAAGGTGTCCAGGCGGGTTGGAATGTCTGCACAGAAGGAGACTCCACAACCCCCCTGGGCAGCCTGGGCCAGGCTCTGCCACCCTCACTGGGAAGAAGTTTCTTCTCATATTTAAGTGGAACCTCTTGTGTTCCAGTTTGTACCCATTGCCCTTTGTCCTATCATGGGTTGTCACCGAGAAGAACCTGGCTCCATCCTCCTGACACTCACTTTTTACATATTTATAAACATTAATGAGGTTGCCCCTCAGTGTCCTCTTGTCCAGCTCCAGAGCCCCAGCTCCCTCAGCCTTTCCTCACACGGGAGATGCTCCACTCCCTGCAGCATCTTGGTGGCTGCGCTGGACTCTCTCCAGCAGTTCCCTGTCCTGCTGGAACTGAGGGGCCACAACTGGACACAAGATTCCAGGTGTGGTCTCCCCAGCGCAGAGCAGAGGGGCAGGAGAACCTCTCTGACCTACTGACCACCCCCTTCTAACCCACCCCAGGTCCCATTGGCTTCCTGGCCACAAGGGCCCAGTGCTGGCTCATGGTCACCCTGCTGTCCCCAGGACCCCCAGGTCCCTTTCCCCTACACTGCTCTCTAACAGGTCATTCCCCAACTTATACTGGAACCTGGGGTCGTTCCTACCCAGATGTAAGACTCGACACTTTCCCTTGTTCTGTTTCATTAAATTTCTCCCCGCCCAGCTCTCCAGCCTGTCCAGGTCTCTGATGGCAGCACAGCTTCCAGTGTCAGCCACTCCTCCCAGCTCGGTGTCACCAGCAAACTTGCTGACAGTCACTCTATTCCCTCATCCAAATCACTGATGAATATATTGAATAACACCGGCCCCAGCACTGCCCCCTGAGGCCCTGCACTGGATACAGGCCTCAGCTGGACTCTGCCCCATTGACCACGACTCTCTGGCTTCTTCCCTTCAGCCAGTTCACAGTCCCCCTCACTACCCGATCATCCAGCCCGCACTCCCTCAGTTGAGCTGTGAGGATGCTGTGGGAGACTGTGTCAAATTCCTGCTCTTTGGAGTTGCTACTGAGTCTCTCTTCTGTCATGGAATATATATATATATATATATATATATAAATATATATGTATTTAAGATGAACTTGTTTTGCCTAATGTAAGCACTTGCTCCTTGTCAAACACATCCTTGTATACCCTGTTGGGACTTTGCACCTCATTCCTGGGTGTTTTAAAAGCAGATTACAGAATGTCTTGTAACTCGTCATCTGCTTATTGTTTTAACCTGGTTTCTTAAGGAAACAAGGCTCATGTGAACATCACATCTCTGTCCCTACTCCCTTCCCCTGTAACGTTTGAATCTACTGGCCAAATCCAAGCAAAATTTACCAGGAGTCAGGGAATGTGTATGGCTTGGAGCCCTGATGGACCTTATGAAAACAGGTAGAAAAGGGGGACCTCTGGGTTTTCCCGCAGTGAGAAAGCTGTAGAATTTGCCCCCACTCCTGAAGATGTAAAATTTTGGGGGTCTTATCAAAGATGATGCATCAAGTTAACATGCAGCTTTGGACAGTGCTCATCAGGAGCTGTGCAGACAAGAGTGTAACGCCAGTTCCTGGTGCGCTTCCATCCTCCTTTGGTCTGTGCCTTGGAAAGTTCTTGGTATATGTATATTTTAGTGTCTTTTGATGGATGTATTTTCCATTAATTTGTCTAATTGCTTTTTAAACACTGGGGAACCTGGCCAGAAGACACAACTCTGTAGGAAAGCGGTTTTGTCCACTTTGTTGTTGTAGCATTGCTTGTCTCTGCTGTTGGGTTTTGGATACGGCTCTTCAGATGATGGATGGGGGGAACTCCCATGAAGTTGTGGATCCAGTTACCCCCATATACGTGGAGACAGAGGAGGGGAAAGGAAACAAAGCATTGGCCTGTTTGGTGTGAATAAGCATCTTGTGAAGCCAACGCATCTTTTATTTCATAACTCCTTCCAGCACATAGATAAGATAATGGCCTGGAGATGTTGGCTTCATACTGTTTGGCTACTTCTCCAGGCAGTGCTGGGGTGCCTGTGTCGAGGGTTTAGATTGCGGGGTGACAATAAAACCCTGGCAGATGTATTGTTAACCTCCCTCTTCCCTCCTCCTCCCCCTTTCGGCCCCTCCCTCTCCCCCTTCCCACTCAGCACAGGCGATCGGGAGGGACAGAAGGACAGAGAGAAGAGAGTTGGAAAAGTTAAAAATGTTTTACTAATGCTACTGATAAGAATAGAGAAAATAATACAAAATATACAAAACCAATCTTGAAAGTCTCAGCAACTGCAGAGCCAGCACCCGAAGTCCTGGACTGGACTCTGCAGCCAACTGGAGCTGGATTCAGTCTCTCACTGGCCTCAGTTCGCAGGGACGATAGCAAGGTCCTCTGCTAATGTCGCCATAAGGAAAAGGGACGAGATCCTCGTGATCTCCCACTTTTATATGAAGTATCACGTGAATGGGATGTTATACACAGTTGGGCAG
Source organism: Streptopelia decaocto (assembly GCF_964273445.1). Classification (NCBI taxonomy): domain Eukaryota; kingdom Metazoa; phylum Chordata; class Aves; order Columbiformes; family Columbidae; genus Streptopelia; species Streptopelia decaocto. The sequence goes on from NC_138661.1 coordinate 3,087,827, forward strand.
TTTTTGGTCACCTGTTTCTCGTTGCCCCTCTGGCGAGATGTCCATCCATGCTTATCAATAACTTCACATTCCATTGCTGTGTTTACCAAAACATGTATCTGGGTCTCCAGGAAAATGCAGCTGATATGAAGCTTTAGCTGACAGGCAAATTCACTAAAAGAGAAGCTTGTTTTTATAATACCAGGACAGCCAGGAATCTCACAGGGTCCACCTGCCTTTGTTTGGGGTTTGAGATGATGCAGCACGATTTCAGGTTTTGGTCTGAAATTCAGTGACTAAAAGATGAATTTCCAGAACCCCAGCTATTGGTAAAGGCCTGTAGAGCATCGCAGATGGTGGTTGTGAAACCTTTGTAGTTTTAAAAAATGGAGAGAATGTAATTGTTTTATTAAGGCTACAGAAAATGTTATAAAATATTCATGATGATCATCTCCTCTTATTTGAAATAATAAATCCAAGGTTAATTTTGTACTTGCAGAAAGCTGGTGGCTGGCTGTTGGCCTTCTATTTCTCTGCTGGTGCAATGTAGAGATCATACTTAATATATTATCTACTTCTCCAGGATGTTATTAGGCTCACAAATATGTCATGGTGCCCTGAGAAGGAGAAGTAAGGTTTCCCCCCCTATTTCTGCTGCAGGTTAGTGAGACAAAAGCTTCTGCAGTCTTGTCACACACCTCGGCTCCTCAGGACCCAGGGAAACGTTGCTGCACAAGAGGACTCGTATAAAGCATCAAAGTTTGTCTGTTAGCAAATGTGATCCTCAGTGTAACTCTAAGCTTTAAAAAAGGCAATGAAGAAATGCCACCAGTTCTGTTTCTTTATTTTAAAGGCTGAGGTCCTAGAAATTGTTTTTGCCACCCGTGTCCAGGTTCCAGTATAGGTTGGGAAATTGCATATTAGAGAGCAGTGTAGGGGAAAGGGACCTGGGGGTCCTGGGGACAGCAGGGTGACCATGAGCCAGCACTGGGCCCTTGTGGCCAGGAAGCCAATGGTACCTGGGGTGGGTTAGAAGGGGGTGGTCAGTAGGTCAGAGAGGTTCTCCTGCCCCTCTGCTCTGCCCTGGGGAGACCACACCTGGAATCTTGTGTCCAGTTGTGGCCCCTCAGTTCCAGCAGGACAGGGAACTGCTGGAGAGGGTCCAGCGTAGGGCAAGAAAGATGATTAAGGGAGTGGAGCATCTCCCGTGTGAGGAAAGGCTGAGGGAGCTGGGGCTCTTTAGTTTGGAGAAGAGGAGACTGAGGGGGGACCTTATTAATGTTTATAAATATATAAAGGGTGAGTGCCATGAGGATGGAGCCAGGCTCTTCTCAGTGGCAAACAATGACAGGACAAGGGGTAATGGGATCAAGCTGGAACACAAGAGGTTCCAGTTAAATTTGAGAAGAAACTTCCTCTCAGTGAGGGTGGCAGAGCCTGGCCCAGGCTGCCCAGGGGGGTTTTGGAGTCTCCTTTGCTGGACACATTCAAAACCTACCTGGACACCTTCCTGTGTAACCTCATCTGGGTGTTCCTGCTCCATGGGGGGATTGCACTGGATGAGCTTTCCAGGTCCCTTCCAACCCCTCACATTCTGTGATACTGTGTCATCCATTGCGTTGCCAGTTATGACATTTCTGACCTGTGCTCAGAATTAGAGTTTGATATTGCGGTGGCCACGCTGAACAAAGAAAAATGCCCCAGGGTTTTATAACTAGGATTTAAAGCAACCTTCCTATGGTTGCATTCTATTATTCCGCTGTATGTGTTTTGTTATTTATTTTTTCCTAAAGAAATGAACGCTGGTTTTTAATATCGCCATGTAGTGACAACACGAAGCCTTTTTAGTCTCTGCTGCTGTGCAAAGTATTGCAAGGTCTGACATCCCTTTGAAGAACTGTTCTTAGCCACTGCTGCTGTTTTTATTTTTGAGTTGTTTGCTGCTAGAATATATTTTTGATTTATTTTGTCCTCACATGCTCTGAATTTTCGAAAGCCTTTCAGATCAGCTTACAACAAATCAATTGAGCTCTTCCCTCCTTCTGTTTCTTCCCCAATCATATTAACTTTTACTGGACTGTGCCTTTGAAAATCTAGTTGAAGGATTGGGTTTTTTTTCCCTTGAACTCGAGCCACAGTCTTTAGAGAAATATCTGTCAGAAGCACTGACCTACAATATCTATTAGGCTCTCCCCGCTGGTGTGAAACTCATTTATGTGGCTGGGAGGACTCTGCTCTGCTTGGGAGGTAAAATACGAAGTTCAGTCTCGCTTTCATAAGCATAAGCGCAAAGAAGTGGCTGATGATGAGATAATGTTTGCAAACCTACGGAAGGTGGTTTAGGAAGTTATCTCCTGGTTTTACCTTACGAGGTTGAAGATGTTCCTTGAGGGCTGAGACCGTTAGACCACGTTTAACATCCGGGTGCCAGGTCCTCTGGGTTGGCTCTTGACCTGCGGGAGCACAACAGGAAAACGGGGCTGAGCGCCCTAATAAGCGATGGGAGGAGAGAAATGCTGAATTTCTTCAGTGGTGCTAATCTAGTTCTCCCACTTCCGTGCTGTTTAAGCATAAGCTGCAGAAGAAGGGCAGCTGGGGGCTCCGTGCATGGAGTTGGGTTGAGGCATTGTCGAGGGTTTAGATTGCGGGGTGACAATAAAACCCTGGCAGATGTATTGTTAACCTCCTCTTCCTCCTCCTTCCCCCTTTTATACATTCCTCTCCCCCTCCCACTCAGCACAGGCGATCGGGAGGGACAGAAGGACAGAGAGAAGAGAGTTGGAAAAATTAACAATGTTTTACTAATGCTACTAATAAGAATAGAGAAAATAATACAAAATATACAAAACCAATCTTGAAAATCTCAGCAACTGCAGAGCCGGCACCCGAAGTCCTGGACTGGACTCTGCAGCCAACCGGAGCTGGATTCAGTCTCTCACTGGCCTCAGTTCGCAGGGACGATAGCAAGGTCCTCTGCTAATGTCGCCATAAGGAAAAGGGACGACATCCTCGTGATCTCCCACTTTTATATGAAGTATCACGTGAATGGGATGTTATACACAGTTGGTCAGTTTCTTGGTCACTTGTTTCTCATCGCCCCTCTGGTGAGATGTCCATCCATGCTTATCAATAACTTCACATTCCATTGCTGTGTTCACCAAAACATGTGTCTGGTTTTCAGGAAAATGCAGCTGATATGAAGCTTTAGCTGACAGGCACATTCACTAAAAGAGGAACTCGTTTTTTAACAAAACCAGGACAGGCAGCCATGGCCGCGTGCCTGACAGTGTTCAAGAAGCAATTGGACAAGGCTCTTGGACGCACGATGTGAATTTTGGGGTTGTCCTACACAGCAGTTGGATTCGATGATCCTTGTGGGTCCCTTCCAACTCAGGACATTCGATGATTCTCCTTGTAGTGTTGTTGTACTGCGCCGCTTGCAGACCATGAGCGCTGGGTTGGAGCTACCTGGTGATCTTGCTGATGGGAACTGGGAATCGACTGTCACAACTGGGGAGCAAATTAGAGCTGACTTCCTCTGCTTTGGCAGAGGCTGCAGAGAAATCTAGGTAGCTTGAGAAAAATAGTAGTCCCAAGGCATTTTTCAGTCACTTCAGCTTTCTTCATTTTCCTCTACCTGGAGAACGGGAGCTGAGGGGACACCTTCTCGCTCTCTACAACTGCCTGAAAGGAGGTTGTAGTATGGAGGGGGTTGGTCTCTTCTCCCGAGTAACAAGCGATAAGATGAGAGGAAATGGCCTCAAGTTACACCAGGGGAGGTTTAGGTTGGATATTGGGAAACATTTTTTCACGGGAAGGGCTGTGGGGCATTGGAACAGGCTGCCCAGGGCAGTGCTGGAGTCACCGTCCCTGGAGGGTTGGACAGACGGACATGAGGTTCTCAGGGACATGGGGCAGTGACAGGGGTGGGTTATGGTTGGACTCGATGGTCTTGAGGGTCTCTTCCAACCAAAATGATTCTATGATTCTATACCAAGATCAGGTACTGGAGCAGAGTGTGTGGTGGAGTCCTAGGGGTCCTGTGGTTGATGGAGAGGTACATACAGCACTGGCAATTAATGAGTTTTCATCGTTAGCAGATGCAGAGGCTCTAGAGGAGCTGGCTGTAGCTTCTTTCTGTGTACGTTTAGTCTTTGGGTAGAGGCAGGTTTGCTCTGCTCATGCTGTGAGCCATGTGGATGTTGGGCACCTCCCAGTTAGAAACCACGGTGCCATGGCAGCTCTGCATTGTGGTAGCACTGAGAAACCCTGTTGTGGGTGGCGGGCTCTCAATGGGACCACAGCTTAGAATTATAGGATAGTTTGGGTTGGAAGGGACCTTCAAAGCTCATCCAGTCCAACCCTTGCCACGAGCAGGGACGTCTTCACGAGCTCAGGTTGCTCCAAGTTGCATCAACTTGCTGATGTCTACCTGTAAAAGATTGTGCGGATGTACTCGTAATTTCAGTACTGCTCTGAGAGAGTAGAATACAGAAAGAAGTAGTTAAGGAGCAAGTGTGTCAGCATTTATTGGTATCTTCATTGAATTTTGTAAATGTGTCCTTGTTACTAGCTGGAAGGAAAAGGTTGTAGGTTAAGTGTGATCATATGTAACTTGTCAGTTGTAGTGTGGCAGAGATGGGTGTTGAGAACAGGAGAAGTCGTTTGTGGGGCATGTCCAAGACAGAAATGTTTCTTTACTCCCATTCTAAACAGAGCAAGATTTAGTGAAGGACAGTCAGGATGATTCGTCTTATTAGAACGATAGAAATACGAACACGTTGTTGGAAGCATATGGCTAGATGACTGTAGATTTTATAACGTATGTGACGATCTTTTGGTTTTGGTGCTTACTGACGTAACTAGCAACTTATTCACACTCTATATATTCTCTGTAAATGTGGCCTTAATGTGAAGTGTGGCAAAATATCAGAAGCTTAGCTCTTTGCTCTCTGAAAGAGATGGAGATGCAAAGGCATCTGTCTGCCCCATCGTGCGTATGAGTGCAAGGAGCAGGGGAAATAATGTGTTGTGTGCTTGGAGTGGATCGGTGAGAAGGACAACCAGCCCATAAATTGGAACTTGCACTTGTCTGGCACTGATATGTGAGATGAGTAGAAGAGTTCTGAGTTTCCCTCTTCGGACAGTTTTGGGGATTTTGGCTATGGTGACAGTTCCCTCAGACCTTACACCTTGTTGGATGAGTGAAGTTAAAGCACAGCACTGCCTGTGATCATCACTACATAAGGTTACAGAGTGGCTCATGTTATAACCAGCCGCTTTTCAACGCTTGGTCTGAGCTGCTCGGAGCTGGATGAATTGGGGACACACCTGGAGCAAGGCTGAGCTTTGGCTTTCCAAGGCAGTGATAGGATACCCTAGTCCTTCTGCCACCTATTCTTACCGCCCCATTTGACTTTTGGAACTCATTATGTTTATCTTTTTCAGTGCTGTCCCCAGGGAGCGCTGGGGGATGCTTCCCAGACACATTAATAAAACGCCACATCGCGAACTATCAGAAGGAGCCAGCAGAATTTATTATGCCCGCTCTTTCTCTGACCTTCCATAATTGCTTCTGATTATTCTATTACAGCAGCACATTTTCAAGTAATTGTGGAGATCGGATGCAAGTGTAAAACCACAAAGGTATTCCTAAAATTTACAAAATCATGGACAGGCATCCAAATTGTGTGTCAGCGGGATGTTACCCAGGCTGAATAATGATTTGTTCCTCCGATGAAGCTGCATGGTGAAGAGTGGCAGAACCTGACGTGGCCTTTGGTATTTATTGTTGCTGTTGATCCAGATTCCAGAGTCGGGGGAAGTTTTGTCTGTTTACAATGTGTGGGGTTTGGCCACTTTCAAGTAATTTTTGGTGAGCTCCGCAGGTTGAGCAGTGGTCATCTCATAAGAGGATTGCAGAACTGTCAGAGCTCTGGAGAAATAACTAGGGTCTCAATGAGCAGGGTCACCTATGGCATTCTTAATGGATACATGTCTAACCCATGTTTAAAATGTGAGTGGTGGATATCGCCCAACCTTCCAGGCTGTCAGTTTCAGTGCTTCACTTGCTCTTGTTTCCTCATGGCTAAATCTTGCCTGCTGTGGTTCAGACCCATTACTTGTCCTGGTCACCTTCTGACCTTTCCTTTCCTCTGCACCACAGGAGGTTCCACTTAAAGATGAGAAGAAACATCTTCCTGGTGAGGGAAGATGAATCCTCCATGGGGGGATTGCACTGGATGAGCTTTCCAGGTCCCTTCCAACCCCTGACATTCTGTGATCTACTGTAACATATATGGTGTATCCCACCTTGGGCAGGAGGATCTCCTGTCCAGAAATCGTCTCTGGGAGCAGACATCTCCTTACAGCACCCAAGGGAAAGGCCCAACAAGCCGAACTCTTCATCACCTGCCACATCCCAAGCCCTGGCTGGGTTGGTCATGACCATATTGGTTTTTGGAAACTCCTGGAAATCAGTTTTTGAGCTCGTAAACACCAATGTGTTTCTTGCTAGTGTGACTCTCACTAATATTTTAAAGTTTGTTGTTTGTTTTTTTTCCTGGTGCTCTGTGTGTCCCCTGTGATGTGTTGTATTCCTGGTGGCCTAACCTTGGTTTAAGCATAAAAATCCTCATACAGCTCAAAGTGGGTTGACAACTCATCTGTCTTCAAACTACTGTTCTGTGTCTTTGGAGACTGTAGCGGTGTGTGGTGTATGTGATATTTTTTGATCAAACCGTCAACCTTTTTTTTTTGTTTTAAAAAAAATAATGTTAAAAGTTAGAAATCTGTCTTTATAGCTGAGAGCCTGGTGTGGTTGTGGGGCTCCAGAGAAATAGTTGTGAATAACTGGGCTCTAAATCCAGTGTTTCAGATCACAAATTCAGTTTAGCATGGGAGCTTCATATAGCAGAGCCCATTGGAGGTGCTGTAGGAAAGAAAACAGGATGTGAACAAAATGCCCCCTCCCAATGTGAGGCCATCGGTCACTTTCAGAACCAAAACTTGAGCTTTGCATGTTGGTGACAAACCCTTTGGCTTTGCCGTTGGCTGGAGCTGCCGGGCACAGGGTATTCGCTGTGTTGTGGGGAATGGAGAAGCAGCGAACGATGGGCAAAATCTTGCTCTCTCTTACATGATTTAGAGGGAGGCACTGATTTACTGGCGGAGTTGTTTGTGGGTTGGTTATTCAGCTGTAATCAGGGTTCTAGAGCTGGAGTCCTGACCCAAGCAAACTATTGAAGTTAATGGGAATATTGCCTTGAGTCAGGTCTCGTTTCCCCGTTGCAGTATTTTGTCTTGTTCGAATCAGCTTGCAAATAGACTTGTACTTACTGGTGCATAGAGTTAATTTTGATTTTGGCTTGTACTTATTTGCAGGTACTCATCTATCAGCGCTATGCTTGTAACTTGCTTTCTTTTGCCTTCTTCAGTGATTTGTGCAGACCCGAACTTGCAAACTGGAAAGGATCAAACTGGGAGAACAGATCGCTTGGGAGATGTTCGTCTGTTGCTTTGTTGAGTATATTTGAGGGTTTTTTTGTAGAAAAGCAAACAGCCGAATAATAATCTTAAATGTTATATACTGTTTCAAAGTGATAGCAGCACTGTTAATTTGGTGATTGCAGGAAAACGGGACTGCTCAGGAGGAAAGCAAATGTTACTCCAGTCTTCAAAAAGGGCAAGAAGGAGGACCTGGGTAACTATAGACCGGTCAGCCTCACCTCCATCCCTGGGAAACTGATGTAATGACTTGTCCTTGATGCCATCTCAAGGATAAGAGGGTCATTAGGGGCAGCAACATGGCTTCACCAAGGGGAAGTCGTGCTTGACCAACCTCATTGACTTTTATGAGGACATAACAAGATGGATGGATGATGGCAGAGCAGTGGACGTGGTCTACCTTGACTTGAGTGAGGCATTTGACACAGTCTCCCACAGCATCCTCACAGCTCAACTGAGGGAGTGCGGTCTGGACGATCAGGCAGTGAGGTGACTGTGAACTGGCTGAAGGGAAGAAGCCAGAGAGTCGTGGTCAATGGGGCAGAGTCCAGCTGAGGCCTGTATCCAGTGCAGGGCCTCAGGGGGCAGTGCTGGGGCCGGTGTTATTCAATATATTCATCAATGACTTGGATGAGGGAATAGAGTGTACTATGAGCCAAAGGTTGAGTGTCAGGAGGATGGAGCCAGGCTCTTCTCTGTGACAACCCATGATAGGACAAGGGACAATGGGTACAAACTGGAACACAAGAGGTTCTGCTTAAATATAAGAAGAAACTTGTTCCTGGTGAGAGTGGCAGAGCCTGGCCCAGGCTGCCCAGGGGGGTTGTGGAGTCTCCTTCTGTGCAGACATTCCAACCCGCCTGGACACCTTCCTGTGTAACCTCATCTGGGTGTTCCTGCTCCATGGGGGGATTGCACTGGATGAGCTTTCCAGGGCCCTTCCAACCCCTGACATTCTGGGATTCTGTGTGATTCCGTGAAGATTGTATCTTTGTTATTTTCTTTTATCTCAAAGCGAGGAAGCCTACTCTGTTAGTTTTTCTGGAGCAGCAATATGTTCTTATCTTAAACATGCCGTGTCACGTTAATAATTAATCACAAGGATTAAAAATAGAAATGAATATGGAGTACTAATCTTGCGTATAGATAAATCCTCTCTCCATTAAAAAATACGGCATTACACCAGTGTATAGCGTGTGTGAGTGAGATCAGGATCAGATCACTGAATATTTAGGTGCTTTGTCTGCGTTTGACAATTCTTATGTCTCGGTGCTTTTTGGAAGACTGCTGGAGTCTATTTATAACATAGATTTTGAGCATCTGACACACAAGCTCCTTTGGACAGTCGGGGTAGTTTTTAAATAGAAAATACACAGAGTTTGCTCAAGTTGAAAATAATACTTCTTTATTAAGCTGTCACCTTCCCCTCCAAGATGTGAAATGTGGCCATTTGTGAGCTTGGGTTCAGCCCAAAGTAACTGCTTACAAGTAACTCCTGTTCAGCATAGGAGTTTATTTCAGGTTTACACGGCGTAACCAAGATCTGAGTCCTGCCCAGCCCCTTGGAAACCCAAACACTACAGAAGCAGAGATCGGTTTGAGAGTGATTTGTGCTAACTTGGAGTTGAAATGGCCTTTGAACAAAAGCATAATCTGCTCTCTGTACAGCCTGGCTTTTTCTTTGGTTGTTGTTCTGTTTAAGCAGAACATAATAAAACTGAATGGGTGTATTTGTTTGCTGGGAGGGCCGTGAGTTACTGAAATGTGGCACAGAAGTTAAAGTGGCTCTGGCAATTCTTGTGGACTGAGATGAACGTCCTGGGGCGGCTGGTGAGGGGAGATGGAAAGTATTCTTCACTTTGCCACCTCTGCGGATGGCTATTAATGGTTTTGTTCCTCTCAATTAATTGCCATGCATTAAAGAAAACATGATAAATAAAAGCTCTATGTTTTTTTCCTGTGGGATTTTCTTACTAGTTCATCCAAATCTAATTCACCCAGGTCCAACGCATCTGAATTTCCAGCTGTCTCTTGTAGGAAAGCAGGTGGGAGAAGAGGTTTGGCTAAGCCTTGAAATAAACAAGTGGTGGAGCCTCCTCGATATCACGGATCCTCTGAGATCTTCTTGAATTTTCATGAGGACAGCTGTACTCTGGAGCCGCTTCTCAAGGAATTCTCTAATATTTAGGCTCCAGAAGTCTCCTTCTTGTGTGTGCTTTGTGGTCCGCTCAGATTAAACAGGAAGGTACAAGTTTAAAATGCTGTTAGTGTAAACTCTGCTCAACCTTTACCAGTTTTGGTGCTGAGCTGCTGGAAGGGTCTATGCGATCCTACCAGGACAGGGAATTTCTGCAAATGTTGGTTGAGAAGAACCTCCAAAGCTGCTGAGTTTCACCCAGCAGTATAACAGGAAACCATGTTTGTCTAATAATTCCTTTGGAGACAACCTGCTCGCTGTGGATTGTGAGTTTTGCTTGTCTGCTCCCACCAGCGACACCCTTAGATTTCCGAAATGTTTGACCCGGGGAGCTGCTTGTCTAGTCCAGTTCCCTTAACCAAGTTTGCTCGGCAGCTGGATCAGCTGGTTCTGCGTGTGTGTTCATAAAGCCTTGTGACCGATAGATGTTTTTAAGGCCAGTTAAGGTTTCCTGAGCCAGCACTGGGCCCTTGTGGCCAGGAAGGCCAGTGGTACCTGGGGTGGGTTAGAAGGGGGTGGTCAGTAGGTCAGAGAGGTTCTCCTGCCCCTCTGCTCTGCCCTGGGAGACCACACCTGGAATCTTGTGTCCAGTTGTGGCCCCTCAGTTCCAGCAGGACAGGGAACTGCTGGAGAGAGTCCAGCGCAGCCACCAAGATGCTGCAGGGAGTGGAGCATCTCCCGTGTGAGGAAAGGCTGAGGGAGCTGGGGCTCTGGAGCTGGACAAGAGGAGACTGAGGGGGGACTCATTCCTGGGGATCAATATGGAAAGGGGGAGTGTCAGGAGGATGGAGCCAGGCTCTTCTCGGTGACATCCAGTGATAGGACAAGGGACAATGGGTGCAAACTGGAATGCAGGAGGTTCCACTTAAATATGAGAAGAAACTTGTTTGGCGTGAGAGTGGCAGAGCCTGGCCCAGGCTGCCCAGGGGGTTGTGGAGTCTCCTTCTGTGCAGACATTCCAACCCGCCTGGACACCTTCCTGTGTAACCTCATCTGGGTGTTCCTGCTCCATGGGGGGATTGCACTGGATGAGCTTTCCAGGTCCCTTCCCTTCCCTGACATTCTGGGATGCTAATCTGACCTCCTCTATATTTGTATTACACTATATACAAATATGTATGATTCTACAGTCTAACATCTGATATATAAACCAAGACATGTATGTGATGTAATTTTAAGGCATGTGTGTTAAAACCGTAGTATAGTGGTCAGTTCTTTATTGAAGCTCTGAGAAAGTCCCTGTAGCTGGGCTTAGACTCCCTGGTTCCTTGCAAGGCAACATGAAGGTTTATGTCTCAAGCTTGCGGTGAACTCGGACACTGTGCCCCGCTCCCGGGTTTGGACAGAAATTGGTCATTCCCAGCTGAAGGGAAAGTAATTTCAGGCTCTAAGTGAGTATTTATAGATACCAATCAATGAACACGGGAGTACAATTATTTTTAGTCATGGGAGCAAATGCAAACTGGTTTGTTGTCCACAGGCTTGTCCTTTGTGTGGCCTCACTCGAGCTCGTGTCAGTGGAGCTTGCCCGTAAGTCACCTCCTTTTAACAATTAGATATGACTGTAACTATGGGCTCTAGTTGACTTTATCTCTGAATGAAGCTTTGATTTTTATTTTTTTTTTTCATATTCTAAATCTAAAATGGGACCAGCCTTGATGAGAAATTCTAGTTACTTTACTGGTGGAATTAAAGACTAACAGTGGCAATCAGGGGAGATTTTTCCACCTGTTTACCCCAGTGGAAACCTACAGATTTTACTGAAATTGTTGGAGATTTATACTGGTGTAATTGAGAAAATCTGACTCGTGTGTTATAGAATCATAGAACGGTTTGGGTTGAAGGGACCTTCAAAGCCCATCCAGTGCCCCCCCTGCCATGAGCAGGGACATCTTCACCAGCTCAGGTTGCTCAGAGCCCCGTCCAGCCTGGCCTGGGATGTCTCCAGGGATGGTTCAGCCACCACCTCTCTGGCCAACCTGGGCCAGGCTCTCACCACCCTCAGGGACAACAATTTCTTCCTCATGTCCAGCCTGAATCTCCCTCCTTTAGTCTAAAACCATCACCCCTTGTCCTATAACAACAGGTCCTGCTAAAAAGTCTGTCCCCATCTTTCCCATAGGCCCCTTTTAAGTACAGAAAGTACTGTTTGTTTTCCCAAACACGTGTTGCTGTCAATGTATCATATCCAGAGCATGAAATAATAAAAACAGAAAGAAATGTAGAATCCTAGAAAACCATGAAGATTGGCAGATTTTCCTTTGTAATTTCATTGACCTTGGCCAATACCAGTTGTTCTGTCATCCTCAACACTTCAGCTTTTCTTGCCCTCAATCCTCCGTATGGTTTGTAGGAGGGATGTTTGTGTGCATGGTGGTGGATGCTCAGCAGGTTGGACCTGCCCAACGAGGGTCAGAATGGTGACGGGCAATTGCTGTCCATTGCGGTTTTATTGTAATGCTGATCGCAATGAAGCAAACAAACCAACCCAATCAAAACCCCCCAAACAAGCAAACAAAACCTGACAAACAAAAACCCCAAAACAAAAACCAACCAGACAAAAAAAAAACAACCACAACCCACCACAAAACCAACCCCCCCAAAATCCCAACAAACAAAATAACCACAGCAAACCCCAAAGAACAAAAAAGACAAACCCACCAAACAAACAAAATACACCAAAAAACCCAAAACTACAAACCCCCCAAATCAAACAACAAAAAAACCGCTCAGAAGACCCAGCAAAACTGAAGAGGATTTCTGAAGGTTTTCTCTGTCTCTTCTGTCTTTGATCAGTATAAATCCTGGCTCGTAAGGGTATTTCATGATACATTTTCGCCTGTTTTGCATCCCATCCATCCAAGAAAATAATAAGGAAAGGATAACTGCAGGTATCCAGCTGTTTGTTTCAAGTAGAAATTATCGTGCAATACTGAATTAATTGATTCTTAACGCGGATGAGACTGATTTGTATGGAAAGAAAGGACACATTGATGATAAAAAGATAACTGGATATGACGAAATTAAAAAAAATAAGACTAAAAATTCTTTATAGTTTTTCAAGCCAGTAAGCTTGTTTCCAGTGCTGCTAATATGAATTGTTTAGGAGTTTTGTAAGGAGGATTGGATTTACTTCATGCTGTCTGATTAGAAGTTTTTGCCTTTTATATGTTTCAACATAATATGTTTGCCAAGCACTCTTATTGCTTCAATCAGTTTGATTTCCAAAGACTGATGAACCCGACAGAAGCCATTGGCACATCATGTGATCCTGGAAGCTAAAAATACTGTTCTCTATGGGGCTTACTTATTTCATGCTTCAAAGCCTGAGAAATGTTCGTGTTAAGAGGGGAAAAAAAACCCAATGAAGTTTGCATTTCACTTGATGCCAATAACTTACTGAAGGAAAAATCCGTTATGCTTTTCCTGAAGTCTTGGGGATGTTTTGTTGTTGCAGGAATGAAGTGTTATTTGTTTTATAGAAGTGCCTGAACACTGTGGTTGGAATCGGGGCCTCATCCTGCTGTGCAGATACACGGAGCAAGAGGCAGTGTCTGTACAACAGAGCATCCCCTCGGCTGAGGCTCCGCAGAGGGAGACCAAGGATGGGGCACAGTCACAATCCTGTCACCAGCTGGGACAGGACTGGGACCAGCTTTAGCATCTCGGTTGCTTAATCCAGGATTCACATCTTGGGTAACTAAATGGTGTTCTCTTGCCCCAAGAATTGCATTGAGTCTGCGCTGAACTGCGACACCTGAGAGTTGGGGTGTTCAGCTGGAGAAGAGAAGCTCCGGGGAGATCTTATTGTGGCCTTTCTGTGCTTAAAAGGAGCCTGTAAGAAAGATGGGGACAGACTTTTTAACAGGGTCTGTTGTGATAGGACAAAGGGTGATGGTTTTAAACTAAAGGAGGGAGATTCAGGCTGGACATGAAGAAGGTTGCCCAGAGCAATGGACAGCAGTTGTCCATTCGCAGGGCCAGCTGCCCATCGCCATTCTGCCCCTCGTTGGGCAGGTCCAACCTGCTGAGCATCCACCACCACACACACAAACATCCCTCCTACAAACCATACAGAGGATTGAGGGCAAGAAAAGCTGAAGTGTTGACGATGACAGAACAACTGGTATTGGCCAAGGTCAATGAAATTACAAAGGAAAATCTGCCAGTCTTCGTGGTTTTCTAGGATTCTACATTTCTTTCTGGTTTAATTATTTCACGCTCTGGATATGATGCATTGACAGCAACACGTGTTTGGGAAAACAAACAGTACTTTCTGTACTTAAAAGGGGCCTATGAGAAAGATGGGGACAGACTTTTATAGCAGGGCCTGTTGTGATAGGACAAGGGGTGATGGGTTTAAACTAAAGGAGGGAGATTCAGGCTGGACATGAGGAAGAAATTGTTGTCCCTGAGGGTGGTGAGAGCCTGGCCCAGGTTGGGCAGAGAGGTGGTGGCTGAACCATCCCTGGAGACATCCCAGGCCAGGCTGGACGGGGCTCTGAGCAACCCGAGCTGGTGAAGATGTCCCTGCTCATGGCAGGGGGGGCACTGGGGGAGCTGGGAAGGTCCCTGCAACCCAAACTATTCTATGATTTTCATTTTAGAGAGTGTGTTTTAAAGTCTCTTTGTAGCCATTCAAACTTCTACTTTGGCCTGTTTTATTTGGCTCCACCATTCGTGGGATGCCTGAATTTCAGCTGTTGAAGGGTCTTGCCGCAGTGGCTCTGTGCTTGCCATCGTGGTACAAAATGCTGCTGAGAACTTTAAAATCTGCCCTCTGTCACTCAGCACCCATTCAAAGCTGAAGAAACTCGGTGCTCCGTAGTTGTTGCGCTGGCATTAATCTCTGCAGGAGCTACAAGCCACAATCTCATCTTTCGAGAACTGGTAAAATTGTTCCTTGTGTCTTGCTGCCCCAGCTGGAGTTAAACATGACGGTGAATCCTTGCGGCTTATTTGGAAGGGTGTTACAAAGGCCATAGAGGCAAACTCTTCAGCATAGTGCAAGCAATACAATAGGGGACAATGTCTTTCAAGTTGCAGGTTGGGAGGTTCATTTTGGGATTCTCAGTAGAGGTAGAGCTGTACTGGAACAGCCTGGCCCGGGGAGTGGTGGAATCTCCATTGTTGGTTTGCAAGATGTCGCTGGATAAAGCCATGGCTGACCTGATCTAATATTGGCCTTGGTACCACTTCGAGCAGGAGGTTGGTGGGAAGGGACCTTCCAATGTCTCCTGCATTTCTATGACTTTGTAGAACAGCTGCTTTTTATAAATGACTCATTGATGAGCTGTGTTTAATTAGTACCTATCACTGCTGTTGTTGAGAGATTGTGTGTGTTATGGTTGGGTTTTTTTTCTAGTTTTCACCTCCTTCTTTTGGAGCAGGGAATTGGGCAGCAAGGCAGAAAAGATGCTACTGCATCAAGACTATATTCTGTAGGCTTAGCTTTTGCACCTGGCTTTGTGTGAGCACGAACTTGCAGCTGGAATAGGAGGATTCAGAATGAAACAGTTTTTCCTTTGTCCATGGGGACGAGCTTGACTTCATTCTTCACACTCAGAGTATTTTCTTTACTAGTGTTATTCCTTATCCCACAAGTATTAGTGCCCCATCTGGCGATGAGAAGTTGGAGATATGATGACCTGTTGTCTTTCAGCTCCTCTCAGAGTTGTGTTGTGTGATGAAGCCTGCACGATGGAAGAACTGCTTTTATTTTCCTTGTATAAGAGCTGCCTTAACAGTACTAAATGCCCCAGCATATTAACTGGGAGCTCCATACTGGTGGAGTCTGCTAACACCTGTATTCCTGGTGGGAAGCGTTGCCTATGCAAAATCTCTGCTCTTCACAAGCAACTCTAAGAAACTTCTTGTAACTTCTGATGGGCCATTTTGTGACACCTTTGTGTTAACTTAGTCCTAATAGAGCCAGGAGAACTTAAAGGCTGATTTGATAAAGATGAGAAAGTTGGAGGTAAAGTTTGATGCAAGGAGCTGGAGGGTTACTTAGAGAATTACCTTCTATAATGAAGCATTTGACTCACCATGATTCTCCTGGCAGGGACTTAATATAATTTGCAAGTGGTGAGAGTTCTCTAATGGGATGAACAAACACTCGAAGGGAGGACTAAACAAAAACTTGCACTTTGGGCATGAGCAGGTATTCTCAGTCCTGCTCTCTTGTCTTTGAGGGGTTTTGCTGTGTAAACAGCACTTCAGGCCTGCTGGAAAATCTGGAGATAGTTTGCTCTTTGTGTGTAAATGTATTCTCTTCCTACAAACAGCATGACAAAAAGGAAAGAAGGAATTTTTTTAGATGGCCTGAGGAAAATCTTCCTTGCGAAGTCTAATAAGGATCAAATTAGAGGAAATGAGATTTGATTAGCTCCAGAAAGGCCAGCTTTATAGGACTAATCCTTGGCTTTTTCCACCCTTGAATTACTTAGTCATCAGCCAACGGTAGGATTGCTTTCATCTGCTGGAGGCAGGAAACAAATGATGTGCTGAGAACAATAGTGTGTCCTTTCCCTTCCTTTCCTCCCTTCCTTTCCTCCCTTCCTTTCCTCCCTTCCTTTCCTCCCTTCCTTTCCTCCCTTCCTTTCCTCCCTTCCTTGTCCCTTCCTTGTCTCTTTCCTTCCTTGTCTCTTTCCTGTGGAGCAAAAGAATTTAAAACCTCCTACCGTTTGTTCAGGTGTGGCCCTTGGTGATGAAGAGACCCACTACAGTAGGTGCAGACTGAGCTAATTAAATCAAACGTTCGTCTTCCAATGAAGCTCGTTCACGCTCCATCTAACCACTCGTTAAGTCTGTGGTTTTGAGCTAAATTTAAGCCTGAGCTTGCTGAAGGGGCCGTGTCTGCTGTCCCCATCAGCTGGGGTGAGGAGGAGGCTGTTGTGTCATCTCCGGGGGTGGAACAGGAACGTTCAAGGACAGTGTTCCTCAAGGTGATCACCGGCTGTTCCAGGAAGGCTCGGACAACTTCCAGAAAGGGTTTTAGGTTGGCTGAATAAAGAACTATGAGTGCTTGGCAATCCCGCAGCAAGAGGTTGTGTTTTTAGGGTGAGAGGCATGGGGGTTATTTTTTTGTTGGTTTGTTATGGACCTTTGACAAAAGTCTCTTGAAATTCTGTGTAGGATGAAATTGGACAAAGGCAAGTACATGGATTTTTTGACTATTTTTGATCAGCTCTTTTTGCAGAGCTTTGGCTTAGTTTATCAGTAAAAGGAGCTTTACCTGACTCTCTGGAAAATAATATTGTCTGTAAGAAGTCTTTGGTGAAAGGAGGTATCGAGTGAACTTAAGCCGTTCCTAACTCCAGCAGCAGAGCCTGCTCCTTCTTTTAGAACCAACACACAACGACTGAATAAGACAATCTGATACAAGTATATGGGCTCATTTAACATTCTGGCAATTTGAAGCAGACAAAGTTCATATTAAATTTACTTTTTCCCCTAAAAGATCAGCTTGATGAGACATGCCCTTCAGGGATAAGTTCCTCTAATCATAAATAAAATATGCACTTTCCAAGGAAGACAAAGGAAGGAAACAGAACTGGAAGATTCAGCGGTAAATTAAGACTGTTGCTTTGGTTTTCTGTGGTGCTTTTTTTCCTTAGCAGTATTGCTGTCAGTTTTGGTTGATGCAGGCAAAGGTGCTTTGATCTCTTCCCATTTAACTTCCTTGACTTTTGCTTTATCCCGGTGCGAAATGATTTGGAGTGTATTAAGTAGGGCTTTTGCTTATTCATTTATTTATTTAAATTGTGCGTGTGATGTGTATTTCTTCCACCTCCTGTTATTTAATTATGCTTGTGTAAGGGTGCAAGGATGAAAACTCAGAATCAAGATTGTCTGCTAGTTATAGTCATTTCTCTTGAATTGTATTAGTGCAACTGCTAGATTTCTGCCTTTCTGCCTTTCAAACATCTTTATTATGAAGTAAAAAAATATGTGAAGCGGGAATCAATGTCTGACATAATCAATCAGGTTCTTTTGCTGCTATGCTAACAAGATATTTATTAAAGATGAATTATTTCTTTCTTTAGGAAGATTCTTTAACTGCTGGGTGCAGATGATCTCCTGTAGACTGTAAAACAAATACTAAGGTCAACATAAACCGTTGTGATTTGCCCAGCTAAGCTAACCAGGCATGTTTCTAGAAAATAACTGATTTTGGAGGAGTTGTTCTTGCCTTGCAATTAAGTGAAACAAAATGCAGTATAAAAGCATCACTGTGCTTGACCCTTTGGTGGGAACTTTATGGTTGTATTCTGAAGAACCTGACATGAATTGTCAAGATCAATATGTATCTCAGTGAGTTTGGTTTGGTATTGAGAAGTGGAAAAGAGAGACTAGCAGCAGCGAGCAGTGGTTACAAATGCTCTCATGTGGGCTAGAATTGATTTCAGACACTGCACCGCTCTGAGCAGCGATCGCCAGGCTGCTCCCCTGACGTGGCCAGATGTCCACATCAGCACATGATGCTCGTCATGAGGATCTGCGCTGAGTTCAGGATGGTGAGACCGTTTTGGCTGGTTTTGCTCTGAAGTGAAGGCAAAGAGGAAAGTTGTATCTGTTAAGGCTGCACCTTGAGTACTGTGTTCAGTGTTGGGCCCCTCACACCAAGAAAGGCCTTGAGGTGCTGGAGCGAGTTGAGAGAAGGGAACGGAGCTGGTGAGGGGCTGGAGCACAAGTGTGATGGAGCGGCTGAGGGACCTGGGGGTTCAGCTGGAGAACAGGAGCTGAGGGGAGACCTTCTGATCTCTGAACTGCCTGAAAGGAGCTTGGAGCCAGGGGGGTCGGGCTCTGCTCCCCAGGAACAAGCGCCAGGAGCAGAGGAAACGGCCTCAAGTTGCGCCAGGGGAGGCTGAGGTTGGATCTGGGGAACAATTTCTCCATGGAAAGGGTTGTCGGGCATTGGAACAGGCTGCCCAGTAGTGGTGTGACCATCCCTGGAGGGGTTTAAAAGGTGCATAGATAAGGCTGTTAGGCCCGTGGTTTAATGCCAGATATAAGTTATGGTTGGACTTGATGATCTTGAGGGTCACTTCCAACCAAAGTGATTCTGTGGTCTTTTCATTGTTCACCGTTCTGTTGATAATACACATCTGAGCTGCTTATTACCATGGTGTATGGTGCAACATCTGGACTTCACACCTGGAATGTTCTGGTGGATGGTGGTTGTGCAGGTAAAAGCAAATTCCCCTTACTCAGTTCCGTGGAGTTTGGCAGAATTTACCTGGCAGAATTTGGCTTGGTAACTAATGCTCAGACCGCACAGGCACTCGGGTCGGTGGGAACGTCCCAGTCTGTGCTTCCCATTCTTCAGGCCTCTTATTTCCAAGGAAATACACAGCGGCGTCAAGCCTTGTGCAGAACTGCGTGTGCAGCTCATAGATGCCCTGTGAAATGGATTGCTTAATGGAATGAGCACTGCGGTAATGTAGTCATGAGGCAGGTGAGAGCACAATCCTGCTTTTACTTTTAAGAATTATATTTTTTCTGATGCTTCTTCTCTCCGTCTTGTTGCCACAACACAACTGCGCAATAATCCAAGGTCTTCATGGACAATTCAGTAATTTTGATACTTAGGTAATCCCACTAAATGTTTTGCTGAAGCATGGATAGTTTTGCAGGGGGTGACAGTGTTTTCCAGTGATCCATTCAGCAGCCTTTGCTCTGGTCCTGCTGCTCTAAGTCTGACTCGTAGTTTCCTGATTTTTGATTGACAGTAAAACAAATGCACATCCCGGTTTGCTCACAATCCTTTTTATTGCATGACGAAGGGTGCAGTGCTGCTGCATCTGGAGTGTGGGATGTGCTGGGTTGAATGGACTCGGGGCTCTGGTGCACTCTGAAATGTCTTGGATGATTTTAGGACCTTTCCCATGCTCACAAACATCACCGAGTAATTTGTGCCTTGTATCCCAGTGGCGAGCAACGAAGATGCTGAGGGCTCTGGAGCATCTTTCTTAGGAGGAAAGACACAGAGAGCTGGGGCTGTTCAGCTGGAGAAGGGAAGCTGAGAGGGATCTGATCAATGCTGATCAATATCTCAGGGTGGGTGTCAGAGGATGGACCAGACTCTGTTCAGTGGTGCCCAACGCCAGGGTGAGGGGCAGCGGGCACAGACTGAAACACAGGAGGGTCCATCTGAACATGAGCAGAAACTTGTTTGCTGGGAGGTGCCAGAGCCTGGCCCAGGCTGCCCAGAGTGGGTGTGGAGTCTCCTTCTCTGAGACATTCAAACCCCCTGGACCCACCTGTGTGATCTGCTCTGTGACCCTGCGGGAGCAGGGGGGTTGGACTGGGGGATCTACAGAGGTCCCTTCAACCCCAACCACCCTGTGGTTCTGTGATCCCACAGACCTGACTCTCTTCTGTGCCAGCTCAGTCTCCAATACGCTTCCCCTGCCACGGTTACTCCTGTCCAGATCTACCCTTGGGGTTTTCCCAAAGCAAATCTGAACATCTTGACTTGAGGCTAAGACCAGCTTTTTAGCCCTTACCCACCTCTGCAGCGAGGAGAAAGGAGCACAGGGGCCAGACAGCAACTTGCGTAGTTCAAACAGAGATAAGTTTCGGACTGAGGGAGTCCAGCCTTGTCTGCACGTGGAAGTGTGTAAACCTCTGCATCTCCACGTGGTTTTTAGCTTCTTGTTGCTGCTGTTTGGTACCCGATGTTGCTCAGGACAGCAATCCATCATTCCTTTGTTTGCCTGCTGTGCTCGGGCTGCATGCCAGCTCTGCGGAGATGGGCTTGGTAACTAAATCCACTGTGCAAATAATCTTGCCTCGCTTGTTTGGCTTTATCAGACATTTTCTTGGAGGCTTTCGTAAGCTGAAGCGAGTCCAGTGGAACAACACAAGTGCCAAAGGCTACTGAAAAAGCAGGTGCAATCTGATGAAGACTTTTCATCAGGTGGAGGACAAGCTATGGAGCTGGCACCCCAGCTTTGCGCTTGCTGGGGCACATTTACCTCCAGGAATGGGACAGTGCAGCGTCTGACTCCATGGAGTGAAATTGAGATTATTGCTTCTCTCTCTGACAGAAGAGCTGGTGCATCCTCTACCTACAGCAATCCTGAGTGTCCCGTGGTGGTTTTGCCCAAATACCAGGGTTCTGCCTGCGGGAAGGGTTTGGCATCTCTCTGTGCTTCTTATTTCTCTAAACACTTACACAGAGTCAGCCCAAGGGAATTTAGAAACAGTTCTGCTCTTGCTAGGCTTCTTGTTCCTAAACCACCTAAACTAAAAGCTGATCTGGTGAATGAAATACTTCACTTCCAGGTTTGGTGTGTTTTGCTGTGTTTGGAAGACTGAACCTGTCACAGGATCCCAGCTCCTGTTGTTGCTGTGCAGAATTCCCATTGTATGATGGTAGGGCTGGCAGAAAGTGGGGGGACAGGAGTTGGGGAACTAAGGCAATTGGCCGCTTTCCAATGTATTTTATTCTATGGTCACATTGCTGAAGTATCGTCATTCCACTCATACGCCTTTCTCTTGGTATAATTAGCAGGGAAGAGTTAAGGATGGGCGAGTGCGCAAACCTGCATATCCATCACAGATTGGGATTTGCAGTTTTAACTCGGCAGTTCTATGCTTGCTTTGTTATCGGATCCTGTAGTGAACATGAGCGTATAGTGAATATTGCCCTGAAAGTGAGGGAGAAACCTGGTTTAGATTAGTTGCTCACAGTGGTCACATCCTGCTTTTAGGTGGGAAAGATGTTAAAACTTGACTGTTATCTACTTTAATTTATTGATGTGCGCTTTCAACTTATCTTGATGTCTTTTTTTTTTGACTTAGTGTTCACATCAGAAAGACAACACAGCCTGAGACAAGTTCCAATTTTGATTTATTTTTTTGTGGTTATTGCTCCTGTTTCCTTAGTCAGTGCAAGAGCAACCAGCAGCTGCTTCTACTTATCATCCATCACTATTTAGAGGCATCGATTTGCCACTGGAAGGTGTCGATATTGTTGACCGAATGTTACTACTTTGCCTCCGTTTCCAGCCTGTACCAGACACGCGTTTTTATCGCTATGTCCTGGGCAGCAAGCAGTGCAGTGTGAAGAGCAGCCAAGTGAGGCAGGACAGATCTCCAATGTGAGCCGTGGCTTTATCACATTAACACCCAGCTGGGAATTTTCCAGCTGACAGATGCCAGGAGATGGCAATTTGTTGGAGCGATGGCATTCTTGTGGGAATGCTTCATCCGAACTGACAGATGAGGAACACCTTCCAGGTCAAATGAAAACATTCCGATTGAAGGGAATAACCGGTACAGATGCAAAATCCTGCCTCTGGGATGGAGCAACCTGCATAGATTCACTCAGTGGTTGAGTTGGAAGGGACCTCTGGAGATCATCCGGTCCAACCCACCTGCTGAAGCATGTTCAGGAACAATTCAGAGCAGGACTTGGGGTTCTTGGGGAGCAACACATTGAACTTGAGTCGGTGTGTGGGTGTTGAAAGCTAATAGGACAGGACTGCGTTAGCTGGAGTGTAACCAGCCACCTGAGGGAGGTGATTAATTAATCCTCTTGTCTCAGCCCTGGTGAGGCCACATCTGGACCGCTCTGTTTTGTGGTTCAAGAGAGGCTAGAGATCTCCAGACTAAAGAAAATGGAGTGATGACCACTAAAGTGGTCAGGACACAGCATGTAGTTGTGGTCTCTAGTTAGTTAAAGATGTGTTAGATAGAAGATGTCCCTCTGCTATGCAGCTCTGAAAAGAGGCAGTAGATGTGTGTTGCAATGGGGAAAATTCAATTGGATATGGGTGAGGGGGTGGAATCCACCATGACAGCAAGTAAGTGCAGAAATAGGGGTAAGTTTGGGAATCTTCGTCTTTGGAGATGTGCACAACTTGACTGGATAAGGAACCCTGACTGTGATGTGGGGTCCTGGGTGGATGTGGAGGTTCCCCGCAAGCCTCAGTTAATCTGTCATGATTTAAATATTCATCTTCCAAGTCCTGCTGAGTGCCCCCAGGTTTGGGGTGATGGCTGCTGTAGGTGAGGTTGTCTAGACCCTGCTTTCCTATTCTAGTGGTTGAACAGCCTGTCAAGGAGGAGATGGGCCCCTTCTCTGGGCTGCTGGAGTGTAGGACGGGCTCCCTGCTCCAGAAGAGCAGGGTCCCTCTCCCTGTATTGCCATGATAAGTGTTGTAGGCTCTCAGCTTTCTCTCTCTGTAGAAAAAATCTTAATGTGAAAATCTTGATGTCTGCTTTCTGGGCAGCTCTTGTGTTTCCAGGATCCCATGTAGGCTCTGATATTATCCTTGGTTATGGAGGAAAGGAGAGGCCTGGGTTGTGGGTAGGGAAGGGTGATGAATTGATGATGATGGGCCCTGTGCGTGCAGATGGATTGTGCCCAGAGGAAAGATGAAGCTGTGAGCCCTTGTCTACAGAACCTCGTGCTCCCTGAGCCATCATCATCTCCTAGACAGCCTAGACAGGATGAGCATGAGCCAGCACTGGGCCCTTGTGGCCAGGAAGCCAATGGGACCTGGGGTGGGTTAGAAGGGGGTGGTCAGTAGGTCAGAGAGGTTCTCCTGCCCCTCTGCTCTGCCCTGGGGAGACCACACCTGGAATCTTGTGTCCAGTTGTGGCCCCTCAGTTCCAGCAGGACAGGGAACTGCTGGAGAGAGTCCAGCGCAGCCACCAAGATGCTGCAGGGAGTGGAGCATCTCCCGTGTGAGGAAAGGCTGAGGGAGCTGGGGCTCTGGAGCTGGACAAGAGGAGACTGAGGGGCGACCTTATTAATGTTTATAAATATATAAAGGGTGAGTGTCAGGAGGATGGAGCCAGGCTCTTCTTGGTGACAACCAGTGGTAGGACAAGGGGTAATGGGTTCAAACTGGAACACAAAATGCTCCACTTAAATATGAGAAGCAACTTCTTCCTGGTGAGGGTGGCAGAGCCTGGCCCAGGCTGCCCAGGGAGGTTGTGGAGTCTCCTTCTGTGCAGACATTCCAACCCGCCTGGACACCTTCCTGTGTAACCTCATCTGGGTGTTCCTGCTCCATGGGGGGATTGCACTGGATGAGCTTTCCAGGGCCCTTCCAACCCCTGACATTCTGGGATTCTGTGACACCCTGTTGGGCTCTGGTAGGGGAAAGGAGGAGCCTCATAGAGGTGCAGGCTGCTCCAGGATATTCTGCAAGATATTGGGGTTAAAATTGCTGCTCACACTGGGCCTGAAATTGGAAGAAATCTCTCCATTAAATCTTCTGTTGTGGGAAAGTATGGTGACCAGGAGGAGATGGAGTGTGCCTCCCAGCTTGGCAGGCTTTGATAAGGCTGGGCCTCAGCAAAATCTGTGATCTTTTACTTGTTCAGCAAATGCGAATCACATCCCAGCTGCTGGAGGGGAAAATTTAAACCATTTGGACCAGTTATCTAGATCCAGTATGACAGTTTCTGGTCCTGTCAGTGTCACTTCAGTGCCTTTCTGAAAGCAGATGGGCGATCACCTCTGGCTGAGTCAAATACATGGTTTGTCCTCAAAGACTGAAAGCACGGGCTTGTTCGGTACGGAACAGAGCTGTCTGAGGCCATGTACGGTGTCTGTCTTCAGAACATTAAAAGGAAGGGAATGAGCTGTTCCTCACGTTCCTTGAAGTCACGGACAAGAAGTCCTTGGGCTGAGACTGCAACAGAAGGTGTTTAACTTGCACCTCAGGAAAGATGGGTCAGTGCTCGGAGGTGCAGGGATGGATTTCTCCGCGTGGTGGTTTTCCAGACCAGTCTGGACAAACCTCTGGTTGTGTCTTAGACCAGGAAAGGATAAAATGAGACCCAACCACATTTCTGTGCGTGTTTTGTTTGTTTTACATGTGTTGGAGCAGAATACACCGAGAGGAGTGACTCCTCTCTACTACTACACATGAGTAGTTTTCCCTAAAGTCCACGGAGCTGGTTCACCTGCTGGAATGGCTCCTTGTTTCAGAGGCACGAAGGAGTTAAGAGGGGGGATGTCTGGCTGCTTCTGCCTTTGTGGCATGAAGCACAAGGTGGAATTGGGCAGGAGGCAGGGCCACAATTGCCCTCATATCATCCCATCTCCAGGTGTGCAGCTGGCTCCTGAAAGCCGGCGTGGGGCACAAGGCCGTGCGTCACAGGACAGCTTGACAGCTCCTGAGGCTGCACGGTTGGGAAGAACGTGGACAGGAGAACAATCTGTTCCGCTTCAAGTCTCTGAAGTGGATTTGTGATGTCGGCACAAAAGCCAGCTCTGTCCTGGAACCCATCTGCCGCCGCGCACAAAGCACAGGTGCCAGGGCCGCTCTCTGCCATGGGGATGTTCAGACGGGTGTGCTCATTGTCTGCCCCGGGCTGTGGTTGATCCAGGTGGCCTTTGTAGCGAGAAGGTCCCGTCCCTTTTCTTGCTGACAGAGCCCAGTTGCAGCGTTGCTTGAATGATTTCGGTTTTCTGTCTGAGGAGTTTCTTTTCTAAAACTTTTTTTTCTCTACAGTTTTGTTTGTCTTTGTGTCACCTCCCCTCCCTGCCACACCACCCCTCCCTGGGGTCCTGGGGACAGCAGGGTGACCATGAGCCAGCACTGGGCCCTTGTGGCCAGGAAGCCAATGGGACCTGGGGTGGGTTAGAAGGGGGTGGTCAGTAGGTCAGAGAGGTTCTCCTGCCCCTCTGCTCTGCCCTGGGGAGACCACACCTGGAATCTTGTGTCCAGTTGTGGCCCCTCAGTTCCAGCAGGACAGGGAACTGCTGGAGAGAGTCCAGCGCAGCCACCAAGATGCTGGAGGGAGTGGAGCATCTCCCGTGTGAGGAAAGGCTGAGGGAGCTGGGGCTCTGGAGCTGGACAAGAGGAGACTGAGGGGGGACTCATTCATGGGGATCAATATGGAAAGGGGGAGTGTCAGGAGGATGGAGCCAGGCTCTTCTCAGTGACAACCAATGGTAGGACAAGGGGTAATGGGTTCAAACTGGAACAGAAGAGGTTCCACTTAAATATGAGAAGAAACTTCTTCCCGGTGAGGGTGGCAGAGCCTGGCCCAGGCTGCCCAGGGAGGTTGTGGAGTCTCCTTCTGTGCAGACATTCCAACCCGCCTGGACACCTTCCTGTGTAACCTCATCTGGGTGTTCCTGCTCCATGGGGGGATTGCACTGGATGAGCTTTCCAGGGCCCTTCCAACCCCTGACATTCTGGGATTTTGGGGTGAACTCAGGAGAAGCTTTTTTCCTGTTTCTGTTGCAGGTGCTGCTGGCACTGTAAGGAACCCAGGGGCTGCCTAAAAAATTATATAGAATATAAAAGCCACAATTTTATACAATACATCTCACTTTCCCATTCTGGATGGAGATCACTGGTGTGCCTGAGCTGAGGGGTGAGGTTATCCATGTTCTGCTCAGCGATGCTTCCTTCTCCTTTGCTTTACTCTGTATTTTCAGCACATTCTCAATGGGGGTGATGCCTACTTGTCTGGTGTCACTCAGCACCATTTTACTGCAGTCGCCTAACATGTAAATCTCATAAATGAAATATGTCAGTGGGAAGCAAACCCAGACAGTACTTTTGTTTGGAAACTGTGCTGTTTTCGTCCATTAACCACCAAGACTTTAGGTTCTCAAATACTGGCCCTCACATAGAAGTTGTGAATAAGGCAGCTCTGGGTTTTCTAGGCTAAGCTCTTGAGGTACAGTGCTGGGAGGGTTGCATTTGTGAAAAGGGAAATCTCACCTCTATTTTAGTGTGCCTGATTTATGGTAGACTTTGCAAGCCAAGTTCTCCTTGGGTTAGAAATAAAAATTCATGAAGAAACAGCCTTTTGGGGCAAATTAGAAATAACTGTCTTACAAATGTTAATGTTAGTTCTTGCCTTAACTCTGAAATGAGTGTGGTTGTGCCATAATTTAAAGGTAATAAAAACTAAATAGGTTTATAAAGATGTGTCTGTATGTAGGTCTTTATAAGGACTTTGCTCCCAGCTGTAGCAGGCGATGGAGGATTTTTGTAGAGCATCTTTGGTCTGTACCTGAGTTCACCATGTGCACACGTTATATATGAAATTGCTCTGGTCGGTCTGTCCTTCCAGCCCAGCCTTGTGTAACTATGGTTGGATTAATCAACTGAGCATGCGAGGAACAGCAGGATAATTGTGTTATGGTGTGTCAGCATCTACAAGGAACACCATGTATTTACACTATCTTTGATCTCTCACATTGATCTCGGTTTAAATCAGTGCTACAACGGATAAGAGGCTGTTCCTTTAAAAAAGAAATGAAAGTTTAATGCTCTATGACTCTGTGAGTTGTTTGGTGATAAAGTCATAGACTAACAGGCCAAAAAGAAAAAGATTTAGTAGTAGTAGACCTGACATTCAGTTTGTCAGTATGTGGAGAGGCTTTATGGCTCAGAATAAGGAAAGGCAGCTCTCTGAATCACTGTCAGGTTGCCGGAATGAAGTACCTACTTACGCAGGCAAAATAGTTCATTGTAATGCTTGAATGGACTGTTATTTAAAGGCCTGTGAGTCTCGTTCTATATACAGCAACACTTCAAGGGGTAAAAAGACTACATTTATATTGCTATTTTATTAAAATTCATGCTGGCGCGGCAGCACTGGTGCTCCAGTGGAAGCTGAGTTGGCTCTTCAGTTCAAAGCCGTGGTTCTGCCTGCTCATAACTTAGTAAAAAATGACCTGTGAAGACGAGGTTTCTCGTTCCTGCTCTCAGCCTGCCAGGATGTGTCTTCTTCTAAATGCTTCATAACTGCTCTCTGCTTGTGGGTTTTTAAGTGATGAGGCTGGAAGAAGGTGTTCTCCTGGCTAGGCTTTCCCTGTATTTAAGGTTTGATGCTATATTTTTTTTTACTTAAATAATTCTCTGCTGTTACAGAGACTGGGGACATGGCTTCAACTCTTCCAGTACAAAAGAGGGGAGCTCTTCAGCCTCTGTGCTGGTGGGAAGGGGCAGCTGACCCCTTGGCCATTGCTCTGTGCCCTCAAGCCATCCTCAGTTAATTAGCTCCCCTTTGTAGATCTAATGAGGAAAGGCTGAAGTCACCTCCCTTAGCTCTTGCTCCCATGTTGTCACTTGGCCTCTTGCCTTTGTACTGATGTCCCCTGTGAGGTGCAAGGCTCGTATGGAAACAGGAGTTTGGTTCACTTTTCTCCCACACTGCTAATGAAAATTAAAAAATAACGAAGCACATAGTTGGAAATAAAGATGACCTCCTTTTTCTTAAACACAGCACAGTCTAGATTGAATTGCATGTCCTGTGTATGCTTACTTTTAATGATCTGTGTCCAGGTCTGGGCTCCTCAGTTTAAGAAGGACAAGGAATTACTGGAGAGAGTCCATGGGAGGGACACAAAGATGCTGAGGGGTCTGGAGCATCTTTGTGGTGAGGAGACACTGAGAGAGCTGGGGCTGCTCAGCTGGAGAAGGGAAGCTGAGAGGGATCTGATCAATGGGATCAATATCTCAGGGTGGGTGTCAGAGGATGGACCAGACTCTGTTCAGTGGTGCCCAACGCCAGGGTGAGGGGCAACGGGCACAGACTGAAACACAGGAGGGTCCATCTGAACATGAGCAGAAACTTGTTTGCTGGGAGGTGCCAGAGCCTGGCCCAGGC
Source organism: Streptopelia decaocto (assembly GCF_964273445.1). Lineage (NCBI taxonomy): Eukaryota > Metazoa > Chordata > Aves > Columbiformes > Columbidae > Streptopelia > Streptopelia decaocto. Next base: position 3,116,112 of record NC_138661.1, read on the forward strand.
TGCCCAGAGCGGGTGTGGAGTCTCCTTCTCTGAGACATTCAAACCCCCTGGACCCACCTGTGTGATCTGCTCTGTGACCCTGCGTGAGCAGGGGGGGTGGGCTGGGGGATCTCCAATGGATGGGAGGCAGGACTTGTGTGGGGTGAAAATATCTTGGAAGCTCTTGAGAGGTGAAGGCAGGAAGAGATGCTTCAGTTCTGCCTTTCTTCAAGAGCTGAAATGCAGCTGTCCTCATTTTTTTAACTTGTGACTTTGTCATCCAGTACATGGTCAAGAAGAGAGACTAAAATGAGCAACTCATTCTCCTTTTTTTTTTTGGTGTGTTTTTTTTTCCCCCTCCACATTTCGTAAACGTATCAACAGGATTGTGACCTGAGACTAGAAAACTCCTGGCTTCCTTCACTTGTTCTGTTCTTGCTTCTTAATGAGCAGAGAGAGGGTCTCTTTCAGGGGGCTTTTCTGGCGCCGATGGCCGAGGTGGGAGCGGGTTGGCAGGGCTGGTGTGATCCCCTCACAGCACTCAGGCTCTTGCCTGTGTTTCTGAAGCATTGTCCTGCTCTCTGGTGTTTTTTATGTTTCGATTAAGAATGTGTCAGGGTGGTTGTGTTTGGATTCTCTGTCTTGTCTGGGTTGTTCATGCAAGGTCTCACTTTGCGTTTCACCGTCCTGTAGTAGCTGTGGACTCTGTTCCTTTCCCACCGCCGTGATTTAGGGCTTGGTACAGCAAAGCTCTTAAGCCCGTAGTTTATTCTGAGCCTGCAGAGGATTTCACTGAGAGCAGAGTTTAGGTTTCTGTTCCAGTTTTTGTTGTCGTTATTTCAGCGATAATCACAGAGCTCAGGTGAGACAGGTAGAACCACAGAGGTTGTTCTTTTATTGCCAGCATCTCTGCAGCGAAGAAGCCAGTGGAAGAATCCTATGTAGTGATGCAGATACAGAGCAGATGCTCCAGCGGGCTGGGCTGGTTCCAGATGTGTGTCTTTATGAGAAATATGCTCCTTGGATCTCACTGGCATCTGGTGGGGGTGGGTGCTGGTGGGTCCACAGAGGGACAGTGTCTCTGCTGGTGACAGCAGCTCCTTCTGTCAGTCACCCAGCTGCGTCTGTAATGCTAATGAAGCACATGGCTCTGCTTCAGGCTTGTCTGTTTTGATGACTAAGCTGTTACAAGCATGAGGAAGAGAAGCACTGAGAAATTTTCTGCTTTGGAAGGGAATATCGTTGCTTGGTTGATTTGAAAGCCAATTTATGGCATCGGGTCAAAGGCGGTTGCTTCTGCTGCTTCCCAATTAGAAGACTTACTTATTGATGGATGGCCGAGGGGAGGAAGTGAAAAATCTTGATTTGCTTTTCCTCCTGGAAGAGTTGACTTGTTATCGAAGTGGCCGTTTCTCTTCTCCTCTGAGTGGGTCCTCATTTATCTTAGGAGTGTGATGATACCAGTAATCATTGTGGCTGTTTTCATGCTGTGGAGATACATTCCATCAAAACTGGCCTCTGCTGCTTCGGTGACTCATTTTCCTTCTGGGATGTTCTGAGGATATGCCGTGGAACAAGCTCCGTCATGCTGACCTTACAGATGAGGGATTGTGCTTTGGAGGGATGAAGTAATTTGCCCAAGGTTACCCAGGCAATCTGGGGCAGGGATTCAGATTTGCCTCTTAACGCCTTTCGGATCGTGCTTCCTTCTGCCAGCAGAGCCTGCCATGGCTGAAATGTAACAAGTCGTGCAGGAAGAATGACTTTCTTGTACTTTCTGTCCCTCTTGGAGGTGGTGCTATCATATAATCACACAAAATTCTATGTTTGGGTTGCATTATGGAGGAGTTTCAGCGTAACTCAAGGTCACCACTCTCTGCTTTCCCCTTTCTGTGTTTTTTTTCCCCCAGTAAACAGACTTCGGCCTGGTGTGTTGGTGATCATAGGACCAGCCACATGTTTATCCCAGTCCTGGTCTCTGTGCTGCCATTCGCGGTCAGGGTGTGTGTTCAGTCCTCCTGACACAGTTTGACACATCTCAGCATCCCTGCCCCAGCAGGTCCCATCCCTGCAGTTTCTCCTGTGACCGCGCAGCCTTCTTGTGCCACCGCTGGGGCACAAAAGGAGACAAGACAAGTCAACGGTCAGCACGACAATCCCATGGATGTCGTGGCCCTGCTTTGTTTGATATCTATCCATGTTTCCAGGCTCAAGGTTGACTGCTCCCTCTTATCCTCCAAGTAGCTGCTCCCAGCTGTTCATCTTCCATGGAGGCTTAAAAAAGACCCATTCCTCAATCTTTGTGGTTTCTCATGAGCATTCAGCAAAGCAGTTCAGTAGCAGTCAGGAGAAGGCAGCATCATGGAGTCTTGCATCTGGGCAGGAACAACCCCAGGTTCCGGTATAAGTTGAGGAACGACCCGTTATAGAGCAGTGTAGGGGAAAGGGACCTGGGGTTCCTGGGGACAGCAGGGTGACCATGAGCCAGCACTGGGCTTTTTATCAGGAGACACTTCACAAAGACTCAATAGGGAAAAAACATATGAAACAGTGGGACTGACTGAAAAGGAGTACCCGCTGCTTGTGACTATTCTTTTATTTTCTGAACAGGATGATTGGCAGTTTGTCAGCAGTGGTAAGTACAGCAGAGCCCGTCATAAGGCTGAGCGAAGGGCAGAGCCTGAGGTCCCTTCCAGCACTGTCTGCTGTGCTTTCTGGCTTTTTTGGGTGTCAAGGGTTTTGATTGCGGGGTCACGATAAAACCCTGACAGAGGTATTGTTAACCTCCTCTGCCCCATGCTTCCCCACTCAGGACAGGCGATCGGGAGGGAAAGAAGGACAGGGAGAAGAGAGTTGGAAAAATTAACAATGTTTTACTAATGCTACTGATAAGAATAGAGAAAATAATACAAAATATACAAAACCAATCTTGAAAGTCTCAGCAACTGCAGAGCCGGCAGCCGAAGTCCTGGACTGGACTCTGCAGCCAACCGGAGCTGGATTCAGTCTGTCACTGGCCTCAGTTTGCAGGGACGACTCACAAGGTCCTCTCCTAATGTCGCCATAAGGAAAAGATCCTCGTGATCTCCCACTTTTATATGAAGTATCACGTGAATGGGATGTTATACACAGTTGGTCAGTTTCTTGGTCACCTGTTTCTCGTTACCCCTCTGGCGAGATGTCCATCCATGCTTATCAATAACTTCACATTCCATTGCTATGTTCACCAAAACATGGATCTGGCTTTCAGGAAAATTCAGCTGATATGAAGCTTTAGCTGACAGGCAAATTCACTAAAAGAGAAACTTGTTTTTAACAAAACCAAGACATTAGGGCAGGTGGATTTTGGAGCAGAACAGGCTTATGGAGAAGGATTGTTTCAGGTGACCCAGAAGATGCAGTTGATCTTCCCAGGGGGAAGAATAAGATGAAGGAGGAATTGTCACTGTGAGCAGGTTTAAGCTCCTTCCTCCTCCTCTTCTGCCCTTTCTCGCTGTGTTCCTGCTTTGGCAGCCCAATTGGGCTCAGCAGAACCACCAGCACACGTCCATGGTCATTTCTCATGCAAATCACTGTTCCTGCTCTGGTGGAAGGTGGAGAAGGGTGGGGAATGTCCTGCTGCATGTGTTACCAGCCAGGATGGGCTCTGAAGTGCCTGTGTTTGGTGATGGGGGCTGAGGGGCTTTCGAATGGCAGAAGATGGAACTGGCAGAGTGGTCTGAAGGCAGATTTTAAGGGATTTGGAGCGGTCCAGCTTGTGGCCCTGCTTCTCCTAGTCCATGTGGTGCTTAAAGAGTCCCTGAGGCACAACATTAGCCTTAAGGTGACAGCTCTAACCCTCAGCAGGTCCTTGTGGTGGGGGGGAATGAAAAACCCAAGTCTCAGGTGACTTTTGCTGCATTTCCAGCGTGTAGCACTGCAACACCGCAAGGTACGTGCTGCTGCTTTACGTGCATCTGACCCAGTGCTGTGCTGGTTTAACTCACTAAGATGGCAGAAATCAAACGTTGGGGGAGAGAAGGAAGCAGGAATATTCTTTTTATTTCATTCATCTAGCAATTTTAAACACTGGGAGCTGTGCAGGGAAGAGCTGAGATTGTGTGGCTGGGGGCAAAAGCAGGATTGCTGTGGAAAGAAGAACAAGGGCAGGTAGTGGGTGCACAGATCTTTTTCCTAATGGTCACAGTGCAAAATACACCCCTGGCTGCACAAGTCCTATGGGGGATCACGCAAGCACATTGCACCAATATCTCAGGCTCCCAGAAGAAGAAAACCCTAAAGAAACCCTTTGAGCACCTGGGGAAAGGGGCTGGGCTGAGCTTTCTATGGAAATGTGCAATACCTGTTCTGTGCTCACTTTCCCCTTCCTCTTATTCAGATCAGATAACGCTGCCCCATCTCAGCTGAATAATTTTAGTATTCGCGTGCTTGTGCCCTGCCAGGCGAAGGACTTTGGTTATCGAACAAGATAAAGCTGTCAGCCCCTGTGCAGCAAACGACCTCAGTTCTTAATCTTCTTCACTCAAAATAACAAGTTACTGTATGAAACATTGCAGAGAAAATGCGTCTGAGAAACTGCACAGTAAATCCTGGCTTCAGGCGGCTGAAAAATGTTGTAAGAATTTATTTCTTGACTGTATTTTAGCATAATTTCTTGGGAGACAGTTCAGATTGTGTGTTGGTGCAGTTCACCTTGTTCATACTCAGTGCCTTATTTAAAACAAGCTAGACGCAGATCTTGGAGTTATTCGGTCTTACAAATTATTCTTATTGGAATAACAATTAATGATTAGTATTAAGGTCCTATAAATCCCATGAGTAATTAGTTAGTATTGGAAGTCAGAGAACTGATGCAAGAGGCCAGTGTGGAGCGGCAAAGCCATAAGATTTGCTGGCTCTGCTCTTCTGGGTTTGCTTATTTCCATGCCAAGGGGACTCGAGCGTGTCCAGTGTTCCAGTATAAGTTGGGGAATGACCTATTAGAGAGCAGCGTAGGGGAAAGGGACCTGGGGGTCCTGGGGACAGCAGGGTGAGCATGAGCCAGCACTGGGCCCTTGTGGCCAGGAAGCCAATGGTACCTGGGGTGGGTTAGAAGGGGGTGGTCAGTAGGTCAGAGAGGTTCTCCTGCCCCTCTGCTCTGCCCTGGGGAGACCACACCTGGAATCCTGTGTCCAGTTGTGGCCCCTCAGTTCCAGCAGGACAGGGAACTGCTGGAGAGAGTCCAGCGCAGCCACCAAGATGCTGGAGGGAGTGGAGCATCTCCCGTGTGAGGAAAGGCTGAGGGAGCTGGGGCTCTGGAGCTGGACAAGAGGAGACTGAGGGGGGGCTCATTCATTGTTATCAATATATAAAGGGTGAGTGTCAGGAGGATGCAGCCAGGCTCTTCCAACCACCTTCCCCTGGCAATGGGACTATAGACAGAGGAAAATGGCTGATGTGGCTTTTTTGTGACATGAACTCATATCCATTAGGTGATGGGGTGGAGGTATCTTTCAGGCAGATGTGCACAGATGCCTGAACAGCCAGGTGTTGCAGAATGGAAATTTTGGGGAGGAAACTTGCAGGGAGACCTTTGGGAAGGCTGCAATTAGTTGTGTTGGAGCTGCTCGCCAGCTTTGAGCCTTTCAGAGGAAGCAGACAGCTGTCTCAAGAGAAAGACTGGGGGTTTTTGACCAGCTATAGCTCATCCTTGGGTAGAAAAGTTGTGCAAAGTGGTCAGCACTGCTGCAGGAGCAGCCCAGCTTGCACTGTATCCAGGTAATGAGAACTTACGTTACACCAACATACAGCCTCAGCTACCCTGTTTCCCCCGAAAATAAGACAGGGTCTTATATTAATTTTTGCTGTGAAAGATGCTTTAGGGCTTATTTTCAGGGGATGTCTTATTTTTCCATGAATAACAATTTACATTTGTTCTTGAACAAAAAACCTACATTTATTCAAATATAGTCGTGTCATCACATTCTGTCACATCTGTCCTGCTGCAATCTATTGCCAATTAATTTTACTTTTTTACATGTATAGCTGCCTGGACACTATTTAAATTGACTTTTTCTATGAACTTGAACTAGGGCTTATTTTTGCAGTATGGCTTATATTTTGAGCATCCTGAAAAATCATGCTAGGGCTTATTTTCAGGGTAGGGCTTATTTTCAGGAAAACAGGGTATATGTCCACTACGCCACACTGATTGCTTCTCTTTCCTATAACCCTCGCCAAGAGGAACTAGTGACCTTGGTGATAATTATATCTCTCTATATATGCCTTCGTATTCTGCTCCTTGAAGTGTCTGAAAGCTTCCTCTTTGATGTGAGTCTGCTCACCAGAATACATTATACTTTCCCAAAAGAAGTACTGTGCTTGTTATAATTACCGCAGAAGTGCTGAGCGTTTTCGAGTGCTTTTCATCATCCCCAAATGTGGAAATAGATGACTTGGCACTTTCTTTTTACTGCCAGCTGCTAAGGAGGCCAGTTCTGGATTAGTGGAGCACAGGCGGATCCATTGCAAAGGAAAGGTCTGTGGTGGTTGTAGAGCGCTGGTGCTGTTTAAGGACCACGACTGTAATGCTGGAGATTGTGGTTTCTCTCCTACCTTGTATATAGACTTTGTTTGTTTGTTTTTGTTTGGCTTGGTTTCTAATTGCAATCAGTTTTTAGGAGATGTGCTGGCACTGCGGCCTAGCGCCTGGTAGAACAGATGGTTGTTCATACTGTCAGTCATAGAATCATAGAACAGTTTGGGTTGAAGGGACCTTTAAAGCCCATCCAGTGCCACCCCTGCCATGACAGGGACATCTTCACCAGCTCAGGTTGCTCAGAGCCCCGTCCAGCCTGGCCTGGGATGTCTCCAGGGATGGTTCAGCCACCACCTCTCTGGCCAACCTGGGCCAGGCTCTCACCACCCTCAGGGACAACAATTTCTCCCTCATGTCCGGCCTGAATCTCCCTCCTTTAGTTTAAAACCATCACCCCTTGTCCTATCACCCTGCTAAAAAGTCTGTCCTCTCACTTGAGGCAGGTGTAAGGAAACTTCATGGCTTGTTGAGGGCTCTTTCTGAGGGAAGAATCAATGAAAAACCTTTGGGCCTCAGTCACCCCTTGGCGACCAAGTGAAACCCCCCGGTGGGACAGGGCCCGTGTGCTGTACAAATACACAGCAGACTGATGATGTCTTAATAATACTCCAAGTACTTGCCCCAGTGCAACACTTGTTGTCATCTTCACTGTGGAATTCTCAGATTCTTATAACAGATATTTGCTTATCTTGATACCAATAGAAACAAACTCCAGTAGCGATCTGTCCTGGAGATTTTAAACTGGGGTGCACATCATCTAAGCCAACCCACTTAATCAAGACCAGGCAATTTGGCCCAAAGGTGCTCCCCAGCCAAATGTTTGAACCAGAACTTTTTTCCTTCATTTTATTAAAGAGGCTCGATTTTCAGAGTTGTACTCAAATCAGTCTCTGGCTGTCTACAGATGAATGTCGGTCTCCAGAATGTAGCTTCTCCCTTCAACTTCCAACAAAAGCATTGAGAGCTACTTGCAAAAAATCAGCATTTCAAATTAAATCCCCAATGACAATTCTCAAGAGAATACAGCTCCCCAGACAGTTTAAATCAATTTGTTGTCCTTAGGAAGAAAAGCATGCGGCCTATTAATTTAGGGAATGGGACACAGGGTTTGCTGAGCTGCACAAACATATTATGAACACGATAAAGCCAGAACATTATTTGCATGCAATTTAAAAACTAAAATTTCACCAAGCCTTTAGTAAACTAATTAATCAATAAGGAAGACTAATACTCTGGAACACAGAAGTTTCTCCAGCCAGGTTTGTTCCTTGCACTTTACCTAAAGACATTTGTGGTTTGCTGGAGAAACTTCTCCTTCTGCTTAATGCTACTTTTTAAAAATAACCCTGGTCCTTAGTAGCTGGAAGCGCTCAAGTGTCAGATTTAATGACACTATATCAATTTGGCTAATGAAAGAGAGTGCCTCTCCCTAAAAGCAAGCTGCACTTGCCGAAGGTTTGCAAGTTATTAAAAAATGGGCTTACCTCAAATGAGGAATGTTGCCGAATGAGCTTGATATTGCTCACTGCTTTGGGATTCTCCAGGGGATGGAAAATCCTATTTTACTGGCCAGCTTTGACTTCTCTGCTGAGACTAATGAATATTTTTACTACAAGACCAGCAATGCTGGTCCCTTTCCCTCCTCTTGTTTCTCTGCTGCCAGATGATGAGAAGCTGGAGGCCAATTCTGACATGTATTTCCAAGGTTGGTGGTGGATGCTCCCTGATGTTGGTTCACACAAGTTCATTTTGCTGTTAATTGATAGTGTTTTGACCTTTATTAACCCTTTCATCCGGAATTCCTTTGGAGTCTTGTTCTATGTATTGCTGGCTGTTCATTCACATATTTCAAACGCTTGTTGCAACAATTCTTCTTCTAACCTCATTTTCTCAGGACACGAAGCAGTGATGTTGCTGTCATTGCGTGTGTGGTGCTCCCCAGAATTTTAGAACCTCTTGGACCTTTGGTTCTCTTGGAATCCCAGCTGAATTCAGATTCAAAGAGAGATTCTATTTGCTCGTTCTGCGCATACAGCAGGCAGGGTAAGGAGAGAAGTCCTCAGCACCCAGGTCTGGGAAACTCTACAGTGTGAGCTCAACCCTTAGACGTCAGAGGAACAACACGGAGATGGTCCTTATCCACTTCCTAATGACAAGAAATGCTTTAGTCTGAGTTCACATCATCTTGGATATGAAAACTAAGTAACTGCAGGAGACAAAACCTTCTTTTATGGTGGTTATTTCCCTTTTTGTGGGTTATATGCATGTTTAGTGAAGAAATAGTGATGTTATGGAAAAGCAGGTGCGTCAGATTTCTCTCCAGGAAGAAGAGCAAGGATTTTGTTGTTCCTGGAGTATCTTGATTCTGAATTATTCTAGCAAAAAGATGGGTACCATTGCTGCGGATGCAGGAAACAGGTCTTGGTGTGCAGGACTCTGTGTGTAAACCTGGGGAGAAAAGCTGGTGCTCTGCTGGTTTGTACCAGGGCTTGTTCTGAGCTCAGGTCTAGCAGTCCAGAGTGCTGTGAGCTGGTGCTTTGACATGATTTTAGAGATGAGCAGCATTTCTTCACAACAGAGCTGGCCTGGGTTTAATTAGGCATGTTTGAACCCTGCCTGGATGTGCCCACATCAGCGTGTGTGGTCGGCAGAGTGGCAGCTTGAGGAGAGAGGGGCTTTCATCACCAGAGATGGCACATGAGGGTGGTGGCTGTGGCATGATCCTTAATGACAGTGACTCATCAGGTCATCATGGATGTCTTTGTGTGGCAAGGTCTTGTTTGCCAGGGGTTACAGGGCTGCCTTCTGTGAGAAGCTGCACCCTGTGCTTGTGTTCCTCGAGCAAGTGATGCACAGACACCGATGCAGCATTTATTCAAACACAACTTTTATTGGCAACTTTGCACATGGCAAAGCTCCCACAAGGAATGGACGCTCTCGAAGTCAAGTGTGCGGTTGCTGTGCAGGTGGTATCGGAGTCCCTGTCACAAGCCTCCTCGCGATGGCCTCTCCAGCTGCAGCGGGTCCCACTCCCCAGTGTGTGCTTTTGCTGGGCAGGAAAGGTGCGGCACCAGTTCCCACTGCCGACTGATCAGCGTGTTCCCCGTGTCCAGCGTGCTTGGTTCTGCAGCACCAGCTCCCCGGGGAGTGTCTGGGGTGGGCAGAGTGTTCCCCAGACCCCAGAGGACACACAGAATCACATGGAGCCCTTTGTCCCCAGTGTAGACATCACCGGCTGCTGCGCTGGGGAGACCATCGAGAGGGGAACGCGGCCGCTCCTGGCAGAGGGCTGCTGCACACGGTGTTCGCTTGCCTTTCTCTGTCCTGCATTCTCCCCTCTTTTTTTTCCTGGAAGACACGGTGACCTGCGCAAACACAGCTCTGTGCAGGAAGACCTCTTTCAGCGTGCCTGGAGCACCAGTGTACGAACCCGATGTCGCAGCATCAGAAGCTCAAGCCACGCGTTCTCACAGGCATCAGAATCCTCCTCCAGGTGGTGGAAGAGGTTGAGCGGTTCAGCCATTCGCAAAGCCTGGGGCACAATGATCTCCTCGGGCACTTGATCATTGCCAATGAAGAAGTGGTTGAGGCATCCATCTTCCAGGCAGCCCTGCAGGTACTGCAGAATGTCCTCCAGCCGCTCCAAGAAATCCCTCCTGCTCCAGTCTGTCAGGGGTATGGTGGTCAGCAGGTGCATCACGACGGTCTTTAATGTACGGGTGGAAAGGTCTGTGTCCAGCAGGCTGCGGGCGCAGAGCTGCAGGCATCTGAGGTGGATGCTGTCAGGCTGTGCCTGGCTGGCAATATGCCTGAAGAACTTCATCTCTGCCACAGCGTAGCTCTCTGGCCACATGGTGCTTGGGGTGTAGGCGGCCTCTGCATTCTGGCTGCTCACGAAGATGTCCGAGTCGCCTTGCCTCACCCCAAACATCAACTCAACGAGGAGCCTTTTCTCGCCGCCTTGTGTCAGCTGGAATTTGCAGGAGCGGTCGGAGGGCAGCACTGTTAGGCGGTGTGTGTCTGACTCCGGCAGAATCCTCCAGGAATGCCTCAGCATGTCCTGGAAACAGCGGGCAATTTTCTGCACATCCAGGTAGGAGTCAGTGCAGAGGTCATGTAGGATGCTGGGGCCCTCGTTCCTTTGCTGCTCCTCTTCGTGGTCGTGGAGGAAGCAACGTGTCTCTCCTGCCGGCTGCTCCATCTCACAGGTACACACCGAGCCCACACGGATGCAAAAGTTCCTCACCGGCCCCAGGTGGCTCGGCTCCAGGTGGAAAGTGTGTCCACGGGGGGGCTTCAGGAGCACAAGCAGGCGGTAGGTGATGTCTTCTTGACGGGGACTCCAGCCTTCGAAGGCGCTGCCCACCTCAATGGCATCTTCCAGCACTTGGTACCAGGGATCGAAGAAGACACACTTGAAGAGCAAGATGAGTCTTTCCACCAGGTACTTAACAGCCTCGCTCTCTCTGTCCCAGTTCTGAACTGGCCTCTGGATGTGCTGCGCCAAAAGCCTTTGCAGGTCATTTGCACGTGTCTCTGGGTCACGGCTCCGTTTCCTGAGGCACCAGCAGAGCCCGAAGAGCAGGACCAGGACTGCAGCAACGGCCCAGCAGTGCCAGTGCTGCAAGGCAGGTTGGAGCAGGGATGGCCAGGCAAAGCCGCTCTGCTCCTGGTTGCTCTGCTCCCGGTTGCTCTGCTCGCGGCTCCTCTCCTCGACCTCCTGCCACAGCCGAGTCATCTCCCGGTTCAGCATCTCCGCACGCTGCTCCATGCGCTCGCGCGTCTCCTCATCCGGCTCATAGCCGACCGACTGCACGTCCAGCGTAAGAACTTGCCAAATCACCAAGAAAACGTCCAAAAAAGCCATGGCCTGCGGAGAAGAGAGAGAAGGGGCTCAGTGGGGCTGGCCGGGACGGAGGGTGCTGGCCAAGGTGCTCCTGCGAGCGGCCGGGCCCTCCATGCAGGGTGAGAACCCACCCCCGGGGGCCGCGTTTCTGCCCCGGCCCCGTCCAGCCCGGCCTCCCCCCGCCTGCGCACTCACCGCTGGCCCAGGCCGGACTGGGGCAGCGCTGCTGCTGGCGCCCCTGATAACCGCCCCGTGGGGACTCGTCCCCTGTGATGTCACAGGCGCCAGAGCGCGTCACAGACACGCCCGCCGGCCACCCCGCCTCAAGCAGAGGTGAAGGTGGAAGCAGGTAATGGGTGATATTGGGTGAAATCGCAGCCAGAGGAGGGTTTCGGTGAGGCCATTTGCTTTCATGGAATGTCCTGAGTTGGAAGGGACCCATAAAGATCATCAAGTCCAACTCCTGTCCCTGCACAGGACAACACTTAATATTTTAATACTTAGTTGGGATTAACCTAACTGCATCAGCTTTGGGTATGGTGTTCCTCCTTTCAAATGATGGCATCTTGTATTCAAGGACAGTCGCTGGCTTTTAGATTCACTACCTGAGTCGGGATTTCACTGCTAAGTGTGATTAGGGGGACGATGGGGCTGCTAAAATTCAGCAGGACGCTTGGGCAAGGTGGCACTTCTGGGTTCAGAACGTGAGCCTGGAAGGGACCTGTTTGAAGCCAGTGTTGTAGCACAGCTTGTGCTTCTTTGTGTGGGGTTAAATAAACCATGTCCCTGAGAACCTCATCTATGTGTCTTTTAAACGTCTCCATGGATGGTGACTCCAGCACTGCCCTGGGCAGCCTGTTCCAATGCCCCACAGCCCTCTGGGGAAGAAATTGTTCCCCACATCCAACCTCAACCTCCCCTGGCGCAACTTGAGGCCGTTTCCTCTGCTCCTGGCGCTTGTTCCTGGGGAGCAGAGCCCGACCCCCCTGGCTCCAAGCTCCTTTCAGGCAGTTCAGAGATCAGAAGGTCTCCCCTCAGCTCCTGTTCTCCAGCTGAACCCCCCAGGTCCCTCAGCCGCTCCCATCACACTTGTGCTCCAGCCCCTCACCAGCTCCATTCCCTTCTCCCCACTCGCTCCAGCACCTCAAGGCCTTTCTTGGTGTGAGGGGCCCAAAACCGACCCCAGGATTTGAGATGCGGCCTCGCCAGCATCAAGTACAGCGGGACGGTCACTGCCCTAGTCCTGCTGGCCATACTGTTCTTGATACACGCCAGGATGCTGTTGGCCTTTTTGGCCAGCTGGGCACATGCTGGCTCGTGTTCGTTGCTGAGGGCTGGACCTCGTGAGCTTTGCGTTGTGGAGCAGTTCAAATGTGAGTGTTGGGTCCCCGGGCTGACCAAGGGTTCGGGCAGGAGATGCGCTGAGGTCTCCTCCCAGCTGGCAAGCAAGAGGTGGTACCTCTGCCTTGGCTGGACAGGACACAGCATCCACATCGCGCGGTGTAAACATCACTTAGTGCCTCAGCGGTGGCTTTTTGGTGACCTGGGTAGCTCAAACGGAGGAAAACAACACTCTCAGACCTCCGTGGGCTTTTTGTGGTGCTGCCTCTGCTGCTGCATCCCTTTGGAGGAGTGATCTGGCCTTGTCTCTCAAAACCAGCTCTCTGCTTGGGCTTGGCACTGTTGTAATCCTGGTCGGTTCAGTGATCCAGTTAAGGAAACAGGCCCTCAAGCGTGACGCGGCCGAAGGGCGGAAGCGGTGGGAAGGGAGAGCATGGCACGAATAAATGTTCAGAAAGGGAAGGCAAAGGATGGAAACGCTTGAAACTGGCTTTTCTGCCCAAACTGGCACCTTGTCGAACCATCCCCGTGGCGTGAGTCAGATCTCTGCAGCTTGGCTGGGCTGGATGTGGAGAACAGATCCGAGTCGACCGTGTCCCAGCGCGGTCACCGCTGCGGCAAGAGAGCTCGGCTGAGCTCAGCAACCCGGCAGCCGCTGTGGCAGCGCCACTCACAGCCGCTCGCGGCTGTTCCCAGCAGGTAGTTTGGTTTATATATAATTTATCTTGTTTGCAGGCAGGGAGCTCGCAGCCCTGTCGGCGCAGCGGGGAGCGGCGCCATGCTGGGACTTTCAGTCTGGACTTCAAATGTGGGTTTTGAATGCTCCAAATGTTCCTCTTCTGCCCTGAATCTAAGCTGGTTTATTGAGTTTTGGGGGCCTGGCTTTTACCTGTGGTTCGCAAAACTCGTTGTATGTGAACAAAGCAGGGTTAAAGTGCTCCAGAGAATCCGATCTGAAGAAAAGCACAACGCTGGTTTGTAAGGGTGAGTGTGACAATGCCAAATACATAGAATCATTTTCGTTTGAAGACACCCTTAAATCAACACGCCCAACCCCGGGAGAATCCAGGCTGCTGTCTTTCAGTGTTCCTTAGAAGATGAGCACACAGTGTGATCCCAGGGCCGGGTTCGGTGCGTGTGCTCAGATTTGTCTGCATTTAAGGATGTAGTTCAGTGTTTGCTGTTCTCTGCTCTGCTGCCCTGGTGAGGCTGGGACTCATGTGGTCTGAAGTGCCTCGTGTGTCACTTGGGCTGTGCAGGACCCGTTGCCTTCACGCTCTGGGTTCGTGCACCAATTCCATGCCCAGTGTATGAGATGTGGCAGCTCTGAAAGGGTTACACAGCTCCCCCGATGTTAAACGTTTTGCAGTGTCTGTGGGTTGTGCAGAGATATTAGATAAGGTGATAATAATGTGTATTTAGGGTAGTTTTGACCTTCTGTTGCTGCCTGCCTTCCTTCTGAAGATGGATTTCTTTCTTCTAGCAAGTCTGGCTGCAGATGCTCCAATGGTCCCTTTTGGTCCTTGTCAGCCAAGTATTTTTTCAATGAAGAAGTGAGCATCCACTTACTCCAGAATCCCCAAAGAAAACCAGCAGTGACCAGTAATAAAACACCACTGAAAATTCATGTAGGCTTTATTGGACTTTCCAGGAGGCCCTACACTCTTCAGTTATTGCTTACAGAAGTTTTCCACTTATTAGAAAAGCCTTGATCGTGTGAACTAAAAGAACGTAAGGCTACAAGGGCACAAGGTATATGTGCAGCCTTCCAGCATCTCTCTGCTCCCGAGAGATGGTTGTGCTGTTCCCACCCAGCTTCTACAAGGTGTCTTTACTGATCACGGGCTGTTCAGCAGGGCAGAGTCCCAGCTTAATCAAATAATCTCCAGTACCTCTGGTGTGATTGTCTATATCTGACTATTTATAGCCCAATACCACGTGCGTCAGGCATGTGTCCCAGATTGTGTCTGAGAGTATGTTTGATAACAGATTTACAACTGTGGGAAAGAAGCGCAGCGACGGGCACAGAATTTAGATGGTGCTGCTGCTGCTGTGGGGCATATTTGTGTTTCCTAAAGATGTTACAGAAATGCAGGGGTGCTGCTGCTTAATGTATTCACTTTACCCCATCTGTGATTGTACCCTTGACGGGACACGGGAAACGGACTAACAATCATTTCAAGAGATACATCTGCTGCCGTACCTGATTTCTGGGGAAGATTTTTGCAGAGAGACACTGGATTCAGCTGGTACATGAGCCTGTGTAGGATACAGGCGGTACCAGGTGGATGTATATGTTGAAGGCATACAGACGTACCTGCCCGGTTTGTAATCCTCTCTTAGCTGAAATCCTGACATCAAGACTAGATATCTTCAATGTGGCAACACAAAAATGGAGCTGAGCTAAGGCAGAAAGCCACGAGTGAGGTTCTGCTTTGTGTGGATTTTTCCAAGGGGATGGCTTTGGAGGCAAAGAAGCGTAAAGATGATAACCCCCTCCAAAGTTTGCTCCTGCCTACGGCTGTGAGGCTTGGAATGATGCCTTGTGACCCTCCTCCCTGCAAACTCTGGGGCTTTTTGCTTAATGCAAAGCTGGCAGAAATATTGGCAGTTGATAAATTAGCGTCTTTATTTGTCATCTCAGTCAAGATGGCTCTTCTTTGTAACAGATGTGGACAACCGGTGAGACTGCAGGCAAATGCTTGAGCGCTGGTTTCATCTGAATTAAGAGAGGGAAGGTCTACCTACAGAGAAGGAATAAATGATACATATGCTGATTTTCCCCCCACTGCTTCTGTTTTTCTCAGTCACAGGTGGAAAACTTCATCTGCAGCTTGTGTATGACCATTTGGGCTCCTTCAGCTTGAAATGTCAGGGAAAGGGCTTGACAAGGTGATTCGTGGAAGATAATAGTTCTTTGAGAATTTCATGGTGAGATGGAACTGCGGCAGGAGTGGAACCAGGGTACTTGGGTAGAAAAGGGATAAATCTGTCGGAGAACAAGGCGTCATCTGTTCCCTTGCTCTGAGAACAGCTTGTTTTTCCAAGATCTGTCCCTTCACACGGGAGAGCTTTGTCAACAAAAAAAAGGAGGGGAAAAATGCTCAAACTTCCTGCGTAACCTACAATCCCCCGCTGGTCCCGAATGAAATGAGATGTAAGCACCTCTCTGCCTTTAAATAGCATATGGGCAATCAGTCCTCAGAGCCTGGCGATAGCATCACTAACACTGATTGGATACAGGGAATTAAACAAAAGAACCAAATCTGTGCTGCTTTCATCTGCATGTGAATGGCTGAGGGAAAAAATCAATACTTGTTAGCTAAATAGGGACAATATTGTCAGCGCTGAAAGTTATTTTCCATTCTCTATACTCTATTTAGAGCTTGTGAATGATCTTGTGTCTGCTCAGCTGAGCCTTGGCAGAGGAGACAAAGGATGATACGGGGGTTAAGGCTGGAAATGGGACTGAGGTTTGGTTTTAATTCCCTGCTATTCCACAAGCTCCTCATGAGACTTTGGGAATATTTTTAAGCTTTCTGCAAAGTTTAGGCAACATGTCTCTTTTTTACATGTCACAGTAATTTAGGTGGGGAACACTTGTGGACTGGACTAAGTCTGTCTCCTTTTGTTCCCGGTGGATCTTCCTCAGTTTTGGGTTGATGGTTCTGCTGCATGATCTACTCCCACTGGTTAAACTGGGAAATCAGAGGGGCCGCTAAACCTCGTTGTGACTCTGGTCATGGCCAAGAGGCCTCAGCTTTTCCCTTTGTGTAACTTCAATATAAACTCAAGACTAACAAGCAGGCAGGAAAGGTGTCTCTGCCTTTTGTGCATGCCAGCTATAATCTGCACCACCTTAACACTCCTCAGTGATTTATAATTAACAGAGACACTTTCAAGGGTTTGTGGCTTTTTTATTTTGTTTCTCATTGGTCCTGCCTATGTTTGAAGTGGCCTTATCTGTGTTTAATTTTGCCTCGTGGATTCTTGAAGAGAAACACGGATTTAAGCAGTCCGGAAGAAAGATTAAGCCATTGTTTTAGCTGATCTTCATGCAAAGGAGACTGCCTGCTCTGCCTGTCTTGGGTTTCAGAAATTCTATTATACTACAGCATAACTTGGAGGGAGGATTTAAGTGATCATGTTAGCAGCCCACTTTACACTAATCTTAACTTTTATTTGCATGCGGTAAGTCTGCTGTTGGCAAAATAGCTTTATTGTTGTTATTGCCTTGAAAAAGGAGTCCTGTCATTTGTTGTGCTGCAGCATGAAAGCATTTTGCGGTTTTCTCTCTGAGGAGTTTTAACAGTGTCTGTGACTTGGTGATTGTTTCCACTTTGAACCCAACATCCACCTGAGCCGGAGCTGTTGCTACGAGGTTTCTGGGAACTTCACAGTCGCAATATTCTCCATGGAGTTCTTGCAGTGTACCTGGTAGAGCTGCGAGGTCTCTCATCACTGGTGAGTTCTTTGGGACATTCCTTTGGGTATTCGATTTGTCGTTTCTGACAAAGCTTCCTGCCAAAATAATTTTCTTCAAAGACACTGAGCCCCTTAGTCCAAAGCCGCTTGAGGTCTTAGAGCTCTCAAAAGCCTTCAAACGGTGGCATTTCAGCCCGTCTGCTACCTGCAGAATGATCTCATGTATTTCCCAAAAGACAGTCACAGCTCATCTCCCCTGAGTCCTCATTAGAAGATGAGAAGACCTTCCTCTGCGGACTTATGGCTTGCTTTCATCAGGAGACAACACAGAATCATAGAATCATTTTGGTTGGAAGAGACCCTCAAAACCATCAAGTCCAACCTTGACCTAAACCCGGCACTAACCCATGTCCCTACGAACCTTGTCTCTGTGTCTTTTAAACCCCTCCAGGGATGGTGACTCCACCACTTGCCTGGGCAACCTGTTCCAGTGCTTCACAACATCCTTCACACCTGGGGTGGTGTGAGACCTCTCGAGCTGTCCTGCCGTAGGGCAGGAGGGATCCGATTAAACTTGGTGCCAGCCAACTCTGCTGCAAGAACGTTTTGTGCCCGTGTTGAGGGTTTAGATTGCAGGGAGACAATAAAACCCTGGCAGATGTATTGTTAACCTCCCTCTTCCCTCCTCCTCCCCCTTTCGGCCCCTCCCTCTCCCCCTTCCCACTCAGCACAGGCGATCGGGAGGGAAAGAAGGACAGAGAGAAGAGAGTTGGAAAAATTAAAAATGTTTTACTAATGCTACTGATAAGAATAGAGAAAATAATACAAAATATACAAAACCAATCTTGAAAGTCTCAGCAACTGCAGAGCCGGCACCCGAAGTCCTGGACTGGACTCTGCAGCCAACCGGAGCTGGATTCAGTCTGTCACTCGCCTCAGTTCTCAGGAATGACTCGCAAGGTCCTCTCCTAATGTCGCCATAAGGAAAAGGGACGAGATCCTCGTGATCTCCCACTTTTATATGAAGTATCCCGTGAATGGGATGTTATACACAGTTGGTCAGTTTCTTGGTCACCTGTTTCTCGTTGTCCCTCTGGCGAGATGTCCATCAATGCTTATCAATAACTTCACATTCCATTGCTATGTTCACCAAAACATGTGTCTGGTTCTCCAGGAAAATGCAGCTAATATGAAGTTTTATCTGACAGGCAAATTCACTAAAGAGAAACTTGTTTTTAACAAAACCAGGACAGCCCGGCCAGGGATCCCTGGCTGCCGTGTGCTGCTTTGTACCATGTAGCGGTGCTGGTGATTTAATGCTGCTCTGTCCCTGTGGACTCGGATCAGGAGGGAGGAGAACAGAGCAAGAGCCTCATGAAAAGGCCCTTGATTTTTGTTGGAATCACAAGATTGCTGGCACTGTCTGGAGTGCACCAGGACTGAGCAAGTAATTTCTCAGAACTTACTGCCCTTCTGGAGGAGAGAGGCTTAAAAATTTGGCTTTCTTTACGTCTTTGGAGGAATGGTGGCTTCAGGGCTGTTGTGACATCAGTACAGCGCAGTGGATGGTTGTAGCAAATCCTTTCCCTGAAGGAGCTCTCTGACATCTTCTTTGGTGTGTACAGAAACTGCCTGCAGGCTTGACAGGGCTGTTGTTTGCTGGGGTGGCTTGGAAGAGCACACAGGTACGGAAACTGGTCCCAAAACGCTCTCTTGCCCTGTGGGTTATGAGGTGTTCTCCCTCTGATCTTCACAGGCCAAGCTTTGGTGCCGATGTGCTATCTCTGCTGGACCTCTTGCCCTTCAAGCTAATTCTCCTCTGCGTGTTTCCTCCTTTCCAGTTTCCTTTTATTCTCTATTCTTCTTCCATGGCAGTTTCCAGTGTTTTTCACCAGCCTTTTAGTGAATTTTTGTGGTGTCTCTGCTCTTCTGTCCTTATAACCTGCAAGTCTTCTTCACCAAGTGTCCTTTGTGCTTTGCAGTCATTTCCCAATGACACCCACAGTCGTTAAGGTGGGGTTTGTAAAGCTGTCTTTAAAGTCATTCCTGGGCCTGATGTCTGTTATGTGCTACATTTAAAACCTCTGGTTTTAAAAATCATCACAGGAAAGCCAAGGAGCGTCTGCTTCGCTTTGACAGACAGAATGTCAGCAAGCTGCTGGGGTGACCAAAATGATGTGGTCACTAAATCACTGCGATGTTTGCCGTTGTCAGGTTGAAGTTCTCCCACTTGAGCCTAAAAATAAAGCGCTTTCAATTCTGCATGTGCAGGCAAACCGTCACTTTGTGTTAAATGGATTGATTAAATGTTCTGCTTAAGTGTGCTCAGTGAAGCAAGCACCACCAAAACCGGATCATCTTCTCTGCTGGAGCATCCTTTTCACTCACAGTATCACAGTATGTTTGGGATTGGAAGGGACCTCAAAAGATCATCTAGTCCAATCCCCCTAAGACTTCTTTGAAGAAATCAGAGGGTCTGTTTAGGCTCAGTCTTGAGCATTCAAAATTGGCTGAATTTTGCCAAACTTAATCCTTTTCATGGAAGAGCCACTTGCTATCCAGTATGTATGAATGCCAAAGTGGCTAAAACAAATTGGCATCAGGTACGTGGTGGATCCTGTGCAGCAAGTTTCCACTTTGCCCTTGAAAGTCTGTGATTTCCTGCCGATGCCAATATAGTCCTGTTTGTACGTGAAGCAAGAACTCAGCAGTTGTTTCCACGTTGGCTGGACGGCCTGGCAGTGGGAGAGATCGCTTGTACTTGGGTGTCGTGAGGGCTGACAACTTCCCTGGCAGCGTGAGCTGCTGCAAAGCTTCCATTTTAATTGTTTTAGTACAGAAATTGCGCTCATAACTTTAGACCTTTCTTCAGGCCAAGGTGGATGCGGGTGCAGGCGATCGCTGCCTGTGATAACTGCTCTGATAAGGCAAGGTGGGCGATTACGCCGGTGTCACAACTTTAATCAGAAGATTGAAACTACTAAACCTACCTGGTCAAAAAAATATGTTTTGAAGTCATAGCTTAAGCCTTCACTTTGTTTAGGCTTGTCTTGAAGGTTCAACTGGTATCTTAACACTATAACAGAACTAGTTTCTAGAAGGTGTGTTCTTGCCTTCCTCGGTTTTTGTTGCTTTTGGTATAACAGATGGATTTCAATGTCTCCTTGCTATAGCATTTGCTCTAGATTTCTCCACCCCACGGACACTTCCATGTGTTCTTTTCCCCAGAGAAGATAGATGAGTGTGGTCAGAAGACCCTGAACAACCTGCACAACCCCTGTAAAAAGCCCCTTGGCTCTTGGCTCATCCTCAGAGCAGCATTTTGGAGGTTCCAGAGGTGAACGACTTCCGATGAAGCAGTCTGGTCAGCTGCACATACACAATTGTTCTACAGCTAAGTGAGCTGAGGTGATTTTTATAAACTGCTCTTTTTTTGAATTGGGACACATTCACGTGTTGTTTAAGGGCAGGTTTTCAAACAGCCGTGATTGTCTTGTTGGCTTCTGAGTGAAAGGTGCGTGTTTCAAACCAAAGGGCTTTGGGGAAGTTCCTGCTCTAATATTTATCGCTGTATCCAGACAACTTAGTCTGCATGGACATTGCTGTGCTAGATTTCTTATTGACTGAATACATCTAATTTTTATCATTTTAAGTGGAGTTTTGGCCATCTTTGGCTTTACTTGGGTTGTTTGGTGAAAGGGTAGAAACACCCAGTTACATCTTTGCTGTGCCAGTTGGGGACCTTCTGGTCCCCCTGGACTTTGCTACAACCCTCATCACAACCAGAACGGAGGAGCTGGTCGGGGACGTCCTTTGCTTCGGCAGGTGAGTTTTAGCTCTGAGCATCATCAGCTGCCCACAGCTCGCAGGTGTATTTCTCACAAAGCAGCATCTGAGTGCTGGAGCACTGGGAATCACCTGAATCTCCTGCCCTGTTATTTACTGATGCTCAGGGAGGTCAGTGCCGTGCCACATGTAGAGAATTAGGGTGCATTTTCAGGTGGCTTTGTCCAAATGTGCTATATTATTTTCCTCTTTCCAGATTGAATTATTCTTTCTTTAAAAAAAAAAAAAAAAAAAATTTAGTTTTCCACACTATTATAAGCTGTTTCATGTAAAGCTGGAAGAGATGAAACACCACATAGTGTAGGACCTACAGATATTCTGAGCTGGTGGGTGCTCTCAGAAGAGCCACGTCACGTAAATAAGAGCAGCCATATAACTGCTGTGAATTGCTCTGGCTTAGGTCAGGCTGAGATCAACTTTGATTAGAGAATCGTAGAGCTGAGAACAGCTCGCTGATTAATGCTCAGAAGATTCTTCTGGAAGCAAAATTTGAATTGATATTTTTAATGGGTTCTTGAGGCAAAAACGTCTGGGAGAGGGCTTGTTTCCTTACAGTTTGTATTAAACCTGCAGTTGATGTTCCGGAGCTTAAATATGTTTATAGGTTCTATAACTGAAAGAATAGTCTTGGGATATTTTACAGATATATTAAATATCAGCTATGATATGACAGCGATAAACACATCAGACTGTGGGCTACTGGAATCATTTATATCCTGCGGATGCGGAGGCTTCGTACATCACTGGGCTTTGTGCCTGACAAATGTAAGGATGTTAATTATTATGCTATAATTCATCAGCTGAAGTGTCTTGCAGCACTGTTATTAAGCCAAATTCCAAGGCCTTTGCTAGGTCATTAAGCAAAAAGTAAGACTAATTTACGCTGTTATTAATCAATGAATTAAATATATTCTGAAGTCTGGTTTTAAAAAGCAATGTACTGCTTGGGTGAAAAGTGAATAAATTAAGTAAAAATGAGTAAAAAGAACAATAAATAACTCTTCATATCAGTTTAAATAATTTTGGAAAAGAATAATTATTTCTGCAGAGCCGTATGAGCCCAGACCAGTTCCTGGTTTGAGGAGCTACAAGGCTGACCAGAAACAGTGAAGAATTTGCTAGAATTTCACCCAGTAAACGAGGTCCTGATCTTGATTTGTGATCTGCCCCCTTCCTCCTGGCTTGTGGCTCTGCCATGGGATGCATCTGGGAACCCTCTTCACTGGCCTAATGTGGACAAGGCATCAGTTTTTCAAATCTCCCCAGGCCTAGCTTGAACTTACAAGCTTCTTGATCTTCTTGGTCTTGGTTTCAGGGCCCTTGGGCTCACGTTCTACCTTGGTTAAGGCCTTGAGTTCAACAAATGAGCTGTGCAAAGGGTGGTGGTGGCCATCTAGAGATTATGTGGTCCCAGCTACCTGAGTGAGCTTGTTGTCAGAGCTCAGTGAGTCACTTCATCTCAAATCCCGTGATTTATGTTGTCCTACAGCCCCTCTGCTCTCTCTGGTGCTCACGTTATTCCCTTCTCCCTTGGCATGTGACTGACCAGGACCAGGCTGGTTTTCACACATGATTTTCCAGGTGACTCCTGTGGCATCAGCATGGTGTGACCTTTCAGGACAAGCCAGGAACTTCCCACTGGAAGCACTGGTCAGCTCCCAGTTTATCTGTGGAGCATCTCCTGTGTGAAGAAAGGCTGAGGGAGCTGGGGCTCTGGAGCTGGACAAGAGGACACTGAGGGTGGACTCATTCATGGGGATCAATATATAAAGGGTGAGTGTCAGGAGGATGGAGCCAGGCTCTTCTCAGTGACAACCAATGATAGGACAGGGGGTAATGGGTACAAACTGGAACACAGGAGGTTCCACTTAAATTTGAGAAGAAACTTGTTCCTGGTGAGGGTGGCAGAGCCTGGCCCAGGCTGCCCAGGGGGGTTGTGGAGTCTCCTTCTGTGCAGACATTCCAACCCGCCTGGACACCTTCCTGTGTAACCTCATCTGGGTGTTCCTGCTCCATGGGGGGATTGCTGGAGAGGGTCCAGCGTAGGGCAACGAAGATGATTAAGGGAGTGGAGCACCTCCCTTATGAAGAAAGGCTGAGGGAGCTGGGTCTCTTTAGTTTGGAGAAGAGGAGACTAAGGGGGGACCTTATTAATGTTTATAAATATATAAATATATAAATATATAAATATATAAATATATAAATATATAAATATATAAATATATAAATATATAAAGGGTGAGTGCCATGAGGATGGAGCCAGGCTCTTCTCGCTGGCAAACAATGATAGGACAAGGGGTAATGGGATCAAGCTGGAACACAAGAGGTTCCACTTAAATTTGAGAAGAAACTTCTTCTCAGTAAGGGTGACAGAGCACTGAAACAGGCTGCCCAGGGGGGTTGTGGAGTCTCCTTCTCTGGAGACATTCAAAACCCGCCTGGACATGTTCCTGTGCGACCTCACCTGGGCGTTCCTGCTCCATGGGGGGATTGCACTGGATGAGCTTTTGAGGTCCCTTCCAATCCCAAACATACTGTGATACTGTGATACTGTGATTGCACTGGATGAGCTTTCCAGGTCCATTCCAGTCCCTGACATTCTGGGATTCTGTGATCTCCCCAAACCTCATACCCAGCTCATGAACCAACCCCAGCTCTGGTTGCTGGGCCCCCCTGCTTGGCCCATTACCGGTGATGTTCTTGGTTGCCAGGACCAAGACTATGGACTTGCCAGGACTATGCTTTCATGTCTTTTGTAAGTGCCAGCTCAGTGGCTTCCCACAGGGCCAGGAGGTCAAATTTGGGAGCCTGTCAGCTGAGCCATTTCCAGTTTTCTTGACCTGCTTTTGCATCAGTATCTGACAGGCTCAAATCCCACAGTACTAAAGAATTACAGCAAATATTTACTCTTCTTTCTGTTGCGGCAGCACCGGAGAGGCTGTCTCTGACTTGTGAAGCGTGTTGTGCTGAAGCGCTGCTCACGTGCTTGGATTTTAGAGACGGATCCTGCCCCAAGAGCATCCGTGTCAAGCGGGCAAGGAAGCTGCAGAGAGGTGAATGTATTAGGGCCAAGTCATGAGGGTGTCTGTAGCTGAGGCAGATATTAAACAAAAGCCCCACGAGCTCTCTTCTGCTGCAGACCGTGGTACCTTTTGCTGTTTCACCGGGCTGGAATGAGAAAGCCACGTTTTATAGGCACACCATGTCTGCCATCACCCCACCAAGTGACGGGAAGTTGGAGAATGCTTTACTGTTGTTTTGGTTGTTGGGTTTTTTTAATGTTACATAAGTCTGTAAGCTGCTACGATCATTAGAATGAACTTTTCCCCATATTTCAAACCCAATCACTTGTTTTGACGTTTGCAATCTGGGTCGTGCTTTTCTGGTGGTTGTGTCGAAAGGAGCAGCCCATGTTCTCCCATTCTCTTTACGTGACTTGAAAAGAGAAGTTCAGGCCTCCGTTAAATTCCCATTGAGAGCCAAGCGCTGGAACGTGAGCTAGGTAAGATTTCACCCGTCTTTCCTAATATTTATAGTTCAGTGATTTAGGAGAAAAGCATTCCAGCCCGTTCTAGGCCGAGGAAGGAGGCACGAGCGTGTGAGCAGAGAACTGCAGGAGAGATGGAGCAGGGGACTGACAAGAGCTGCCGCTACCGGAGGCAGTTTCACTTCTACTGAAGCGTCTATTTTTGGCTCATGCATATTATGGCACAGATATTTCCCAGAAGATACTGTGGCTTTTATTTGAAGCCAGCTCTTTCTGCTGACTCCAGGTGGAACATCAGGGTATTTGGGTTATGGGCTTGTGTGTGCGAATCACCTTCAATAGGATGGGGAAAAGGGACCTAGTTCTGCTCTGGATTTTTTGTAAGGCTGAGCCTTGCGATTAGTGTGGTCAACCTGTGGCTTTTGAGCCAGATGGGATTTAAGCACAATACAAATGAGTTGGTTTTGTGCAGCTGGATCTATGCTGAAGGAGATGCTATGGGATGAAGGGGGAACTAAGACACTGTTGACCAGGGCCACACGACAGCAAGGGCAGCCCAGCATCATCACACAGCCTGCTGGGGAGCTGCTGAGCGCTCTTTGGAGATAACTTTGTCTTTGTTCTCTGAAGAACATAGTCACTGGGTCTCAGCCGAATGGAAGTTTGGGGTGTGCTGCCCACAACACTGGCTTCCCTGTGGTAATTTGTTGCTGTTTAATTAGAATCATAGAACAGTTTGTGGTGGAGGGGACCTTCAAAGGCCATCCAGTGCCCCCCCTGCCATGAGCAGGGGCATCTTCACCAGCTCAGGTTGCTCAGAGCCCCGTCCAGCCTGGCCTGGGATGTCTCCAGGGATGGTTCAGCCACCACCTCTCTGGCCAACCTGGGCCAGGCTCTCACCACCCTCAGGGACAACAATTTCTTCCTCATGTCCAGCCTGAATCTCCCTCCTTTAGTTTAAACCATCACCTCTTGTCCTATCACAACAGGCCCTGCTCAAAAGTCTGTCCCCATCTTTCTTACCAGCCCCTTTTAAGTACACAAAGGCCGCAATAAGGTCTCCCCAGAGCCTTTCCTTCTCCAGTGGAGTTGTTTTGTGTTGGCTTCACAAAGTCATATATGGGATAGTCAAATGCTGTTATCTGTAGGGAAGGATCACACAGGGCTATCCAGCCAGTCAAGTAGTTGAATTTTGCAAAATCTGGAGTTGTCCCAGGGCTTCAAATGATCCCTTTCGGCTCTAGAGAGCGCAGCAAGGCTGGGACGGTGCTGAGCGCGGGGCGCTTTGTGCCGCAGACAGTCTGAGCTGCGGGAGGGTGTTTTGATGTGCTCCAGGGGACCTCGTCTGCCGCTCCGTGGCTGTTTGGTGACAGCGGAGAAGCACAGAGCAGGGTCAGAGGCTGCGCAGGGGCTCTGCACTGCAGCTCAGGAGCTGTCGCTGTTTATCTCTTCAGAGTTGCAGTCGGAGGCCACAACAAGCTTTAAGTGCTGTATGGACAAGAAGGCACGCTGGTTCAGACCTGTGATTTGTCTTCAGCTGGGCTCACCCTCAGACGTGTCAGAGAAAAATGCGTGGAAAACTAGTCAGCAGGTGCGTTAGTATTCTGTCCATCACAAACAAATAAGCTGCAGGAAACTGGGGAATAGAAAGGTCATGTTCTGCCAATGCAAGCAGCGTCTGGGAAGGAAAAAATGACAGTACAGAACATGGTTAACCCTGGTCATGAGTGATGTGCTTAGAGCCCACATCCATCACTGTTACTGCTCTGCAAGTGGGAGAGATACACGGAGACTGTATGAGTAAGAACATCCAGTTGCAGCAGTGGCTGTTCTAGCATTCCTGTCTTCTCCGGCTCAGATGGACGGTGAGCTAAATCCAGCTAAATCCACCACAGATCCCTGTGAGTGCTTACTCCCCTCTGCCTGCTTTATGCCCCTCCAAGTGCTGCTGTAAAGCTCACTGCCCTGCCATGGGGCGGCTGCTCTTTGTTCTTTTCAGCTCCTTTTCAGCTCCTTTCTTTTCCTCTGTCTCAGATGTAAATGATGTGCCTGGTTTGTAAGGGCTCTGCTGACCATCCACGTCCTGTCTGGCTTTGCTCTGCAGAGCTGCTCTTCATTGCCTGTTTAAGGCAACTTCTCACAAAGCACCCTCAGTGTTTCACCTGGGCTGCCCTTTGCACGAAGGAGGCTTCCTCCCAACAGCCACGGCCTTTCTGCTTGTCCCTCAGATCTCTGCTTAAAAACCTGGTCTCCTGGTGTGCCTTCAAACCCCCGCAGCAAGTCCTGGAACCCAGCACCTGATCCCCAAAGGTGAACTCATGGGACTGTCCCTCAGGACTGACCAGATGTTCTGCTTTGTGTCCCTGTTCTTCCTGCCCATGGCAACAGAAGCTCTAAGCTGGGTGACTTCCACAGCAAGCAATTGCGTTAAAAAAAGTCAGTTTTCCTGAATGTTTTCACTCTGTGTCAGCAGACGTGACCTGAAACTCCTGCTTTTTGTCAGGCACCCTGAGGAAACCTTGCTATGAAATGCTCTTTATCCCTTGACACAAAATACTTTGAATCAGAAGGAGAAAGAGTTTGCAGTTAGGATTTTTTGGACTGTGGCTACCACAATGGGGTGCTGGCTTGTCAGACAGATAAATGTAATATGTGGTCAGACAGTCTGTCTAAACCAGTTCTGCTTTGGAGTTTGAAGTTCACCCCAAGCGGGACAAAAGTCCTGTTGACTACGTGAAAGGTCTTGAAGCAGAGACCTGGTAGTTTTGGTCAACTGTAATAGTATATACAGACTCAAATAGGATTCATGACCATAAAGGACAGCTGAACAGTCCCCCCCAAAAATTCACTACACACCCAAAAAGCCCCAACAGCTTTCTTAATGGACCAGAAAGGTTCGTTCTCCTTGAGGTGGCATCTCTGTTCTCAAAGTGAAGCTGTAGTCTTTGCCCACGGGCTGCACCATGTCAATGCATGTACAACGTGGTTACACCCAGGCGGAGCTAGAACAGGTCTGAGTGTTGCTAAACACATCTCGCACGTCTCTGCAGCTGGATCGCCGCTGTGTACAAGGTACTGAGCATATTTGGCTGTTGTTTTCAGGATAATCACCCTTACATGCTCTTCTCTGATCTGCATGGGTCAATGTCATGGTAGATCACACAGCAGGGAGAGGAGCATCAGCTGATGCTGGGACACATCAGCCTTGGTCACGCTTCCACTGGTGTAAAAGAAGTAGGGGGATTATCAATGGGACTTGAAATATTTCATGTTTGTTGAGCTCGGATACCTCATCTGAGTCTCTGGAACTGGTAGATAGGCACTGAAGTCACTGAGTCTGTTAGTGTTTTCCTCCTGCGAAGGGCTCTGGTAGGTGCTGGCAGGACGTGGTTTGAGGTGTCTAACTCGAGGCAAAGCAGATTTTGAAAACCTTGGCATCAGATTCTGCTGGGGAGGAAACTTTGACAAACGAAGCAGGAGGGGAGGGAGGGATAAGAGAGGAGGGAGATGGGGAAATGAGCTCTGACTCTGCAGAGTGTGGCCTGGAAGTGGCCATCGAGGGACTCCTCTGGCCCCACTCCTGCCAGTCACCTCTCCCTGACCATGCAGCTCCATCCCTTTCCCAAATGCTTCCAACCGGGTGATCTTCCTCTCTCTGCCCCTCCTCCCTCAAAGCAGTTGAAACCTTAATTCCTCGTGCGCTTCCCTGTCAGCTGTTGTTCATGTCAACTTGCAATGTCTGCAAATAGCAAAAAAATGAAGCCCTCCCTTCTGGTTAGCATCCACGGTTCCTCCTCCCTGGCGTGAAGAGTCAAAACAACATATATATGATGTGCAGGGAGGCTGCTTGGACCATACTGCCTGATACCGAGTTAAGCACTGAAATGAATAAGCAAGAGGGATTGAATTTACACCCCCCACCAATTGCAGTGATTTTTCTCACCGAAGCACTGATCCATGAAGTTTTGAGTCAAGCACTGGCTAAGTTGATTTTAAAAATGCATCCAGTTCTGGCTGCAGGCGTGTTGCCGGCTGCAGCCTGGCGTGGAACAGGGGTATTTCTCAGGGGTTTGTGCTGCTTCTTCCTGGGAGGAGTGGCTGACACTGGAAGCTGTGCTGCCATCCAGAGACCTGGACAGGGTGGAGAGTTAAGGACAAGTGTAGAGTCCTGCATCTGGGCAGGAACAACCCCAGGTTCCAGTATAAGTTGGGGAATGACCTATTAGAGAGCAGCATAGGGGAAAGGGACCTGGGGGTCCTGGGGACAGCAGGGTGACCATGAGCCAGCACTGGGCCCTTGTGGCCAGGAAGCCAATGGTACCTGGGGTGGGTTAGAAGGGGGTGGTCAGTAGGTCAGAGAGGTTCTCCTGCCCCTCTGCTCTGCCCTGGGGAGACCACACCTGGAATCTTGTGTCCAGTTGTGGCCCCTCAGTTCCAGCAGGACAGGGAACTGCTGGAGAGAGTCCAGCGCAGCCACCAAGATGCTGCAGGGAGTGGAGCATCTCCCGTGTGAGGAAAGGCTGAGGGAGCTGGGGCTCTGGAGCTGGACAAGAGGACACTGAGGGGGGACTCATTCCTGGGGATCAATATGGAAAGGGGGAGTGTCAGGAGGATGGAGCCAGGCTCTTCTCAGTGACAACCAGTGATAGGACAAGGGATAATGGGTTCAAACCGGAACACAGGAGGTTCCACTTAAAGATGAGAAGAAACTTCTCCACGGTGAGGGCAACAGAACACTGGCCCAGACTGCCCAGGGGGGTTGTGGAGTCTCCTTCTGTGCAGACATTCCAACCCGCCTGGACACCTTCCTGTGTAACCTCATCTGGGTGTTCCTGCTCCATGGGGGGATTGCACTGGATGAGCTTTCCCGGTCCCTTCCAAACCCTCACATTCTGGGATTCTGTGATTCCTGCCCTGGTTGTGGTGCCCACTGTGGGTCGGGGGGGGGATGGATGAGTGATGTCCTAGGTGCTCTGCAGCCGGGATGAGGGGCTGGGACACAAGTGGGTTCTTTTCCCCTCAGTCACAGGAATAGAACGTGCTCATTGTAGCTTTGCAGGAAGCAGAGGGCTGGATGTGGGCAATAGTTTTCAAACTGCCTAGCAATTTTGGGGTCTTGCACTTTAAAGCCTGTTCCTTTTTTAGAGGTAAAGTCCTGTTATCTTCTGAACTTCAGGCCCATTTCAGGTTCACAATACAGAGCCCGCAAATCAGCTGTGTTTTTTATCAAAGCCTGGCTTGACAGATGTCCCTTGAGACATTAGTAAAAGATTCTTGCTTGCAGAGCTACCTAGTGATGTACTCCTAATTAGTGTGATCACATTATTTCAATGATGTTTCTAGTATAACGGATTTTATTTTTTCCTAATACAACGTGTTTGGATTTTTTTGGGGATTGGATGTTGCAATTAGAGTTTCTGGAGTCTTCTGGGGAATGTGTGCTCCCGCTTACATTAACAACGGGTGTTTGGATGAGGGAGAGGGGATTTATCTTTCTTCCCTGCCTTGAAGTGCAGAGCAGAGCTGTGTGGAGCCTCACGGTGGTTTTACTTCCAACTTTAGTTGAAGTCACTGTAGTTGTGTGGTTCTTATGGTAATTTTAAGTTTCACCCTGACATTTAAGCTGTAAATATCTTTTGGGGACTGACTAGTAAGGGAGAGGACAGGCCTGCTATGAAGTTATTGAGCAGCAGCTGAGGTCTCAGTTCAGTTCTGGGCTTGACTTGTCTTCACCTTTGGAAAGGACGTGTGGACTCCGGTCTGGAATTGTGAAATGGTCCCTTAGCTGATGAGAACAAAGTGTGTGGATATCTTTTGGAGGTGTATGAACACAGCCATACCTCCTTCCTCTTCCATCTTAACTATTTCTCTTGTATCCCTTGGCGCGCATCCTCCTTGGGCCAGGAACCAGCTCCTCTTGGTACACTTGCAAGTGGTGACTACAGTCGGGGTTGGCTCCTGTTGTACAAGCGGTAGTGAAGCGGAGCTTCCTGACTCTTTTCTGTTGACAAAGATTTGGCCTTGACGTGCGTTGCCCTAAAGCACAGTGGCTGTTGTGGTTGCTTTTCTAGAAAAAAAACAGGAAAGAGACTGTGGGTTCAAGCCTTTATGATACTGTGTGTAGAAAAACGTGCAAACCAAAGGTCCTTCTGCTCAATCAGGTTTGTGGCGATGGGCTGTACTGCCTGTGTTGGACTTGGTGGTCTCTTCCAACCAAAATAATTCAATGTGTACCCTCTGAGGTTTCTTCAAAAGACACCTTGGGCACAAAGCCCTTGTGGTGTCCTCTCTCACGTCATGGGGTTGAGAGCCCCAGGAGAGCTTGGCTGTTGTTCTGACTGAGGTGTAAATTGTAATGAGGCACTTCTGTCTTCCCTCCTGCTCCCAAAATGTCCTGAAGAACAGAATCTAAAGATGAGTTACGTTTTGTCTGGGAGCATATTGCCTGCTCTGGTACATTGGCTGGCAGAGAAAAAGGGTACTTAGGGTCAGGCTCTAAACCCAGCAAGGTGATTACTAGAACTGCCATTGATTTCAGTGGAACAGTTTTATGATTATTTATTTATTTAATAGGAACAATACCTAAATAACTAAAAATATCCTAGACCAGAGTCTCATTCTCCATTCTCTGGTAGCTGCTATTTGTGGTGCCTGTTCCAAAAGCATATGAAGCATCACACTCTGCTAACCTCCACTGTTTCATACACTGCTGATGCACACTTTGCATAGAGTTAACTGAAACCAATGACTCCGGACGCTGAAAGGCTTTTGGGCTGGGTCCCTGGGGCAGAGAAGGTCAGGACTGCCAGAGAAGGTGGTTTTTAGAGGGTTTGCAAGCACCACATCTTCTTACTCTGGAAAACTGGAAGGAGAACAGTACAGGAAACAGTTCAGACTTCGGTTCCCCAAATGCCGGCAGCGTTGGCAAGAAACAGTTCATGCTGACTTTTGTTAAGATTGTGTAGAGTAGTGGTAAATATTGGGCCTGAACGGACTTGAGTAGATTGATGGATGTGGTTGACATCGTTTGGTAGCTGTATTTTCAAAGATCAGGTCTATGATGCTTTATAACTTTATTGCTACCTTGATCTCCATAAACCCATCGATGTTCAGCTCCTTCCCAAGGGACTGAGCCGTGATGGCGCTGGACTGCTTTTCTGACTCTCTGACGATGGATCTCAGAGTAGTTCTCAGGAATTAGTTGTCTGATTTTTCTGTTTGGTTGTTGTTTTTTTTAATCCTACACCCATATGAAGCAGATATATACCATATGCCCATCTGCCAGCTGAATCGTCCCAATTCACACGCACAGACTCGAGGTCTGCTTACAACAGATACCTGATTTAGGTAACGTGACTATTGGAGTGTCTGTGCTTAAGACAACGAGTAGTTTGAACCTTTTACTCCCCGGGGATCTGTTTTCCTCCATGGAGAGAGGAGCAATCCGTGCCTGGAACAGCCGAGCTCAGTCCTTGCAGCATGGGGAGCTCTCTGCTGTTGGGGGCCATCGTATGGAATCTTTCTGTAATGAGGTATCTGTGTCGGTGCAACAGCACCGTGAGGTCCCTTCAAACCTTCGTGATAACTGGCAGGATGAAGCACCATGCTCTGGTAAAAAGCAGAGCACAGCACTTGGATGTTTTCCCTAAAGAAGTCAAATGGGAAGTTGTTTTGCCTTGTGGGATTTATTTGCTAAATCATAGAACAGAACCATAGAATCATTTTGGTTGGAAGAGACCCTCAAGATCATTGAGTCCACCCCTGGCACTACCCCTTGTCCCTGAGAACCTCATCTCTATGTCTTTTCAACCCCTCCAGGGATGGTGACTCCAGCACTGCCCTGGGCAGCCTGTTCCAATGCTTCACAACGAAATATTGTATTATCCACAAATATCATCATGGCGTTGGGGAGGGGGATGTCGGTGAGTTTTAGGGTAGTCTGATGGCTTTGTGAAAATCATGCAGGCAAGGAAATACAATGTCTCTGGGAGCTGGCTGTGCTTTGTTCACAAAAAGGGGAGTCTATGCTTTTCATCAGGTGCACAAAACCAAGCCAGGGCAGGATTTCCTTCCAGCCTATCCTGTCTGGAGACATCTGGGCAGGCGTAGAGATGCCAAAGAGAATTACCAGCAAGCCTCACAACCCTTCTTCCTTCAAATATTAATGATTCTCTCTGTTTCTAACCACAGCAGGCTGAGCGCTGCCTGTAGAGCTGTCGTTTATGTAGGAAAGTCTGTGGTTGAGTTGAGTGTGTCTTGTTCGGTGTGTGTACATCTTGTTCAATGTGTGTACATCTTGCTCGATGTGTGTACATCTTGTTTGATGTGTGTACCTCCCTCACCCATTAATTTACAGGGAAATACCTTTTAGGATGAGCTGAGCTATATTTGTCGAACTTCAGTGTTTGCTTATGTAAGAGCAGCAGTTTTCCTCCTGGGTTTTGCCCTCAAAACCCGCAGCGTGACCATCGCACACATCTGTGTCAATGCTACTGGCAACGCAACTGAAAATCTCTCTCTTGCTGCTGTCGGGGGAACAGCTTTAACCTGCCCGTGGCCACACGTGAGAGAATCGCTGTAGCTCTAAACTGATGCACACTCAGTAGCTCAGAGCTCAGAAAGATGTTGGAGCAGATGGTAGAGCTTGAAAAGCTTGCAGACCCTCCCAGATGGAGGTGGTCAACTTGCATTAGTTGTGGTGGCCACCGGGAACAGGACAAGAAGTTAAAAGGCTTAAACTGCAGCCGGGCAGAGTTGTGTTATCTCTTCAGGGCAGTGAATCTCTCGAGCAGATTGTGGAGTCGTTACTGGAGGGTTTAGATAGCAGGTCAGGCACACACCATCCTCCTGCAAGGCTGAGTGGATCCTTCGCTGCGCTGGAGAAGTGCATCAAGTGACCTCTGGAGGTGTCTTCTTAGCCCTGTTGTGTGTGATTCAGAATTGTAGCTTTGAAGAATAACTTGTTTTTTTTTCTTGGCCAGTTGCATGACCTATTGCAGGCATTGACTCCTTACAGGCTTGGTGTGGTTCTGGGCTGCAGTGAGGATGGATTATAGGGGAGAACTGGGTCCTCCAGCTGCTGAGCCGTTCAGCTCCATGCCCTCTCAGCATTGGTGGCCACCACCAGGTATGTCTGGGACAGCTGGCAGAAGGCAGAGACAAGGTAAAATGTGTTTCAAGTGTGTTAGCCAAACATCCAAAGTCAGTGGTCCAAATTTAACTGCAGATTTGTTCAAACCGTCACACTAGATATTTCCCAAGGGCTGGCTCTCAACCTTCACCAAACCTGGTGTAGGTGAGTTGGTGTTGTTCTGCCCTTTAGGTGCAAATCCAGTGTTGCTTCCATGTTGCGGATCACACCATCCGCGCGCGGCCTCAGTGTGATTTCCACGCTGGTTTTAGTGGGTAAGTGACCAGTGAAAAGTCCTAAATCTAGAAATAACTATATTTATACTTCAGTTTTCAATGTCAGCTAAATACTGAAGGGAATTTTCACATGGTGTATGAATAATTAACACTAGCTATTGGTTTTCGGCAGTTCTCTTGCTAAGGCTAAGCTTTGTGCAAAGGAAATCAAAATCACCCTTTAAAATTTCCTAAAGGGAAGAGGAAAGGTAAATAATTACCTAACCTCCTGAGATTCTGGTAAAGTCAGAATCTTCCATTGAAATGACTGAGGAAAAAAACCTGGCCTCCCTCTAAGTCAATTTAAGATTTTAATTGCCGCTAAATTGCGGAATTCAGTTAAGGTTCCCAGAGCAAACTGTAGCTGTGCGTCCCTGGTTGCGCTCATCTCCTTCCATGATGGTGCATTTTAAAGGCGCTCACCCAAAATGCTGCATGGGTACCCAGAAAGTTCCACTTTAAAGGTAAAATTACAGTTTAAAGGTTAATTTTATATAAAAGCTAGAAGTCATATCTAGCTTTCCTGGAGGAATAGCCTTTTTTTCCCCATTCTGTAGTATTTTTCTGAGCATGCATCACTTTGCTTATGTTGTGCTTCTTCACAGGGATGCAATACATACACTGGGAAGGAGGGGGCTGGAGCTGCTGCTGCAGCTTTACGTCTCCATCTCTTGATGTTGTACAATTCAAGGCCTTGATTTTGCTTTACTGAAAGCCCTATCTGTCTTCTGCGATAAAATTCCCTTTAAAGCAAAACAAAGAGTGCAGTTTTGCGTGAAATATGTCATCAGAAAATTGTACCACTCTGTATTCTGATTATCATAAGGAAAATACTGAACAGATTATACTTAAACTCTCTGAAGAAATTCACCTCCAGGCTGAATGCCAGTGTGAGAAACATTGGCTTGAAAGGGAGCAGTTTTGGAAGGTGATAAACCCCTGGAAATGGGATGAAATTCCCAAACGCTCCAGAACTGTAACAAACAGCTTATGATAATAAAGAGTTGGCAAGAATAACCCCTGTTTGAGAGCAGCTTCCAGAGGATGGAGCAAAATGAAGTCACTTAATAGCAGCTGAAAGTCTAGCCTTACAGAATCATAGCATCATTTCAGTTGGGAGACCCTCAGGACCATCGAGTCCAACCATCACCTAATCTAACTCCAGCACTAAACCATTAATGAGGTCATTTTTTTCAACTAGACACTGGCTCGTCCCCACACCAAGAGTGAAGACTTGTCTATGTGAAGGCAGGAGATGCACCCAAGGGTGATGTTTTGCATGGACTCAAACCTTCTCTCAGGAGTTCCCCATCTTAGCACCGGTGCTTGGATGGGACAGGTGTTTGTGCCTTGTGTATACGTTCACCAACTCGAGCCCTGGGTAGGATCTGCCTTGGGGGAGGTCTGAGCAGGGTTTGGTTTGGTGGCTTCTTCCCCCAGTTGGTCTGAGGTGTGTGGGGCCAATGGGGAGGTTGCCATCCAGGACTTGTGCCTGAATGAGGGGCCAGGCTGGGCCAGACGGTGTCTGGGTTATGTTGGGAGAGCAGAGGCATTGGGAGATGTCTCATGGGTTGGAAAGAGAGGGAGAAACAGATGGCAGGAGACAAGCAAAGAAGCAGGCATGGAAAAGACACCACGGCCAGGGTGATGGTGACGAGGGGACAAGCAGATGAAGTTGCCTGCAGCCGTTCTCCTCCGGCAGGCCCGGCCCTGCCACCCTGGGCCTGCTCTCTGTTAGCAGTGTTGTGGGGACACACCAGAGGGTCTGTCCCGCAGAGCCTTGGTCCATGTGGAGGCACAGTGTCTGTGCTGCAGACCTGGCATCACAGCTTGGTCTGCTTACACTGCAGGGAGGCTTTTCATGCTTTCACTTGTTGCTGACACACTGCGGAGCAGCTTCTGCAGCAAAGGGGAGGTTCAGGTTGGACATTAGGACAAGTTTCTTCGCCCAGAGGGTGCTGGAGCACTGGAACCGGCTCCCCAGGGAGATGTCACGGTCCCAAGCCTGACAGGGTTCAAGAAGAGACTGGACAATGTCCTCAGACACATGGTGTGAACTGTGGGTTGTCCTGTGCAGGATGAGCATGAGCCAGCACTGGGCCCTTGTGGCCAGGAAGCCAATGGTACCTGGGGTGGGTTAGAAGGGGGTGGTCAGTAGGTCAGAGAGGTTCTCCTGCCCCTCTGCTCTGCCCTGGGGAGACCACACCTGGAATCTTGTGTCCAGTTGTGGCCCCTCAGTTCCAGCAGGACAGGGAACTGCTGGAGAGAGTCCAGCGCAGCCACCAAGATGCTGAAGGGAGTGGAGCATCTCCCGTGTGAGGAAAGGCTGAGGGAGCTGGGGCTCTGGAGCTGGACAAGAGGACACTGAGGGGGGACTCATTCCTGGGGATCAATATGGAAAGGGGGAGTGTCAGGAGGATGGAGCCAGGCTCTTCTGGGTGACAACCAGTGATAGGACAAGGGGCAATGGGTTCAAACTAGAACACAGGAGGTTCCACTTAAATTTGAGAAGAAACTTCTTCCTGGTGAGGGTGGCAGAGCCTGGCCCAGGCTGCCCAGGGGGGTTGTGGAGTCTCCTTCTGTGCAGACATTCCAACCCGCCTGGACACCTTCCTGTGTAACCTCATCTGGGTGTTCCTGCTCCATGGGGGGATTGCACTGGATGAGCTTTCCAGGTCCCTTCCAGTCCCTGACATTCTGGGATTCTGTGATCCTTGCGGGTCCCTTCCAACTCAGGACATTCTATGTTTCTGTGACAACTATTTGTGGCGGGCTGATGGAAACAGCAATATTTCCTGCCCCACACCTCTGTGTCTTTCTTCACAGTGTCCCAGCAGGGACCAGCTCCTGCTGCAGAAAAGCCGAAACCCACTGCTGGCACGCCAGCTACTGATTCTTTCAAATATATTTGGCATGGTGATCCCTGCTTGTCCTTGATGGGGTCACCTTGAAGTTGTTCCTCCTTTGGGGTTCATTACCTGCGTGCTTCAATTAGGTTCGTTTGGTAGTCATCAATACCTGGTAACATCCATCAGAGTCAAGCTGCTTAGGGGAGAACAGCGCAGCGTATAAATCTCTTTTCCTTCTATTGCCACCTTGCAACAACAACCTAATTCCATTTACTACATAATGCTAACCCTTAATTGGTGATACAAACTGAGAGGAAATGGGCAAAAACGGATACAAATGCATCTTGGCTCTGATTCAGCTCGTCCTTCACTTCCTCTGGATCTGAAGAGGAATATTAGAAGGGGACAGTGTGTGAAAAGCCTCATTGGGAGAGCGCCAGTGAGAATACACTGTCTTAATGTAGCTGCAGTCAGGGAACCTGGCAGCTCCCCGCTGCAAAAACCAGGTTGCTTAACACATTTCCCTTCAAATTAGGGTATTTTGGAGCATCTTTCTGTATTTGGTTTATTTCTCTCTGGATTTGTACTTCCTTTTTTTTTTAATTGTTCTTTTCTTTGGAATAATGAATAATTCAGGCTCATAAAATGTAAGAAACACTCTTCTCCCAGATTGCCTTCAAATGTGCTTTGAAACCTCAAACGTAAGCGCTTCATGGGGTGCAGAATTACAGCAGTATGTCACCGCAGACTTCTCTTGTCTTCCTGCAAATACATCCAGACACAGTCTCTGCCCCTGAGCGACTTCATCCCTTCAACGCTGCCCTGAGATACAGATCTGTGACCTCGCAGCCTGGAAAGCACCGTGTGCAAGCAGGAGGCATGAAAAATAGGAGACTGCAGGCAGAGCCGGAGCTGCTGCAGGTTGCCAGTGAAGTTGCGGTGCAGCTGGGGTGAGTTGGTGCTTGGGGTTGAGGTGTCCAGATGCAAAGGGGTGGTTGGAGAGTTCGCAGGTGAAAGTACCGGCGATGCTTTAGTGACACAAGAGGGAGCTGTGGACTCTGCTGAGATGCAGAAGGTTCACCCAGGCGTAAAACACTCCTGTGAATGGTCAGAAGAGGAAAGACATTTCAGGCATCTGTTGTGCTTCTAGGGTTACTTTGCTACTAGTTAACCCTGAATGATCTGGAGAGGAAGTTGGAAGACGTTTTCCCTGGGGAACAGACGTAAAAAATAGAAGATTTATTCCCAAATCTGCTGCCGTTGTGGACATGCGAATTAAATGCAGGGAA
Source organism: Streptopelia decaocto (assembly GCF_964273445.1). Classification (NCBI taxonomy): domain Eukaryota; kingdom Metazoa; phylum Chordata; class Aves; order Columbiformes; family Columbidae; genus Streptopelia; species Streptopelia decaocto. Next base: position 3,154,156 of record NC_138661.1, read on the forward strand.
CTGCAGTTGCCATCCAAACGTTAAGCTTCATTGCTTATTGATACCTGTTTCTTTTAAATTACACCTGATTGCAATTCCGTGTGATAAAGGGTCAATCTTTTAAAATTGGCTTCATGTGAAGTGTTCTTCCTGCCTTTCTCTTACAAAGGAAAGGATGGCCTGGGGGGCTAATGCTGGTCTTGGCCACAGGAGCCCCAAGTTTGTCTCGCTACTCATCTGTGTGAGCTATGCTGTGGGCTGCATGAGGTACGTTGCTCCGGTCTCAACCTGGAAATCAAGTCCTGATTTTGGAAAATAAAAATACATTGGTTCTGCTGGATTTGATATGTTTTTCGGTGTCTGATTATGGATAGGCAAGGGAGGACGGCAGATCTCCAATTTCTGCCTCACCTTTTGGATAATGGCATTGCTCGAGTTACCAGATCTGTGGCTCTGAGCACCATCAGCATCCCCTGACCGTTGCTCCCTATGTGTTGGGCTGTGCCTATTGTCAAATATCCAGCGTATTTTTGCTTGAAGGAAATAGCTGCTTTCCCTCCCCCTTCTCTCCTTTAAAGCTTTTTAACCACCTCTTGCTTTTTTGTCCTCATTCTTGCCTTTCACCCCAGTTCCTGGGTGGATACTACGTGCTATACTTGATAGAGTCTGAGCTATAAATAAGAAACAGTTTGATGGAAAGTAAAATTAGCAGGCCAGATTTTCAAACTCGCTTCTAAATCTGTGCCGAGCCAGCTCGGAGTGCACATGTCCTCGTTTTCCGAGGTGCCGAATCTTGTTGTTATCCTTAATTTCAATGGGAATTTGTGATGCTCAGGACTCCTGGAAATCAGGTCGCTTTTATATTTGGGTCCTGAGCACGGAGAGAAGAGCCTGATCTCCACCATTGTGTTATTGTTGGAGAGATTAAGTTGTGGAAAGGTTGGAAGCTCAGCCCAGGTCAGTCCCTTACAGAGTGAAATGGGGATTTTGGGGAGAGAGACCCATTCAATATGTAACGGATAATATGAGATTCTCAATGAGTGATCACAGATATTGCAAGTCCTTGAATTCACAACCATCGTTTCACTTTGGCTTTCGGGAAACCTGGCCGTAGGCATTTGTCAAAAGCTGGAGCTGTTACCCTGATCTGAACGTTGCTGAAAGGGGTTTGTCCGCAGGAACGCTGCTGGTGCGGTTGGGCTGGAGGTCAACCACACAACTTTGTCTCTTTGCAGTATAATTATCCTAATGCGGTGCCAGCTCTGATGTCTTAGAGCCACTGGAAGTGTTGCTGTCTGTGGGATTGCAGCAGGGATACAGTCAGGCGACTGAGATTGTTTTTAATAAGAAAATAAAATCCGGAATTTAGGCATAAGGAGAAATACAGCTGTGGGTATATCATGGCAGCTCTCAGGTGAGTCTCCAGCTCAAATTAGATTACCCATCTGAGTGCATAGCAGTGATTTACCACTAATGAGCACAACCGAAAATGCCCACAGATTTCCTGGTCTTTGATTTTTTTTTTTTTTTTTCCGCTTAAAGAACTGATGAAAATCAGAACAGGGGACAGCAGGTTGTGCTTATGAAAAAGCACTTTGCTGGGGTGCTGCACGCTGAATAACGCAGCTTGTGTTTTATTTTAAGAGAGTGTAACACTGATATTATACCAGTGATTTAGTTATTTGAGATAATAGTTTCCTAGCCAGTATCCCACTAATGCGAAGGAAAATTCTTCTGAGGTGTAGATTATCCTATGGATTGGTTCCTGTATCAGGGAGCTGGTACCCTGGTGTAAACCAACCAAAATACAGCTGCAGCTGCTGGGGACAACAGCAGCTATATATTTTTCTTTCCCAGGGTGCAGGTATTGACTAACATGCTGTTCTTGCCCTGGTTGGAGGCACAGGGAGCCAGTGTTAGAGCTGAGACAGATTAAGCTGGTGCTGGGGACCCTGCTTGGTGCTTTTCAGCCTTTTTTTGAGCTGTGCACTCAGCATGGGAACCAAAGGACGGACTGCTCTGCCCGAAACTTCACGCTTTCAAGTCCTGCTGACCCTTTGGGAAACAGGCAGAGAAATTATTAATCTTTTCTAGTTTATTAAGATCTATAAACACGGTAGGAAGCCCACAAAGAAAGTGGATCCTGTGGCTATTTTACCCATGCGTCGTCAAGGGAGGTGATGCGTTTGTTCTGCTGGAGTCACCTTATGGGGTGTCCTTGCTCCGGGACAAGTGGGGAATACAGGCGCTCTGTAAATGAGAGAAATGTCCAGATCTCGCTGGAGTGCAGATGTCCCTTTTATCTTTTAATGTGCTTTGTGCTTCAGGAAAAAAAAAAAGCCAAAAACCCAAGTGTTGATTGCCTGGCAGTGGAATAAGAGGGAGCTGCAGCTGGAGCAAGAAAGGGAAGGTGTGACAGGAGAGGGACTAGTTTGATAGATGCTTGTTGACAATGGAAAGAGAGATGGTTGCTTCACCCGCCACTAGGAAAATAGTTTTGGGCTTTTGGCTGTATTGTTGGCAGCTGTGCCTAGCACAGCTTTTGTAATTAAATTGAGTCTCTGGTTAGGAAGGCACAAGATAATAAAAGCTGCAAAGAATGTGGTTGCAGGATTTCTCATTTCTATAGCTGTGCAACCCAGGGCCCTGCTCTACGCAACCAAAGCGCAGAGTATCAAGCAGAAAGGTGTTTGTATGCAGAGAATCCAAAAGAGGTTTTCTTTGTTAGCTTGAGAGTGTCCAGCTTCTCCCTCCAAAGCCTCCTGCATGCTCGTACACCAAGACAAGTCCTTGGCATCCCGCCCCACTGCTCAGAGCTTTGCTGGAGGAGCAGCAGCTGCTTCGGTCTATGTTTTCCATGCCTTCTCCCAACACAGCTTTTCCCTCCTTGGCAAGAGTGTTTAAATAGGTACTTTAAACAACCAGAGATTAAAAGAAGAGGTGGTTTAAGCTGAATTTGACTTATGTGACTTCCAAAAGCTTGATCTTGGAGAGCTGGTCTCCTGTCAGTGCTTGCTCACTCTCGGCTGTCCTCCCTCCTCATTGCCTCATTGCTTCTCCTCCTGGGCTGCCGCCCTCTGTCCTGCCCTTTGCCTTGATCTCCATCACTGTCTTCTCAGTCCCACCCGTGCCCAGCAGCATCCCCAAGCTGCCTCCTATCCCTTGCCCCGGAGCCCCCTCCCGCTGCATCCTTCTGGGGTCCTTCATGGTGGTACCTGCTCTGAGGGGGACCAAGAACTCTTGAGCCCAGAGCTCTGTGGGAACAGCAGCTCCAGCTAAAGGGCCTTGGACAGATTATGTTATATTATTATAGTTTTTAATGAGTGTAAGAAGTGATAGCCCAGGCCAGCGAGAATGATATCTCGGGTCAGAAAACCACCCCCATATGTATGATGTGTGAATGTCCTTGGACCTGGTCTGTGAATGAATGGCAATGTAACTGAAACAAAGATAACATCAGAGTGGTGTGTTTTTAATAGCAATTATTGGAAAAACATCTTATGTAACATCTTAGTCCAGGTCCGTATCTGTAAATCCTATAAATAGTCACTGGTTAATACAGAAGGGCTCAGCCTGGCTTAGCTCTCTGCTTTGCCCGGCTCTGCGCCCCTTCCTGGACAAGATCCCTGTGCGTGCATCTCTGCATTCCCGTGTGCGTCGCTTCTAATCGCCGCAAGCTCGGTAGCTCGTGCTGCTCTGAAAGGAATGAGTTTCAAGATCAGTTTACAAAATTAGGGCTGGTTTAACCTCATCCCTGGCCTGCACGTTCTTAGCCATTTGTTCCTGTTTTGTTTTTTCAGCTCCTCACCCTGACAAAACCATCACGAGGTCATTTGGGGACCAGATTAAAACTAGCTTTCCTTTTTTGCGTGTCAGAGCCTGGCTCAGCACCACTCCACAGCTCTGGGGACTCTGGAGCCAAGCAGGGACATCTCAGCTGTCCAGGCTTATGCCAGCAACACTTGAGTGTTGTCTACAGCACCAGCCAAGCCCCAGGGCTGCCTGAATGAGCTGGGCTTAAACCCTGGGCCCGTTCCTTGCTATATGACAGGCAGAGTGATTGTGTGAGCCAGAACATCCCTTTGTTCCGCCACTCACGGGAGAGATGCTCTGTCACCCCAGCATGGCAGGGGACAGCTGGGCTGGGCTGCAATGCAGAGCACGGAGCCTATGTGTATATGTACATGTATGCATATATATATAAAACATATAATTATAGACATATCCTCTATATATACGCACAGTGGCACAGGTGTGCTCACAGGCCAAAGAAAATGAGGCCAAAGCTTCATTAGGTAGAAGACACTCTGCATCACTTCAAGGACCAACTTGCTAATGTGCATGAAATCCCTGTCTCAGGTGGGCTGTCCTGTGCCTCTCTTCTTTTATACCTTTTTTTATTGCTTTTGGCATTCAGGAGGGAATCGTGTTAAACACCCAGAATCCTGCAGCGGAAGGAGCAGGGGAATATATCTAAAAGAGAAAAGAGAGATAAAAGAACAAGTGCAATGAAACCCCGCGCAACCTTCTTTTGAAGTAATTAATGAGGTTAATGCTGAGTTTTTATTCATTTACAAACCCCAGGAGATAATAGCTGGAGAAGATCTCCTGAAATAAGGTTCCTCAGAGCAGGGAAAGCCATTATGGATGGCTTATTGCAGCGTAAAAACAGTTTGAAAATAGCAATTGTGGCAAAAGCTGCTGTTCAGATGAGAGTGGGGTGCGAGAGAGGCCGGGCTGGCTCCACCTGCAATGGATCCCAAGTGATACAGGGGGATGTGTGGTTCCCCGGGGTCAATTCGCCGCATAGTTCTCATTATTAGAGCAATTTGTGTGCACAGTAAATGCAGATTTGCATTACTGGGTGAGCTGCACAGTGGGCATGACACGTGGAAATCTGCTTTTAATTTTGTTTTGTTTTTTCTTCAGACTCTTGAAGTTTTGGTGGAGAGAGCAAACAGATTCTTAGTCTGACCGAGCTCTCAGGAAACTGAATTTGTACAAAGTCCTTGCAGAGTGAGGCCCACAGGCAAGTTACGCGCATCAAAAACTAACGCAAAGGGGTTTTTGCTGCCAAGTCGCGTCTGTAAGAAGCAGAAGAGTCTGTTTGCTCTGCCAGGGTCTCTGCACCATTACCCTGCGTTATCCCTCCCAAAGGACCCTCTGCCAGATCCCAACACCCACCTGCAAAAAGGCCCCTGGGGAGCAGCCATTGGTGCTGCTGCATCTCGGGGTGACTCATTCCCCAATGTCCCAGCCGAGGGAAGGACCCCACACCTACCAGAGATGGGGTTTGTTCTTTCTTTGCCCTTATCTGTGTCTGTTCATGCCCAGCCTGAGGCTTGGGAAGCTTGCTACAAAGCACCTTATGGTGTACCCCCAAAATTTTGTAGCCTTTTTTCAGTCTCCTACCAAGGAAGGTGGTTCCTTTTCAAGGTCACATTTCCTCACTGATGCTGCACTGCTGTTTTGGACTTGTGCATTTGTAATCCTGCAAAGTTACCAGTTTAGCCACAGGAGTGCTGGGCCAGCCTTGTCTTCTAGTGCCAGTTTGCAGGCGTCCAAGCCGCTGTCTGTGCTGGAGGCCGAGCCCAGGAGAGATGGAGGGATGTGCCAGGGAGATGAGCCCACAGTGCCCACGAGTGCCAGCAAATACACCCACTTTCCACAAGGCTGAACACCATAGCTGTGTGTTAAGGCCAGGGGATGGATGATGTTGGCTGTATGTGGTCCACATGGCACCAGGAACCTTACCTGGTAAGTTTAAGAGCCAGGATTAATCATGGTCCTTCTGTTCGCTGAGCAGCACTTACTGGGAGGAGACCTTTTGTACGCTGGTGCAGTGGGCAGGATGCGGTGCCTATTCAGAAATGGTGGAAATCAGCTGTTGTGCTGCGTTTTGTTGCATGGCTGGAGCAAAACGTGGTGTCAAGTTGTGCCGGGGAACATTCAGATTGGATATTGGGAAAAATTTCTTCCTGGAAAGGGCTGTGGGGCATTGGAACAGGCTGCCCAGGGCAGTGCTGGAGTCACCATCCCTGGAGGGGTTTAAAAGGCATTTAGATGGGGCTCTTAGGGACATGGTTTAGTGCTGGAGTTAGGTTATGGTTGGACTGGATGATATTAAGGGTCTCTTCCAACCAGAATGATTCTATGGTTTGCAAGAAAGTCATAGACAAGGAAAAGAAAAAGGTCTAAAAAACCTCCATCTTTTCATTGACATTGATTCCAGGTTCTGAAAATGTTTTTGTAGAAGTGGGGCAACCCCTCCTCAGATATTTAACATGAATGTGGAGGTGTTAAAAATAATCCTCTGAGTGGGCAACCGTGTCCAATGGGTTATGGGAAGCTGTGCTGAATCTCTTGAGATCTGTGCACTTGATCTTCTCTGACCAGACCTACCAGTTCCTACCCATTAACAGGCCACGCTGACACACAGGTTTTGTAAGCAGAGGGTTGTCTTGGGCTTGAAGATGCCGCTATCCAGCAAAGGCCATAAGAGGGTGCTTGGATGCCAGATTAGTTGGTTTGAGAACTGAGTGCTGATAGCACAGCAAGTTGCCTAACGAGGAGATGGGTTCTCCAATAACTTAATAGAATCCTGCTGCGGGCTCTGATTTACCTCTGACAAGTTAAACCAGCTCCAGATCAATATTGTACTCTGTTGCAGTAAATAGTCTTGATTTTAAGTATTGAGTAAGAACTTATTTTGGATTAAGGTCTGATTTTTAAAGGATGGAGTGCACTGGTCTTTCAAGTAAAGAGCAGATCAAGCCTGTGGATGGCTGCTGGCCCCCAGCTGGTCCAGATCTCGGGTTCTGCAAAGCCTTGCTTGGGGAGCCAGTATAAGCAGGGGTGCGTCTCCTCCCGGTCAACTAGAAGGCAGCAGAGATCTCAGGGGTACCCTTGATTGGAGCACTTTCACTTTGAACCACCTTGTTTTGAGCCACCGGTCAATTCTTTAAGTGGAGCGAGGACCTGAAGAAATTACTCATAAAAATATCTCCCAATTCCATCAGATGAAGCGGGTTTCCTGGACCTGCCGCTGGGGTGGTGTGTTTGCTTCCCCAGCCCATGATGGGGACGTGTGTGGGGAGGGTGAGCTGTGAAAGTGTCCCTGGAATAGGTTCCTTGTGCATGGGGCTGCCGGTTCCTCTCTGGGAAATAGACCCTTCCACGTTACTGAAAGGATATCATCATCCTAAAGAAATCATAGAAACATAGAATAGTTTGGGTTGGAAAGGACGTTCCAAGATCACCCAGTACCACCCCTGCCATGACAGGGACATCTTCACCAGCTCAGGTTGCTCAGAGCCCCGTCCAGCCTGGCCTGGGATGTCTCCAGGGATGGTTCAGCCACCACCTCTCTGGCCAACCTGGGCCAGGCTCTCACCGCCCTCGGGGCAACAGTTTCTTCCCACATCCGGCCTGAATCTCCCTCCTTTAGTTTAAAACCATCACCCCTTGTCCTATCGCAACAGGCCCTGCTGTCTCCATCTTTCTTCTCGATCCCTTTTAAGTATGGAAAGGCTGCAATAAGGTCACTCCAGAGCCTTTTCTTCTCCAGGCTTGAACTGTAAGTGTAAAAGTAAAGCAAGAGCCTATTTCACTTTTACTGACTGTTTCTGGTGCATACGCACTCAGCTTTTCATATATGTCGAGAACAGCATCCGTGTCCCTCCTCTTATGTTGGAAAACCATCTCCAGTGGTGAGACAATGGCCGGGTCCTGCCACCACCCGTCACCGCGAGCACAGTCCTGCAGGACAGCGCAGGGACTTCAGTAACTGACCCAGTGAGAGTATTAGAATCCGGACTGGTCTGGTGAATACACAGCTCCCACATTTTCATTGTGTCCCGACTGTTTAATCCTTCCTTTATCCCCTAATGCTGCTCAGGAGACTTTTCTTGTGTTCTCTTCATTGTCTTGCTAATAAGATGTCGCACGTAACAGAGATTTACACTGAAAGGTATTAGGGAGGATTATATGAAGATTAGACAACAAGTACTCACAAAAGGTTGGAGATTTCTTAGTACCAAAATTTTTCATTCCTGTAGTGCAAGGATTTTACTGGGTTCGTTGTTTTATTTTTCAATGAATTTGTAGATAATTCCTGCTAGAAAATTCAAAAAGTTGTTACTGATCTAAAGAGTTCTCTCAAACTTCAGCACTGCTTTATTTTCCAGACTAGTAAGAGCTGAATTTGTCACCTGAGATCTTTTTGTTGTTTGTATAATATTGGTTTTAAAGCCAGCCTAAGTTCTGGGGGAAATAGAGGGGGAATTAAACTCACACAGGATCCTTCTGCTGGACCAGGGATACGTGAGCATCCTCCGTGGTACCCGTGCTGATGGGTGCAGGGAAACTTGGCGTCACATCAGCACTTCAAATGGAAAATAAAAATGCTTTTAGGTCAAATAGCCCGAAACCAAGGGGTGGTAGATTTTATGGCTACCAGAGCAGCTGGAAATTAATCCTAAAACACAGTCCGCCATTGAATCAGGACTTGGTCGCTTTGTTCTCCTTGAAAAGCTACGACACGGGGTGGCGTGTTCGTGTTCCCTCCCTGTGCAGGAGTCGTTCACAAGGCTTCACATCTGCCTCGGGAATCTGCTGAAACCCGGTGTCTGATGCTCGTGGGTGTCAAACTATTTTGACTTAGAGAGACCTAAATTGCTTCCGAAGAAGACACAGAAGGCCGAATAGCAAGCGGTGCTTGCTGGCACCAGGCTTGCTTCTCTTTCTAATATTTTGTGCCTGTCTTTAACAGCCACTCTGAGTTGCCTGTGGTATACAGGATGGAAAACATCACTTGCAGTGGTTTGGATGCAGTGACGAGATGCTTATTTGGGAATTCTGCAGAGCATCCTACTTCTGACACCCATTCTGAGCTCTGAGTCTCTTTCCTTCACCCTGGTTTTTATTATTCGCTCAGCTAATAATAGCAAGTTTTTATTATTAGCAAGTTTTTTGTTATTAGCTCAGTGTTACTTGAACGCAGTTGGAGTGAATGAATGACAAGGTGAGGGTGGCAGAGCCTGGCCCAGGCTGCCCAGGGGGGTTGTGGAGTCTCCTTCTGTGCAGACATTCCAACCCGCCTGGACACCTTCCTGTGTAACCTCATCTGGGTGTTCCTGCTCCATGGGGGGATGGCACTGGATGAGCTTTCCAGGGCCCTTCCAGCCCCTCACATTCTGGGATTCTGTAACCAGCTGTCGGTGATTGGAGCATTTTTAAATGGGTTTTCCAGCAGTTCGGCTGGTTTGCAGCAGCTCCTCGGGGTCTGAAAAGGCCACTTATGTCCACATCCTTGCCTTTGAAAGGATGTTTAGCTGGTGCTGTTAATCTGATCTCTGGAAATTGCCTGCTTGGGAAACCTAAAAATAGATCACTTTGCATTTTTTTTCTGTTAGGAAAACAGGGTGGGTATTAAGGAGTGAATTCCTGGGCTGATTTACTGAAAATAGCAACTCATGTTAGCGTGAACTGGAGATCACTGTAGAAACACCCAGCCACCAAGGGAATTAAAATCCCTTCAGATTCTGTAGTATTTCTCGCATTTGTTAGGTGAGATTTTAGCAGGCAATGAGTACCTTGCTTCTTGGTATTTGCAGAATACCAGCAAATCGGGATAAAGCTCAGTTTCTGCCTCTTCTGCTTTAGTGTGCCTTTAATATGAATGTTCTCAAACCATACCTGGTTATTAGCGAGGTCGAGGTTAAGGGCGTCTTTCTGGGAGCAGCGAATCCCAGGCTGAAATGCCATTGTAGAATCATTTGCTGGTTCCAGCTCCTTGGACAGAAGATCTGGAGAAGAGAGGCAGGAACTCGCCGCTGCTGGCACAGTGATTTTGATGCCATCCACCAGGAAGCCGATGGAGGACGCAATTGTTTTAAACAAGTGGGACCCTCTAAGCACTTAAATACTCGGAACTGGGGCTCCTGTGGGTGTGTGAATCCATGGCCACCACTGGAGTATGGGCTTGTAGATGCTGGTTAATTTACGCTTGGGTAATGATTAATTGCGGTGGAGTCAGGTGTTTGGTCATGTAGCCACTGGATCATAGAATCATAGAATCACAGAAGGGTTTGGGTTGAAGGGACCTTCAAAGCTCTCCCAGTGCCACCCCTGCCATGAGCAGGGACATCTTCACCAGCTCAGGTTGCTTCTATAGAATATAGAACTGCTTATATAGAATTTGCTTAGTGTGAGATTGCCTGGCGTAACTTCTGCAAGCTGTGAACCTTTGAACTTTCTGCTTCGTTAAGTGAAAAAAGGCCCCAGAGTCTTTAAGCTGGAAGATAAGGAGAGTCACGTCCCTGGAGATAAGTGAAGGAACAGGACGTGTCTAACAGAATAATGTTTTGGCTGTTACCAAGAACTTATTGTCTCCAGCTGTGGGTGCAAAATAGCACCTGAAGGTCAGAATTTTAATTGGCAACCCACCTGATGAAAATCAAGAGATCCGGTGGAGAACAGGGACACCCCAGACTCCAATTTTGCCATTGGCCCAGAGGGACACCTGGGGGGCGGGAGCTTGGATTGGGGGGGTATAATTGTCCAGGGTCCCTCTTTGGGAGGCATCAGCTTGAGCTGCTCTACGCTGTAGCTTGTGAATGAATTATTAATTTTAGAAGAATTTCTGGAATCCATGCCTAAGTCTCTGCTATGGGAAACCTAAGGAAAAGGAACTTCCCTAATGCTTATCAAACACAGCCGATATTCTGGGTTGCTGAGCAAGAGTATCCAAAAGTATTTAAGTCACTGAAAGTTAAGACAGAGTAAGGAATTCAGGATTCGATTCTTCAAAAATCCATATGGTGTGGCTGGGCACAGCAGTGAGATGCATGGTACTTTTTTCTGCGAGCCTTGGAAGTTGTTTTGGATTGAGTTTGTTGTTTGAATTAAATAACATTTGCTGCATGCTTCTAGTTTTGCTAGAAGCGAGGTAAAAGTTCAAACTAAAGCCCTGACTTTGCTACACATAAAAATCCCTTTTGTGGGATACGCCTGTTTTCATCTCGGTTTGACTGTTTGTCTCTTCGGCGTCTTGCGTCTGATTTGTATTCCACCAGGATAAAATGAACTTGGTAATGGCCTTTTAGCTTGTCATCTTAAATCACATGCTCAGTCTGGAAGAGCCAATAAAAGTCATGTTTATGAGAGTCTTATAGTCTAGTGATTGGGAACAGACTGACCTGTTGGCTACAGGAGCGCATGCAAAGTGGGTTTCATATGGATCTTGTAACTAGTGGTGTTCAAAACAAACCAAGACTACAGTTTTGTATCTGAACACTGTTCCAGAAAATGGATTTGAGTCATAGAAAGTCCTTTCATGTCTTTACCAGGTCTTCACACAATGTGTTTTCCCATTGTGAGCATCTGCCTTAACTAGGGTGACCGGGTGTGAGCAAGTCACCTCCCCATCATTATGGTCAGTAGGTTGAAGTGGGTGCCTTCACAGCATTACTAATCTCAGTTCACAGTAGACATCTAACAGAGACCAAGCAAATTTTCTTCTAGAGTTGCCAGTTTCCAACCATTCACCTTAAAAAGGGTTTGGAATAGCTGGTTCAGATTTTGGTGTCCCAAGCCAAGTGAGATGAATCGCATTATCAGTGTGGAAAATCAGTGTTTCCTGTACCTGTGCAGCTGTTTTCCTTTAGCTGAGATGATTCTGTCTCCCTGGGGCCACTGCGCACTTGTCATCTTCTCTGGATCAGATATTCTGTCACTCCCCATCGGGATTACATTCATATTGTAATTTTGGTTGTTAATTGTTTCCCACAGGGGAAAAAAGCCCCCTAAGCTGAACCTGACATAGCTCAATTTGTTTACTGATTAGGACTGTAGACATCAGAACCAACTGGTGATGCGAGACGGTGTAGTGTCCTTCACAGGGACCTTATCCTTTATATCTTAACCACGAGGTAAACCTCCGGATGATTTTGCTCTCTCTTGCCAGTTTTGTCAGCAGAAAGTGAGTCCAACTGTGACTGGAGCCTGGTTGGTCACAGGCAAGCATCCATCCATGTGGGTCTGACACTTGAGATAAACCTCAGAGGTCAGCTACAGCTTTTGAACATAGAATCATAGAACAGTTTGGGTTGAAGGGACCTTCCCAGGTCCCCCAGTGCCACCCCTGCCATGAGCAGGGACATCTTCACCAGCTCAGGTTGCTCAGAGCCCCGTCCAGCCTGGCCTGGGATGTCTCCAGAGATGGTTCAGCCACCACCTCTCTGGCCAACCTGGGCCAGGCTCTCACCACCCTCAGTGTAGAAAAATTGATGTAGCTTACAACTTCAGTGAAGCAAATAGCCTTTACTTTTGGAGTAGATGCCATAAATATGTATGACTGACTGCTGCAAACAGAGATGTTGCGAGCCAGGAGGATGGTGTGTGTTTTGACAGCATCGGTCCCTTTCTGCCGTGAGCGTGGAGTACTTGTTAGTGGATGTGACTCAGCGCTCTCTGGTTCTGACTCCGCTTCCAGCGCTGGTTTGCTCTCTGGTTAGTGAGTCAGCAAGCCCCAGCTTCCCCGTGCTCCTGTCTGGATCAATATTTAGTGAGCCGGGGGGCAGAGCTGGCTGCAGGCAGCGTGCCTGCACAAGGACGGCTGTATGAAGCAACCTGGATGCGGTTCAGAGGCCTCCAACCACTGGGACCCTCGTCTGGGGATGAGGAATCTCTCCTGAGACACGTCACATCCGATAATCATCTTTTGCAATAAAATCAGTGCAAGGGAATGGATGCTGCTTCTGTCTCGAGAGCTTTGGTTGGTGTCTTAGCAGTGTTCGCTTCAACTAGGAACAGATGTGGAGGTTGTGGGCCTGCAGCCCGCGTTCTCGTTTTCGCTGTGTCGTTAGTTACACGCTGTATAATTTGCACTGCTGTAATTCATACTGCATGTTTTCCTGACAAACAGGGACACCTGGAGTGAAAATAATTGCATATGTAGATTGGTTATGTGGAGCATTGGATCGCATTGGGTTTTGTTAATTCCAGACTGTGGAGCCCACACGCTCGGCAGCAGCTGACAGGGACCTGGGGCTCAGAATGACAGGATGATATTGGGGTTGAAGGGACCTCTGTAGATCCCCCAGTCCAACCCCCCTGCTCACGCAGGGTCACAGAGCAGATCACACAGGTGGGTCCAGGGGGTTTGAATGTCTCAGAGGAGACACGGTCAGAGAAGTCGTGAGCTGCATTTCCAGGTATCCCACGGCTCCCACTCCCTGCCAATGAGAAAACTTCAACACGTTGTAGACTGAAAGCACAGAATTTGAGTCAAGCACCGGCATATGGAGATCTGTTTTAAAGGGACTTGAAAACTAGTTTACTGATTAATTTTTTGGGGGAAAACACCCGTATTTTCCCACTGTGGTGTCTTGCATAAACATGAGGTGACGCGGCACAGCAGCACAGATATGATGTTGGCTTGCGGTCTGAGCAGTAACTATCATACCATCCTGGCAAATTTGGGCATCACACGCCGCTTGTAGATGGATTTGCACCTGATGTACCTCAGGAGAGAGGAACAGAGCTTGCTTCTCTCACTTCTGCTCCATATTGTTTCATTCTTCAGCACATTTAGGGTGGAGATAGAGAGTACATAGGAAAGATCAGAGCACCCATATGAATAGCATCTCATAAGAAGTGCAATCAGGTGTTCATAGTAGGAGCAGAAACAGACGGCCAAAGCTCTTGCTTGTGTAACCAGAGAAGCTTCAGTCTGACGGGAGCCACAGGTACCAATCACACATATTTTTAAAACAGTTTTGTATCGGCTTCTTTTCTCTTGTAAGCGTTGTACGAAGCGGAGGTTGCTGGGGTGGTTATTTGAAAGAAGGCTTTGTGGGTTTGCATATGGCTTCTGAGTTACAGTGCTAGAACAATGGCTGATTTTTCCTTGGAAGGAAATGCAGCAGCTTTTAGATGGAATCACGTTCTGCTGTTAGTGTTGAAATTGTCTGAAAGAAATGTCTCGAATTGCTTGACATTGTCTCATGCATTTCATCCTCACCATTGTTAAGGTTCGTTAATGATTCCATTATAAGCGCCTATTTGCAGAAATGGTTTTCTAAAAACAATCTCTGTGTTATATTATTATGTTGTTTATATTATATAAGTGCTCAAGGACTAGACATGGATTAATAGATAGACTTGTGATTGTGGAGCCAGCAATTACTTGACTGGTGATTGCTCTATCTCAAAGTCTGCTGACTCTCAGCGCTTAAGATGGGAGAATAAAATTCCTTCTGCAAATTGAGGAGATAATTTTGTTTGGAAAAGCGGTTGTTACACAGTGCTGGAAATCATCTGCATGCAGATAAGCAGTAAAAGCCAGTTAGCTTTATGCAACGCAGTGCGTTGCTTTGGGAAAGGCTGTCACGGTGGAGAGCATTATCAGTCGCGAGCAATGTAATCAAGATCCTAAAGGAGAGCTCCAAGCCTTCCAGGAGAGGACATGCTGGGTTGAAAACCAAGCAACTGTAACCACTTTTTTTCCATGTACTTGTTCTGTAGTGTGTCCCAGGTACTTGGCACTGAACACGTCCCCAAGCCTGACAGTGTTCAAGAAGAGACCGGACAATGTCTTCAGACACATGGTATGAATTTTGGGGTGTCCTGTGCAGGGACAGGAGTTGGACTCCATGATCCTTGTGGGTCCTTCCAACTCAGGACATTCTATAAACGATGAGATACTGGGGCAGGATGGCCTTGGGAAGAGAGGGTGATGAGGTCCTTTCTCCTGCCCTTCTGTAGGGTTAACCACTGTCTCTCCCTGACTCTATCAACAGAATAAAGAGTGCAGGACACTCTCTCTCCCAAAGAGGAATAGGAGAGCAGCATTAAAGGGATGTGCAGGGCAAGGTCATGCATTTAAAGTAATGTCCTGTGCTTCTGGCTTGGTTGCCACAAAGACCTAAGGGTGGTCTCCTGCCCCTTCTGGGTATGGTGGAGTCATGAGCTGCTGTAGCTCAGTTCTCCTCATGTGCCAGGCTCTTCTCTGACTGCGGCCAGAGGATGGTCTGGTGGGGACTCTGCTTCCTCCCCTCTGCTCCTCCGTGTGTGCTGGCTCATTATGGGTGAGTGAAGGGACGGGTCCTTGCACACATACCCATCACAATGCTTGTTACTGTGTGAAACACGTGAGATGCCAGCCAGCTGCTTCGGGAAGCCCAGCGTGTGACATTCTAGGTCAGTGATTCTTGATCCTTTTCAAATGTCCTTCCTCACAGAACCACAGGGTGGTTGGGGTTGAAGGGACCTCTGTAGATCCCCCAGTCCACCCCCCTGCTCACGCAGGGTCACAGAGCAGATCACACAGGTGGGTCCAGGGGGTTTGAATGTCTCAGAGAAGGAGACTCCACACCCGCTCTGGGCAGCCTGGGCCAGGCTCTGGCACCTCCCAGCAAACAAGTTTCTGCTCATGTTCAGATGGACCCTCCTGTGTTTCAGTCTGTGCCCATTGCCCCTCACCCTGGCGTTGGGCACCACTGAACAGAGTCTGGTCCATCCTCTGACACCTACCCTGAGATATTGATCAGCATTGATCAGGTCTCTCTCGGCCTTCTTCATGCCGACTCTTACAGCTGGTGACTCCTCCCTGTTTGGTGATATAGTAGGGGATGGAGGACCAAGCCCCAGGATGGGAACAACTCCCAGTAATATAGATAATAATAATAAAAAGAGAGTAAAAGAGTGAGAAGATGTCAGGGAAAGAGGGGAAAAAATGTCCCAGCTGCCTCAAGGGAAGTGAGGAAGAAATGTAGACCAACTGTGGCCTATATATATATATATATATATATATGTATCTCCTGGTGGTGGCAAATTTTGTAGGGCATTAAAAGAAGAGACTCCTCCAATACCATTACTTTGCTATCTGATACAGAGCTAGATACTACTAGCTCTCTTGCCCAAGGCATTCCTGATTTGGCAGCTCTATAGGAGTTGCATTATTCAAAGTTTATTTAAAATAATTACTGTAATCATCCCTATATTGTCACAGTGTAAGGAACCAGAAAATTGCGTTGCATAATTCTCTTGCAGTTGTCTGAGAAATCTGCCGTCTGCTTTGCTACCACAGCGCAGATATTTGATGAAATCCTTGCTTTCATGCAAAGGGGTTGCCGCGCTTTCAAGTTTACGCAGCGTGATCGCTAATATATATTTGTATTTTATCTGCCACGCTTAACAGTTGAACGAAAGAAAAAGTGTTAGCGGGGGTCAAGCATTGTTTGAATGTGTTGCAAATGGTTTCCCAGGGAAACAGCAAATCAGTCCTCATAGCCTGCTGCAGCATCTCCAGACAAACATCCAGCACCAGCCATAGCCGGGGGTTTACTATAGGACTCGGGACCAAACGCGATGCAGACCAGAGACGGAGCGAGCGTGTGAGTGGGAGAGCAGTTTCAAAGGATGAAGAAACGTTCGGCGAGAGTGGCACCGTTACCGTCTTACAATGTTTCTGAATTAAATTCGCCTGTGCCAGACGGTAAATTCTTTTTTTTCCTATATATCTAACCCTAGGCAGGGATTTACTTTGCTCCTGCTCTGTTCCGTGCAAAGTAATGTGAATGTGTGTGTGTATGTGTAGGTATATTTTTAAAGTAATGATTGGATAGCATTTTTAGCACTTTAATATCATCTAGGAAAAGTACAGTTACATTCCTGTTGCTCGTATTCAACTGCTGTGTGAATGATTCCTGATGAAGAAACTGCTGTTGAAATGTGAACAACTGATAAAGTTGTCGTACTTCAATTCTGGCTTTTAAAATGATGTGAAATTAGGTCCGCATAATGTTATCCGATTTTCTGTAGTATTTTACTATTGTGCATTAGATTTATTGGGGTTTTTTTTGCTTTGAAGACAGAGGCACCAACTTTTTTGTGCTTGTAGCCCCTCAGCTTGAGATACCAATTGTTCCCTTCAGCTGCTTTCCCCCACCCTTATTTTTAGAAGTGTCGGCTCTAAAGCAATTCCTTAATACAAAAACCACGAGATAGAGATTGTGGAATCTGTTGTGTGCTCTCGATCGGACACGACAGCCTCGTTCCTTGCAGATCGCGACTTCACATCACACTTCAGGGTCAACTGGGAATGTGGTGATGTTGTCCAGCATGAGATACGACTGCACTTGTAGCCGTGATGCAGATATAAAGCTTGGCATGCTGAAAAAATACAGCAGGTATACATGTGGTATAAATCAAAGGTAGACAGTCAAGCTTTCTAAAAATATTCCTGATGTTCAAGTTTTTGTTTTCAATGTCTGTAGAAATCTCAGGCTTTGACTGCACTGTTGCAGGTTTATTATATTCAGCGTCAAATGTTTTAAAGAGCTGAGTGGTACTTTCTGAAGTTGCTTTTCTGCCAGAAACGGACCCTTTTCCCACCAGATGTGGTACATTGTTGAGAACACCCAAGCCATAAAATCGCAAGGTGTGTGCTGTCTCTGGTTTGAGCTTTTATGCCGAACAACAATGAAATGTGATTCCTCCTGGTGAGTTAAATTCAGTGCTACATCCAGGATAAAAACAAAGCAAGAGCCACGGTGCAGCGCTTGTCAGCAGAGCGTGACTTCCAGTTCTCCGATCTACCTGGGTCAGGCTGGTTAAATGACAAACGGGGCTGGGTTTTGATGCAGCAGGCAATAGTTTGTCTCATTTTCCCTCGGAGCGTATGTGTGATATTGAGTATTCTGCAGGCGTGGTGGTTACCTGGTGTTCCTTTCTGGAGGGGGAAAAAATGCCTTAAAGAAAGTTGAAGGAGCTGATGGACCTGCCTGCTGATGTCGGTCCGTCGCTGTTGCACAGCACCAGATTTTAGGACGTGCAGAATTGTAATTCAGACAGTCGGCTGCTGTTAGAGCAGCAACGTTATGGCCGGGTGTGCTGGCTTCTGTGCTGGTTAACGGGGTGATTTGCTGCCCTTTATTCCCTAAGAGCTCCTTGCACAGCCCGGGCTCATGTCACACCAGGCAGTGAATGCAGAGGACGAGAGACCGTCCCTACCCCGTAGGGTCTAAGACAACTCGTAAGTCGCGGTTGCCTCCAACGTAACACTCCAAGTGCTGTCAGGTGCTTCTGTTCCGTCCGGTCTTAACCTCCTCCCCGTGCTGGGCTGCAGCAGCAGCGTCAGATATTGCGCTGCCTGCTTCTTTAGGCAGGGAAAATCCAGCCGTGGTAGGAGGAAAGAGCAACAGACTGGAAGTGACTACATGACAGCGCTTGTCAGATCCGACAGGCTGAAAATGGAAAGGTTCTTGCTGGGGACGAAGCCGGCCAAGCTGAACTAATACTGGACCCATACATTAAATGTGAGTGTTTGCAGCCAGTTTTACAGATCAGCAAAGGTTTTAGCAGGGATTCCCGAAGAATCCTAATGGGGTAGGGCAGTGAGCCTCCCAAGAGTACTGGTTCTGTCCCCCGCTTTCCTTCCCTGGCGTGGGGAGGGCACATGGAACAGATGCTGCAGCATCTTGTGCTCTGGTTGGAGAGCAGAGACCAGCGCGCTCCATGTTGGCAGTTTTCAAGCACTTGAGGTTTGTGGCTTCCTAGAAATCTTCTGGTAGAATCGCAGAAGCTGCTGGCTCCTGCGTGGTGGAGTGAAATCCAAGCAAGAAGCCTCCTTCAGTAGTAAAGAGGCACCCAGATGTTTGCAGATCACCGCACAGAAAGCTCTTCTCACGTGGAAAGAAATGGAGCGGGGACAGATGCCAAGGAGGGTTGGCACGTGGTCTGTGTGGTTCTGGGAGATGTGAGGTGGGTATTGAGGTGAGACCCACAACACCGAGTACTTTTCAGAACGTGCCTTTGCTTTGGTCTGGCCAGCTCTCCCGGCCCAGCCCGGCACTGGCTACAGCACCAGGGCTCTATGTAGTGAGCGCCTGAGGCGGGTGGGTTGTATGGACACCGTGAGAATGAGACTTATCCCAAATGCGCCATCGTGGAAAGGCAGGGGTGAGACCTGTCAGAGGCATTGCCCGAATGGCAGTGGAGAAAACAGTTGGAAGTATCTCCTGGGGTTACAAAATGCAGGAATACAGTGATAAATAGAATCATAGAATCATTTTGGTTGGAAGAGACCCTCAAGATCATGAAGTCCAACTGTTAACCTAACATCATCCTAACCGTGTCCCTGAAAATCTCATCTACTCCTCTTTTAAACCCCTCCAGGGATGATGATTCAACCACTTCCAGGGGAACCTGTTCCAATGCCTGAAAACCCCCTTCAGTGAAGACATTTTTCCCAATATCCACTATAAATCTCCCCTGACGCAGTTTGAGGCCGTTTCCTCTTGTCCTATCACTTGTTCCTTGGGAGAAGAGACCAGCACCTTCCATGCTACAATCTCTTTACAGGCAGTTGTAGAGAGCGAGAAGGTCTCCCCTCAGCCTCCTTTCCTGTCTTTTGCCCCAGCTGCTTACCTGTAAAATGTTCTTTTAACTCTTCCTCAAATGTGCTTAATTAGGCTCTAAGGCAAGGAAATTAAAGCATGTGCTTAATTCATGTACCGCAGTGCTGCCACGGACACTGAGCCCGAGACCGCCAGGTTTGGACTCATCCTGAGGTATCTCAATCACAGTATCACAGTATGTTTGGGATTGGAAGGGGCCTCAAAAGATCATCTAGTCCAATCCCCCCATGGAGCAGGAACGCCCAGGTGAGGTCGCACAAGAACATGTCCAGGTGGGTTTGAATGTCTCCAGAGAAGGAGACTCCAGAACCTCGATGGGCAGCCTGGGCCAGGCTCTGCCACCCTCACTGAGAAGAAGTTTTTTCTCAAATTTAAGTGGAAAGGCAGGGGTGTCACCGTCAGTAAGTACTAAGAAAGTTGTCTGAGCTTCCAGGAGTCAGCAGGAGAGGTGGGCACCTCCGAGAGCTGATTCATCTCCCAAGGCTGGTGTCTGAGCGAGCTGGAATGAATCACCCTCTGGAGACACCCATCAAACAGGAGATAAATACAGGCGGTTTGATATTGGGCTGTGTGTCAGTGTGCTGACTGCTTTTACACTCGGATCTTAGCAGACGCGTGAACTGGCCTGGATTTATTGCAGTGTTTCTTGGAAGTAGACGCTATATCGTAATTATTTAATAATGAGATGCATATGAGTGCTTTCTGCAGTGTCCTGGGTCGAAACTCCATTCACAACAACTCTATGTCAAAGCAACCGCATGTCTTTTATTGAAGCTACTCTTGTTTTACTGCACTGAAAATAAAAATGAGAGTGTAATTCAGAATGTCCATTTCTTTTTGGAAATGTCACTCAATTTTAGCAATAACAAGATTCATTTTCAAAGGAAGCTTTATAGAGTTTTGTAACATTTTATTTTGGAGTGAAGTATATGAATGGTGAACCTATTGGAGGTTCATCTGGTATAATTTATTACAAAGTTTATAAGAGAGGTTTTCTTCAATGGGACGATGTGCAGCTTTGAATGAAGTGATTTGTGTTTATCTCTTGCTCAGTCAGTGCTGAAGTGCTGAAAAGCAAGTTTGGTCTCAGGCTGATGAATCTTGTGACTGGCTTGAGTTGGTGTCAGGTATCTGAGGAAAAGAAAGTCATGTAGATCTTTGGCAGCAAAAGACATCCCTTGGAATGTGTGTTTAAGGATCTCATTCAGAAGTTGTTATTGACGTGTTCTCATAGAGAACCTCTATCATAGAGTCATAGAAACACAGAATCATAGAATCGTTTGGGTTGAAGGGACCTTCCCAGTGCCCCCCTGCCATGAGCAGGGACATCTTCACCAGCTCAGGGTGCTCAGAGCCCCGTCCAGCCTGGCCTGGGATGTCTCCAGGGATGGTTCAGCCACCACCTCTCTGGCCAACCTGGGCCAGGCTCTCACCACCCTCAGGGCCAACAATTTCTTCCTCATGTCCAGCCTGAATCTCCTGTCGTTTGGTTTAAAACCATCACCCCTTGTCCTATCACAACAAGCCCTGCTCAAAAGTCTGTCCCCATCTTTCTTATTGGCCCCTTTTAAGTACAGAAAGGCCGCAATAAGGTCTCCCCGGAGCTTCTCTTCTCCAGCTGAACACCCCAACTCTCTCAGCCTGTCCTCCCAGCAGAGCTGTTCCAGCCTCGGATCATTCCTGTGGCTCCTCTGGCCCCTCTCCAGCAGGTCCATGTGTGTCCTGTGCTGAGGACCCAGCGCTGGACCAGCACTGCAGGGGGGTCTCACCAGAGCAGGGCAGAGTCAGCATAATAGTCAGCATAAGTGGAAGCTCCTTGGCTCTTCAATATGTGTGTTAAATCTCAGTATGATTATTACTGCTACTACTTCTAACAATAATGTACATTTGCATGTCCTTGGTGTATGGATCTTACAGTTTTTCCACTGCAAGCACAGACAGTGTGTACAAATGCTACACCTTGTCTTGCCGGGGCCTTTCACAGACCTTGAACTTTGTATGAACAGATGTCACTGATATTCTGACCGCAGATTTCAGCTGACAGATCATATCAAGCACAGGGACAGCAGCATGATGTAACTTCCATATTGGCAGTGCAGCCCAAAACCATCTGCTGTGTGGCAACCAAAGAAGCTGGGAGCACACACACAATCCCAGGTTGCTTTCACAACTAAGGTGGACCATACACAGATGGTCTTGCCCAATTCCAGTAGTTTTAGTTAAATTCTGAATTCCTTAAGTTGCCAGATCTCATAGTGTTATAGATGCAGATGCACCCAACTCCTTCTCCTTAGCTCTTTTTATTTGTTTTGCTCAAAACTGACTTATGGTTTTGCAGTTGGCAGAGTTGGGCTCATCTTTTCTCTTTTACCTAATGATGCATCGTTGGTCTGTCCGGGTATTATCAGGTTTTCTTGCTGTTTATATATTGCTTTAGGTTGTTGTGCTTCTTCTCTAGATCTTAGCTGTAAGTGGTGTCAAGGTCCATGGCCACCTTGTTCATCAGTCTGGATGTTACATCAGAAGTTAGCACCTTGGGACCGGGTCCCAACACTGTGACCATCAGAAAGCCAAGGAGATGCAGGGCTGGAAGGTGACATCAGGAAGTTACCTGTGTCATCCCAACTCTAAGGTAGAGTCAGATATACCTTGGCCATCCCCACAGGTCTCTCTGTCTCTTAATGGTCACTGTGGTCAGAGCTTTCCTTCAATCAGGCTGGAACTGCTCATCTGGAAGGGTAAGTAGGTGCGAGGGTATAGAGTGACACATCCCTTCATCAGGGGCTAATTTAGTTATAGGGTGTGAAATTTAGGTTGTTTACTCCCTCTGGTGCCTTTTTGTTCGCTTTATAGCAAGGATAGGAGGACACGTGGAAGTTGTTGAGGTTTCTAATTGTGAGTGAAGTTGCTGTCTGCTGATGTGAAGTGAATGGCTGTGTACAGACACCGAATGGATAATTGGCAGAAATTGCTGATGGATGTCACTGTTAAACTACAACAAAAATATCTGCTTTTTTGCTTTCTGTTCTTGACAATAGTTAATCATAGTACAAGAGAAATGCTGTACACCATCACTGAGTCATTTGTTTTTCATTAAAATCTGAAAATCTTGTTTTCCCCAAGATACGTTGTAACCTTCTTATCCCCTGCAAACACAAAAACTTCCAAAACAAGCAAGTAGTAAATGAGCAAGGCTTTACTCTGAGCAGACATATGTGCATAATTCTAATACACAGACCACAGCAGTGTCTCGGAAGGATGTGTTTAAAAGCAGAACATCGTCTCCAAACATCTGAGATGTGGCAAAATGTTTTTTTTTCACTGAACAAGAGATGCTTATTCCTCAAACCTGTGGAACGCGCTGTCTGCAAAGACAAGCTCCCTGAGTTTTGCTTGGGTTTAGTAAATGTAATTACACCTTCATGTCCTGAGTTAAACTGCTGGTTCTGAACTCATTAAAAGCTGGGGAGAGCTTGCCCTTGAATTTTAACTTCCCAGTTCAGCTGTTACCTTCAGGCACTCCAGTGTATGCCCAGAACAGCTTTGCTGATTGTACTGAGTTCCTGTGGGTTTACACCAGCATAAGGAAAGGCGGGATTTGATTTTAAAGTCACTTTAGCTGAAATAAAATAAGCTATGGACCTAACTCACCAATGGATTGATGGTGTTGGATAGCCCTGCCCCCAGTTGGGTGCTAAGAGTAGCAAACAATCCATTTAAAGCCATGACTAATCCAAGCTAATGAGGTTTTATTGTCGTTAAACAGGCAGAATAAGCTCTCTTCGCCTCTACCAGTAGCAGTGCAACTCAGTCCCCTTTCCCATGGGGTTGTATGCATCTGATATTTCCCTGGCTGCAAAATTCACGTCATCTTCTCACTGCGTGACACTAGGGCCAGAATTAAGTCTCCAGCCCTCACAATGAACTGATTCTTATCCACGTGAGCCTGTGCGCAGGCTGCGGGCAACAATAGGCTCGTGATGTGTGAGCGGGTCCGTCAGCGCCGCGATGCTCACTCCTCGCAGGTAGCGTCACGGCGTAAAGGAAAAGTTGTCAATTCTTTCACCGGGGCCCCATTTAGCAGGAACATTCGATTGACGTACATGCCGCATAACACCAGGCTGGCTTCTCCCTCCATCCATCTGTCAAATCCCGGCGATCGTTTCCGCGGCAGTGGTGTGAGGGCATCGTGTTGACAATGCAAAAACAATGACATATTAGGAGCTGAGATTTTGAGGACACAGTAGAGTAAGTGTATTTTAATACTGAATGACTAAGATAGATTGTAGATGCCTTGACTGACTTTTTGGAAAAGCTGGTCTCTCTCGAAGCCACAAAGGTAGCCAGCGGTGACCACTATTCTTCAGGGCGTTGTGAACATGGTACGAAGAAACTGTCCAGCTCGCTTACATCACCTATTTAATCATTGATTTAGTTGTGTCATCAAAAAGAGAAGATGTATTTTGGTGCTTACCAGCAAGCCAGGTGTTGCTGTCTCCAAATAAGCCAGTGCTTCATGTTGGTAATCCAGGCTCATGAATGCAGGGATGGCTTTTGGAAGGGAGTTGATTTCCCTGTTTGAGAGGCTCTAAATTTCCAGCAAGGCAGTTGGCTAAAAAAATAAAAGAAAAAATCAGTTTTGTGGGGGCCTGGCCATAAAAATTACTTCCAGGGCTGCATTTTCATGTTGCATTCATTATTTTACTCTGGGACCTGGGCCTTCTCTGCTGCCTTGTGCCTCTGTACAGCGTCTTGGTGTTGTCTGCACCTACCAGAAGAAGAGAAAGCAACTGCTCGGAACATGTGGAGGTTCTGATTGTTTTTTTCTATAAGGGGGGGGTCCAGTCAGTCCATTTAATCTATTTTTAGTAATAACTTTGAAACCAGAAATTTGTCCCAAATGAAATTGCACGAGGGGTATTTCGTATTCCAAGCACTGCTGTCACATGCTAAATATGTCATATACATATGTCATATAGTAAATATGTCATATAGTAAACACTCTGAAAATAATTGGGTTTGAACCTCAAAGCATAATCCCTTCTCTCCAAGCCCCCTGCAGAACAGGAGTGGTTTGTCCAGCTGAGGAGAGGTCGTGTTGTCTCACTGTGTGTGAAGTCTGCGTATGAACTAAAATGCCCAAAATAAGGTATCACGGCTTTCAGAGGATCAGGAGCTGCTCCGAGGTTACAGGTGGTAGGTGAAAATGGCTCAGGACAAGGTACAGGCTGCTGGTTGCTGGTTTGACTGGACACGGCGGCAGCAGCTCATGGTGGCTCCTCTCCTCCTGTATTCAAGAACGTGGAATTTGCTGATATTAATCATGTGGTCTAGGGTAGTCATAAGCATAATTAGCTTGCTAAATTGACGTACGCTGGAATAAGTATATCATAATTAATTCAAGACAAGGATGGACTTTCTTATTATGGAAGCATGTGGAAAGCTGCAGGTTCTCCTTGCTGGTTTCCCTTTGGTCTTCATGTGCAGAGAAATGGCTTTACTTCCTATGCTGTAAAGTGTCCACACTTGCAAGGCAAGGGAAAGGCTTTGTTGAAACAGAATGATAAACTAAAAATAATCTTTAAAAATGGGAAAGAGAAGGGATTAATTTTTATCCAATGATGAAAAGCCATCCAGATGGATTTGGCTCTTTAAGACGTGCTCGATGCAATCGCGTGTGGTCCTTTCCAGTTCCTTCCTTTGTCAATACTGTGGGACTGAGTGTTGCTTTGACACTCAATTATAAGCTCCAAGTAATCAAGGAACATTTTTAGCAGCGAGATCTGGCAGTCTGGCAAGTTTTTTTCCTATTTGTTAGGATTTTTTCCTAATCTCTTCCAGTAACATTCCCTTAAAATACCAAATGATGCCCAAACTGCGGATTCATTCTCAGCCTGGGATTCATCTGTGCTAAAACCATGGATCACGTTCATGGAGTTGACTGGGTCATTCTACTAGGAACTGGATGAGCCTTCTGTCCACACTGAGTTACCGGTATCTGTTGCAACCTCTTACATCAAGTAGTCAGGTTGAAGGGAGATCAGGTAAAGCCGTCAGGTGAAAAGTTCCACCCAGCGTAAACATCTCTGCTCAGGATGGTCCTTGTCATGGACACAGGGAGATGCAGATAGTTCCAGGGCACTATTTTTCTCATCCTAAGGTTGGCATCTAAAATAAGTCAGTCCAGCTCCTTTGCTCTGGAGATGTATTATGGTACCTTCTTTTTGCATAGCTGCTTTTCCATTTGCACATGGCAAGCTGTAGCAGCACGCTGCTGTTGTCCTCTCCAGAGAGGACATGGTGTCACTGCCTAAACCCATGAGGTCTCCACATCTGGCATGTGTGCAGTGTGTGGAATTCACATGGTGTGAATTTTGGAGTTGTCTTATGAAGGGACATGATTTGGATTCAATGATCCTCATGGGTCCCTTCCGACTTGGAACATTCTGTGATCCTATGATGATTTGTGAAGGTATAAAGTTCAAAGGGAGATGCTGCTTTTTGATTTTTTGGGCCTTAGTGTATCCTTCCATTGTAAATTGGGGAACGACCTATTAGAGTGCAGCATAGGGGAAAGGGACCTGGGGGTCCTGGGGACAGCAGGGTGACCATGAGCCAGCACTGGGCCCTTGTGGCCAGGAAGCCAATGGTACCTGGGGTGGGTTAGAAGGGGGTGGTCAGTAGGTCAGAGAGGTTCTCCTGCCCCTCTGCTCTGCCCTGGGGAGACCACACCTGGAATCTTGTGTCCAGTTGTGGCCCCTCAGTTCCAGCAGAACAGGGAACTGCTGGAGAGAGTCCAGCGCAGCCACCAAGATGCTGCAGGGAGTGGAGCATCTCCCGTGTGAGGAAAGGCTGAGGGAGCTGGGGCTCTGGAGCTGGACAAGAGGAGACTGAGGGGGGACTCATTCCTGGGGATCAATATGGAAAGGGGGAGTGTCAGGAGGATGGAGCCAGGCTCTTCTCGGTGACAACCAATGACAGGACAAGGGGCAATGGGTACAAACTGGAACACAAAAGATTCCACTCAAATTTGAGGAGAAACTTCTTCGTGGTGAGGGTGGCAGAGCCTGGCCCAGGCTGCCCAGGGAGGTTGTGGAGTCTCCTTCTGTGCAGACATTCCAACCCGCCTGGACACCTTCCTGTGTAACCTCATCTGGGTGTTCCTGCTCCATGGGGGGATTGCACTGGATGAGCTTTCCAGGGCCCTTCCAACCCCTGACATTCTGGGATTCTGTGATCCTTACTTGATCACTGATAATTGCTGCATGAGACAACCAAAGTTACATGAGTTCTGCCTTCTCTTCCTCTCACGTGGGGCAGCTTTGTGCACGTACGAGGTTTCATTGCTCTTCTGTGCAAGTGGTGATTTCTTGTCCTTGCTGCTGGGACCAGGTTTGGGTAAGTTAGGCCAGCATATATCTATTCACCTTCCCCAAGAAAGTATATCCTTAAAATATATTCAGTTTCAGTAGCATTAGATGGTGCAGGCTTTCTAGCTGTAGCAATGAAATATTGATAAATCGCTGTACTATCTGATTGCTTCCAAGCAGAGTGAAGATTTCATTGAATCAAGCAGTGACTTTCGATTAAATGCAATCTCTTGAATTGCTGTTCTGGTCCCAACTGCTGAGTTTCTCAGTGTACAGGGAAAGATTGATGCTGCTTTGTTGTAGCAGATATAAATAACTCAGAGCTCTTTTTGCATGTGAGGAGAAATAGGTTTCCTTGAAATTTTGGTTGCGGATCATCTGCTAGACGCCTGCCGAGTGCAATGTGAATCTTGATCTTGTCCTAAATTATATCTGAATGGAGATGTAGCATGTCTTTCAACTTAGTGAAATCTCTTTAAATGATGCATATCAAAGTGAGTAGTGATTTGGGTCAAGACACCTTGGTGGCTGATTCTCAGAGGACAAGCAGTCAGAAAGTGCTCTCTGAAAATCAAACTTCTTTAGGTTGCGGACCTGAAAAGTTTTAAGTGCCTGTTTGAATGTTTAACCCCCAAATACTGGTTGTCTTAACCTCATGGAGGCTGGAACTAGCTTCTGGCTGTCAAAGAAAGGCGTAATGTCCTTATTTATGCTTGTGAATGGCGAAAGGCTGCCATTTCTAATGTACTTTTCAGCCTCAGAGTGACTTGCAAGATGTTTACAGTCTTATGAAGCAGGTAACGTTTTCCTTGTTTGACAAGTGGGTTGTGAAATGAGTAGAACAAAGTCAAGTGGAGTTATGAAATGAGTAGAACAAAGTCATGGGGGAAGTTGTGTGGCTGTTAGATTATTATTTTCTCCATTAAAAAGTACGCATATGAAGTTGAATGGCTTTTTAAGGGTTTGAAAATACCCAGTAGGCTCTAAAAAGCTCTTAGGAAGTAAAGCTCACCAAAAAATCAGGGGAAACAATACAGTGTTTAAAGTTCATATAGGTCTTCATTTTTCAAAGTTGACTTTTCTAGGTGCACAGTTGCAGACTGTGGGTTGTACACGGCATTGATAAGATTTGTAGGACTGTGTGGCAAGGTACAACATAGACTTGGGAGTCCCCTTGTGTCAAAGTCCCCTTATACTGGACAGAGAAGAAGGGGAAGAGCATCTTTGAGAAGGATCATCTCTGGAGGCTTAGCTGCTGGTTCAGTCACTTGTCTACTTGGTGGGTAAAAACTACCCTTGGAGGCTCTAAATAAGCAGAGAGAGGGTTTTTCTGTATAATACCGTATTCTATACATCTCTTCATTTGTGATTTTTTTATTATAGTTAGACCTGGTGCACCAAACATGGCTTTAACTTTGTGAAAGGTCATCTGAACCCTGTAGCTTCCTCTGGCAAAAGAGTGGTCACTTGATTCATGGAATCTCTTCAATCTTGAACACAGTCCTTGCTTTTGAGTATACTTTTATGTTGCTGTTTGGCATGGAGTTATTGCACAAAGTGTACTGAAACAGCTCGAGTTGCAGCAAGGAATGTTGCCCTCTGAGAAGTTTGCTGTATTTGTTGCACATTTGACACCTTGCAGGTAGGTTTTGTGTCTATTTTTGTATTCTTTTCAATGGGAAGTAGGTGTGGTTGTCGAACTAAATCCTTCCAAGTCATGGCAAGGTCAGTGGCTACTCTGGGTGAATGTATGTACCGTAGGTTTAGGTAAGATGGTCACCAGTTGAAGCAGCAGCTGCAGAACAAGCGGTGGGTGATCTCAACTGCCCATGAACACACGCTTATACTTACCAAGATGGCCTGTCATCTTGCCTTTCTGACTGAGAAGAGGATCTTCTTGTGCTGCTCATGTGTCCACCTCTTAAACAACCACCTTCAATAAATTATGTGCAGGTTCACTCTGCCAGATTCCACCGCTTCACTCTTTTCGGTTGTTTGCTGGTTCTTCATCCAGTCCTTCAAGCTCTTAGTTGTAGAATGTGGTGTCCTTCTTACTGGCAAACCTTTTGCCTGGTACCACTGGTATTTCTGGGACCTGGTCTTCTCTGCTGCCTTGTGCCTCTGTACAGCGTCTCGGTGTTGTCTGCACCTACCAGAAGAAGAGAAAGCAGCTTCTCGGAACATGTGGAGATTCTGATTTGGTGAATACAAAGGCTTAAAACTGGCATCTTCAATGGTTTAGCAGAAGTCTTCATCCAAAAGACCTGTCAGTGACCGTGGCTTCACTCCATGCAGGAGCCTGAAGGATCATTCTGGAGGATGGAAGGAGGACGCTCTCCTCTGGGAGGCTGTGGTTCCTCAGCCCTCTTTCCACCCTAAGGGAGAACGGTGACCTCTCCCCGGGCCTGATTCAGTGTCAGTGCTCAGGAAGGGGCCCACGTGAGTACAAATTCCTTTGCCTGTTCAGACCCTATGGAAAGAGACATAGGGCTGAGAATACATTGCAGCGTAGGGCTCTTGTTTCTTCAGGGGAAAGACTGGTTTTCATGCAGCACCTTTTTTTTTTTTTCTATAAGGGGGGAGAGAGTTAAGTATTTATTTACTTATTTACTTTATTCTCACCAGAGCTGAAACCTTGATTTTTCGCAGTATGCTTCTTTTTCCTCCCGCTGAATTGTTTGCACGCATTTCGCTGACAGGGTTTTTGAAAGCCCCGCTTTCCTCCAGGGACTTTACAGCCAAAACTGATGCAAACTCTTTCTTCTCAGGTGCCTCACGATCATCTGTCATCCAATGCAAGCCAGGAGGCAACTGCCCCAGCAGACACAGAGGCATGACTAGGCAGCTCTCCCCTCTATCTGTTGCTGAAGATTCTGCTGCTCCCATTCTTGAGCTGCAGAATCGAAGTCCCTCGGGAATCTGTCGGCACAGCAGAGTCGAGAGGCAGAGCAGATCAGGTAGGCACGACCAGCCGCATCCCCGGCCCCACAGCATGCCTGCGAAAGGCCTCCTGCTCGTCTGTCTTTTGCAAAGATGGGGCAGAGTCCCCAGCGTGTTGACGTTGGTGGAAAGTCCTTCCCGTAGCGGGGTGCAAACTGGGGTTAGGCGGGAAGGAAGCGAGGATGGGAGGAAAAGACCTCCGTAGGAACGTGTGATGTGGTAGATCGCTGAGGAGTTATAAGGCCAGTATGCATAGAAGGTCTTGAAAGGATGATTAGCGTTAGCACGCAAATTACTTTTTACAAAGTGGTTGTGTTTCCTCAGCTTCGGCCTGGCCAGAGACCAGGACCTTTAAGAGCCAGCCATGTTCCTTCTCAAAGACAATGACAGTCTCAGCTCATACTGTGGATGGTCTGATGAAGAGGAAGAGAATGAGCAACAGGTGGAAGGATATCTAGGGAAGACCATGGCGGTTCAGATCATCGATCCGCTGCACATCAGGGCTTCCATCATCAGGAATGTGTCACCCACTTTACTGCAGCGGTTTAGCTCAAAGGAACCTATAGATATGGCGAACACATACTTCCTCACCATGGTGTCCATCCGTCACCAGCAGGGATGGGATGGGAACAGTTATAATGTGCAACCACAGGCCTTTGAGTCTGCAGAATTGTACTGTTGAGGAGAGAGCCGTTAGATGACTGGAATTATTTAACTGTCCAAGCTCTTGGGAAGACTGTTGGTGTAGATATGGTGAGCAAAAAAGGGAGGAAGAACAGGTTGGATCTCCCTTGCACACTGGAACTGTTGGAGATGAACCTTCCTCGTGTCACTTCACCACTGATGGCAGCAAGAGTCCGCCACTTTCTTCTTGTGTTGGAGGATGGAGGGATCTCGTACTCTAGGAGTCCTCTCTTGATGCAAGGCCTCAGAAAAACGTTGGAGGTGGTTATTGCTGCAAAGAGTGGATGATACAGTGTTTTGCGGTAAAGATCATACCTAAGATACCAGAAAACCAATTTATTCTCATTTTCGCAGATAGGAGGCTGAAATAACTCTGTGCATGCTGGCTCTAGGATACATCCAGATCAGAATCCATCTTCTCTAAGACAAGACTTTACTCCCCTTGTGAAAAGAGTAGTGCCTTGACATCATATTCTTCTAAACATTCAGTTTGCATTTTTTTATTTTCCCTTTTAATCCTGATTTTCACTTCCTCATCAGTGAGGTCTAAGTAGGACTGACCTGACAGGTAAGTGAACAAATATTAAGAATATTATTTTCTAGAATGTAGTTGCCAGAAGAAAAGCTGTAGGTTTTGGTTTTCCTCATCTCTCTCTTCTGAAAAACGAAAGCAAAAGGCTTTTCTGTCATTGTCTTGTTACAGAGATGTCACAAGCAAGAATTATATTATAGACAATAGGGCTGTGTAGGGCTATTTCTGCCTTTCAACACAGTTTGCCGTTGACCAGTGTCATCTCCATCCTTTCCCTGTCCTTTCATCCTTGTCGAGTTCTCAGATTGTTTCTGTGCTCTTGCCAGCGTAAATCTGTTGGGTTTTTTTGTTCAGACTGAACTGGTTTCTGCCACCTCGCTATCTGTAAAATACTATCTGCCAACCACTTTGGCTGATCAATTTGTTTTCCCTTCATTAGCAAATCATTTGCTATCAGACACAAGTGCTACTTTCTAGCTCTGTCCAGCCTCAACTTCGTGACTTGGAAATCCTCAAACCTATTTAGTATTAATTGTGTGCCGGCTTGCCGTGTGCCTTTGAGTTCAAGCCCTACGATTATTTTTGCAATTATTTCTTATCTTGGCCTTTCGATGCTTTGGCCACCATTTAGGTGAAAGCAACAAGCTACTGTGTCACTTTGTCCAGGGATCCATCTCAGTCTCACTTAAATGTAAATATCTCACCTAGGTAGACATAAGCACCTCCAGTGGACTTAGATATATTATATATGAGGATGAAATCAGGTACCTTCTCACCATGCCTGTCCATGATCATTAAATATAAAGGGGCCCTAGCCAATATGTTTAGTCTGAATACACAATTATTTGCTAACTACATTACATGGGATTAATCATACCCATTAAGTGCTTAGGAAAGCTCCCCACTGTGCATTTAATCGGGCTAAAACTTCCATAGGTCTTTGAAACTAAGGTAGGACTTGGAACAAGATTATATTCCTGTGCCTTTCCTTAGCATTCAAACCTGGGACTGTAAAATCCAAGTCAAATGCTAATGTTAATGTCATGTATAGTAACAGGAATTACATAGTTATTGGGTAACTGAGGAATAGAAAGCAGTGATGAAGGTGCTTTGGTTTTGTATCACTGTACGATTATTGTAATTGTTAGCTGAAGAAGGACTAATTGCATGGTACTTGTGCTTAGCAGGAAAACCCGCAAGCGTATGTTACATAATATGTAAATTTTAAGCCATTCTAACTTGCAAATAATCTGTAATTTACCTTTTAATAGAAGATGTCAGTCATTATTAGTACCATAAAACCATCTATTTTCTCTCAGCAGCCAAAGATAATGCTAAAATGCTTGCCTTTTCAGACCTGTATCTGATTATCCTCTGCGTGTTTTTAATAAACCTGTAATTTTATTTAAATTCTTGATTTACTACTAAACAGTGGAGCCACTAAATACTAATTATTTTTAGGAAAAAAAATACAACATGCAATTACAGAAAGCTCCATGTCCTGATTGGGAAAATTCATGATTGCAAATGCGCTCCTTGGTGCGATGTATCGGGTTTTAGATTTAATTTTGGTCTCAAGTAATAACTCGAAACTTCAGTCTGACATTTCTTTATGGCTGTAGCAGAAACAGTAATATAAAAGGAAAGTAAACCTGGGTCTGAAGGGGTAACTTTTTCACATTTAAGTTGAATATAGGACAGCATATGCTCTCACTGGAGCGGGTCTATAGCTCCTTTTCCATCAAAGATTGTAGTATATTGTTTCTTATAGATCTCACATCATGTGTTGATGCAACGGGTAATTGGTAGTAATAGTTAAGAATAGCTGCAGGTCGTGATTTTTAGAGGGAATTCCTGTTTCTAGTATTAAACTGGTAAATGGCTGGAGTTCGGTGTGTCACTTGAGCTCGTGTCACCACGTTACTGCTCCGCAGCGTCCAGCGCCGTCTGGTCCCTCGTTTTCAGCTGGGATCTGTGAAATCAGAAATGGGGTTCGTGGGTCGCACCTGGGGAAGATGTGTCTGGAGAGCAATCGCCAGGCACTGCCATTAAATTGGCTGCGCCTCTGTGAGGAAATCTGCAGCGGGCCGCAGGTTAGATCTGAGAAGTACTGTGCTAAATGGGAAATGCCAGCTTCCCAGTTCCTCCTTATTTATGTGTGGAGGTTTCTTTCTAGGCACGTGACGAGGGTTTAGATTGCGGGGTGACAATAAAACCCTGGCAGATGTATTGTTAACCTCCTCCCCTCACTTCCCCCTTTTATCCCTCCCTCTCCCCCCTTCCCACTCAGCACAGGCGATCGGGAGGGACAGAAGGACAGAGAAGAGAGTTGGAAAAATTAACAATGTTTTACTAATTCTACTGATAAGAATAGAGAAAATAATACAAAATATACAAAACCAATCTTGAAAGTCTCAGCAACTGCAGAGCCGGCACCCGAAGTCCTGGACTGGACTCTGCAGCCAACCGGAGCTGGATTCAGTCTCTCACTGGCCTCAGTTCGCAGGGATGATAGCAAGGTCCTCTGCTAATGTCGCCGTAAGGAAAAGGGACGAGATCCTCGTGATCTCCCACTTTTATATGAAGTATCACGTGAATGGGATGTTATACACAGTTGGTCAGTTTCTTGGTCACCAGTTTCTCGTTGCCCCTCTGGCGAGATGTCCATCCATGCTTATCTATACGTTTGCATTCCATTGCTATGTTTACCAAAACACATAGC
The DNA here is from genome assembly GCF_964273445.1 of Streptopelia decaocto. Classification (NCBI taxonomy): domain Eukaryota; kingdom Metazoa; phylum Chordata; class Aves; order Columbiformes; family Columbidae; genus Streptopelia; species Streptopelia decaocto. The sequence continues at coordinate 3,187,804 of NC_138661.1, forward strand.
CGGTTCTCCAGGAAAATGCAGCTGATATGAAGCTTTAGCTGACAGGCAAATTCACTAAAAGAGAAACTTGTTTTTAACAAAACCAGGACAGCACGCCAAGCTTCAGTTTTGTGTAGTTTCCCTTTTTTTAAATTCAAAAATAGAAATACACTTGACTGCAAAAAAACCTTTCTCCACTTGGGTACACAGAACCACCAAACTCTTCCTTTTTCCCCTCACAGCTTGCAAATATTGTTTTAAAAAAGGTGCGATTATCGAGTTAAAATCTTGAATAATAAGAACTTCTTCCTGGATTCCGATGTACAGGCTCAGATAGCTTTTATGTTGCACACTTGCACAGCAATTGACTTTATAATGTGGTTGGTTTCAAGGGACGTAGCTCTACGGTAAAGGTTTGGTTGACAGAAGGAGAGAAGAGCTGATAACGCTGTTACCTCAATCCTCGATATTGTGTTTGTGTTTTGTTCCTGTCCCCTTGAAATGACAGAGGTGGCATTACCAAAGTACTCCTGAAGTATTTCTATGTAGGATTTCAGTGTTTGTGGGGTGTAGAGGAGTTACAGGGAGGAGGCAAGGATTGTTTTGAACGCGTTTATCAGGTGTGCAGCATATCTCTTATTCATTTGCCTTTTTTTTTTCCAGGAGAAGAAGGAACACAAACGCACACAGAGAGCAGCAGCCAAGAAGCTGAAGGACAGACACGATGCCAGTCTTGCACATCCACGTTTCTCAAGCTTATCTGGAGATTTCTGATCGTTTTGTCCGTCTCATCCTCCTGGGTCGGGACCACGCAGTTTGTCAAAATCACGTATGAGACCTTTGACTGTCCTTTTTTCATGACTTGGTTCTCAACAAACTGGAACATTATGGTTTTTCCCATTTATTATTCTGGGCACCTTGCAACCGCGCAGGAAAAGCAGTCTCCGATCAAGAAATTCAGGTAGGCTTTATCGTGGCAATATCCCTTTAAACAACCTGATTTCTGTGGATTGAGGTCACTGCTCTTCTTAGTTTGACCCGTGGTGTCTGAAGACAGAATAAAGGTCATGCTGCAGAAAACCTCATTCATAAATAGCTTACAGAAGGCTAAGAGATGAGTGATATCTTGAATAAATGGATAATTGATTGTTAGAGAGGGTTTTTTACTGAGTTGAAAAGGTCAGTAATGTGCTTATAATCTTGCTGTTATGCTATCTAACAGCACTATATTTTGTGTTCTCGTCTGGATCAGACCATTAATTAATCTGTTCTAGTCCATTTATGATAGAACAGGAGTGTAAAGTGCAACCAGAACAACTTGTACTTGAGAAGAACGGTGCTCAAAGCCCAGAATATGGTTTCCATGAGGAAGACCATGGCTTGCTGTCTATGCTCAGCTCATATAGCAGGATGAAAACTGCCCTTTCCCCCTCCCGCTCAGTCATAGCATGGAGGAGCATCCCAGGACCCTTTTCTGCTTTCTTTGGCCATGGGGTGGGAATTAAAGCAGGTTGCAGACTCTTGGCTCTTGTCCCGCTGTAGTTCTGAGGGGTAAGTTGGCATTCCTGTGTGATCTTCTCTGGTGACCCTGCGTTAGCAGGTGGGTTGGACTGGGTGATCTCCAGAGGTCACTTCAACCCCAACCACCCTGTGATTCTGTAGTAGCTGAGTGGCTGTTGTCCTGAGGAAATGATGTGAAGGCTTTGTCCCATCTTCTGTCAGGCTCCACATGGAAATACCTCATGCTTTGTTTCACGAGAGCCAGGGGAAGACATCTCTGACCTCAGCCTTTCCTTACTTCTTTCCTTACTCCTACCTTCCACACTCCGTGGCTGCAAAGGAGCCCATAGTACTGACTATAACATCAGTCTGCGGGGTGGAAATCTCTACATCCCTCTTCAGTAGCTGCAGTGAAATTGTAGAAATACAAGGTTAGACTCAAAGAGATCATCCAGCCCAACTATCAGCACTGCAGCAGGACCAAGCTGGCTTAGCTTCACCTTAGCCCTTAAGAAAGCCACATCTAACCTGTCATCAGGTCTTAGAAGTACCACCACCACCTTCTGGTACAATTCATTTCACAGTTCCTCCTCCACTTCCTTTATTCCACCAATCTGAGAGCGACGTAGAAACTGCTTTAAAGGATGGAACTAAGTTCAGCTTGCTCATGGAGGGAAGAAATTCCGACTAAAATTTTGAGCTGGGACCTCATTCTGTTGCTCCAGTGCAGACTTGCGTTGAAAACAACCCTATTGACTTCAGCAGAATTGTCTGTTCTGCAAAGGTATTAACCAGCCTGTGGCCTGTGCCTTGTTCCCGCTGACAGGGTTCGGCACAGCTGTCACCGACCACACAGGGAATTCAATTTGTCACTGTCACGCAGGAGCATAGCGGGGCCAAATTCTTCCCTTGGCCGCTTTTGCCAGCATCTGGGGTGTAATATGGCCCTAAATTATCATTTCTGTCAAGTCAGCGTGACTGATATTGAGCGGTTGCACTTAATTAACTGCTTCTCTGAAAACCCCGGTGCTTTTGTGCATTAATGACGCCTTCATTCAGATTCTTGCTGGAGTATTTGTGGGAACGTCAACAGTGTCAGCTTGGCTTCTGGGTACGGCGTAAACTAACAACAAATGCACAGCAGATAAGGACGAAGGTGAGAATAAATATCCCTGCAGACAGATCCTCTGCAGTTAGTTGGTTGGTTATATACCCATTGGAGCAAAAAATTTGGGGAAAACATCTGTGGCAATGCGTAATATCAGTACACTTAAATAATGGATACATTTCCCAAGCTATTAGGAGTTCATGCTTACGTGCACAGAGTAATTTGTGCACACGTGGAGATGTGAGGTTGGTTTGCGAATGTGTGGAAATGGGAGGTCAGTGTTAGAGCTGATGGGCATCTTCCCAGAGTGTTTCCTACTCCAGGGATTTACATCAGGGAGGAGGAAACTGCTGGCAGGTACTGACTTTATCATGAGGCCCAACTGCTTGGTCTTGCCTGTTATGACTTGACAACCCAAACTCTTCCCATTTGGATATGGGAATGGACATCTCTTTAGGATGAGCACTCGATTTTCTGATGGCTTGAAGAACTGAAAAGCATCATTTGTAGTTTTAAATTCAGAGAGTTATAGATGGATTTACTTCAGAAGGGATCTTTGGAGATCGTTTAGCCCAGCCTCCTACCCAGAGCACCGTTCTTTTCAAAGCCACATCAACTGGTTGTGTAATTGTTTGGTTTGTGTTCTTGATATTGTTCCTGTTACGGGGCTTTTTATTACATTTTGTAAGATTTCTTGTTGCCTCTTTGCTGGTCTCATTTCTGTGGAGTCACCAGTTCTTGTCAACAAAACCCATCCTATAGTGATTCCAGGCCTACCTCAGAGTCCAGAGGTGATTTGTCTTGTGTTTCTGAAGGCTGTAGTTACTCACCAGGTGCTTTAAAGACATTTTGTCCAGCCGATATTCCCGATGGATCAGAACAGACGAGATCTTGGCAGAGATCGGTGATGGTGCGAGTGACTCGCAAAGTGCTGCCCCGGGCTGGCAAAGCTGCACGGAGCCCCTGGAACTTTAATAAATCCCACTTGGAAGGATAAAAGTCTCAATCTTCAACTTTAGATTGGCTTTCTGAAAGGCTTATAATCTTCAAAATTGTGAATTAGGTATTTCTTCCCTTTCTCGCCTTACCTTAGAGATTAAACTTTGTGGTCTTAGAAACTAACTCACAGTTATTACCTCCCTGCTGCCTTTCAGTAAAATATCTTGGTTGTTTTGAAGCAGAAGAGGCAGCTTTTAGTACCTTCCCAGTATTGTAGGTAACAGGTATGTCCCACATAAAGAGCTTGAAATGTGAGTGAGACCAAACCCATTGCATTAGTGGTGAATAAAATGATTTGAAGCTCAGCAATAGGAAATCTAACCCTACCAGTATTTACCACAGCAGAAAACACTCACAGACTCGACATAGGATCCTAATAGAGTTATGATTTGGAATAGGTGGATGATATTTTGAATGTCAATAGATTTTGCCTCCCCATCCACTGTCTTGGCTTCTCAAGGACAAACACTGTGACATTCAGCAGCTTTCTGCCAGAATATATCCATGATGTGGTTAGTCCTGAGGTTATTCCTGCAGGCACTGTGCGTCCTTGAGGCACTGGCTGGGAAGAGTATTGGTAGGCTCAGGTTTAATAAATATGAGTTGGTTTTCTAGCAAGGAGGATAACAAGATGTGACCATCACTTGAAGTAAAACCAGAGCCCAAAGTAGCTGATATTTGCCATCATCTGGCATCTGCCCAGGGAAGTGGTTGAGTCACCATCCCTGGAGATGTTTAAAAGATGTATAGATGAGGATCTTAGAGACATGGTTTAGTGCTAGGGTTAGGTTAACGGTTGGACTCGATGATCTTGAGGGTCTCTTCCAGCCAAAATGATTCTATGATTCTGTTCTATGATTCTACCTGCAAGTTTGTCACCTACAAGTCTCTCCATCTATTCCACCTCTGGAATAGCAGTGCAAATATGGATCTTCACTCCAAGGGTCTTTGCAGAGGAGAGATGAGGATCTCTGAAGATGCTGATTCCGAATGGCTCAACCCAGCAGCACAAAGCAGCTTCCCTTGGGCCAGTCCTTTTTGGAGGACATCATGCCATGGTGCTGCCCCCCAGGCCAGCCTCTGCTTATGGGAGAGGTTCACACACAATCCCCTTTCCTTGTGCTTCAGCTCCCGAGCAGACAAATGCAGCTGGCCAGGTTCTTTCTTAATGTTCAGACAAAAAACAAGAGAACTCGATCGGTCTTGGAAATCAATTCACCAGTTGCATAACCATGATTACTCTGTTCAGTGGTCATCTTATGAAATGGAGCTAGAAGATCTTTTATTGCAGCATCGAGATAAAAGGACCAAATGGCATCGTAACAACTTGTGCTCACAACAGCTCTCGCGGTGCTTCTTGCTGCCATCGTGTCACGGGTGGCCTTGCCAAGTTTTAATCCAGGTGATGTAATTACATTCACCGTCTTCGCGTTACCCCAGGTCGCGTCTGTTAGCTCTTTTCATTTCCTCTCAGCTGTTTTAAAACCAGCTGCTGCATTACACTCCAGAGGCTGCTGCGCGTCAGGGGTGAATAAACCCATTTTTCGGCAGGACGTGGCACCAGAATAACTGAGAGACGACACGGGCTGTTTGGTGGGTGCCAGAGGCAAAGCTGCCTGAGGTGCTGTAATTCCTGCGAGCGTGGCACCCTGCCCAGAGCTGATGGCTGAGGGCTACCTGCAAATAAAAAGAGCTATTTATGTTAGAGGGCAGGATTTAAATAGACTTGTTGTGCATTTGGAAATAGTTTGTGTCATAGTTTCAGGGTCAGCTGCCCTTAGATATGTCTCTGCCTTTAAGTCAACAGCCTACGGATGTTATCTGTGTGGGGAGCCATCCGTGGAGCCGTCTCTTCTGAGCCCAGGGTTTTAATCGCTGTCATGTCGTGGTGACTCCTGCAAGTTTAATTTTAGTTGCATGCCAAAGAGGCTGAGTTAACCACTGAGCAACCAGCCCTCACAGAGCCCCAGGCAATCTCCTGTAGCCATGGCTGGGAAAATTAAGTATTCTTCCTATCTCCTCACTCGCTGAACATTAATCATGGAGTTCTCCCAGGCACAGGGGCGAATTCATCAGCTCTCTGTCTTACACAGCATGGGCCTGTCACAAGTCTTTACTGTTTATTTTTAATTGAGAGGTGAGGAACCGCTGGCCCCTGTTTTGTCTGGTCATTGTACGCTGCTCTGTGTGTTGGAGGCTCTTCCCTCTGCTCAAACAGATCACTGCCCGGGGCCTCTGAAGTGCTTCCAGACTTCTTTTCCTAGCTGTGAATCTGTGCTCATCCCTCCCACTGCTTCTGGAAACTCAGAGATAAGTGACATTTGCAGCGTTGCCACAACGGCCTCTCCCAAATAGCTGATCAGCCCACGGGGTCCAGCTTGGAATAATGTAATAATCACTGAGGCTTCGTCCTCCCAAGGATTCACAGTCAGGGCACTTCGGACTCCATCCTCCTGACCCTGCTCTGACTTTGTGTGCAAACATCCCAGAGATCTGCAGGACAGCAAACCCTGACCCATCTGGCATCCCCCACCACTTTTTGGCTGTGCGAGGCACCCGTCCTCCCCGTAGATGGAGGAGCAGAAGCTCCGGGCATCTTCCCAGCATCTCCCCCACCGTGGGAGACCACGGTGGGTGACTGGGGTACAGTTTCCCATGCACATTTTTAGAAGCTTTTCCTCCTGCAGACTCCATCAGTGATGTGCTTGGCTGGTTTTGCTGTTGCCTTCGTACGCTGTCAACATAGCACCAGGCTGCTTAACCGTGCCCTGCGTTACTGTACGCAGCCCAAGCACCTTCCTCTCTTGTTTTAACACAGCACAAGCTTGTTTCCTCTAAGACAGATCCTGACAGCTTCTGAGACAGGTTGGTTTTACAACCGTGTAACGATCCAGTGGTGCATCAGAACCGACAGCAGAATTCCCGCTGGGCTGGAGAGAGCAGGGCTGTAGTTCAGAGCACGGATCTGTTCTTGCCAGGAGAAATCCTGGCTCTGGTGTCACGTCGTGGTGACACAGCCACGGCGCAGCCCGGTTCAGAGGCCACACATCTTGAAATGAGACATAGTCTGAGCTCAGAATCACCCTCTGCATCCACCTAAGTCTCAACATCTTTTAAGCGTAAACTACTGCATCTGCATGTCAACAAACATTCAGGTCTATGCTACCAGTGAGTCCCTTCTCAGACAAGGAAGCTCATCACTTTTGAGTGTTGTTGGAATCAGTGATACAAAAGCCTACAGTCAAACGTGAGCATTGATTTATTTGCCTCACTATTTGCTTTGCATCTCAGATAAATGATACAAACTATTCCCGTTCTATGTGTAACATCTCTGTTCTGATCTTTGGAGATCAGACTAACTTGTGAGAAGGTCTGGGTCAACCAGAAGGAAGGAGATAATGAGCGGATCTGCCTGCCTGAGCGTTGGACACCCTGGCACAGAGTTTGAGGAAGGAATTTATTATTGCCAGAAATGACTGCTTTGTACCTCAGATCATTTTAGTGCCAGCAGGGAATGAATGGTTATTAAGACATAGCTGATCTCACATATTACATAGAAGTTCTTATTCTACTTTCCTCAAAATGAGAGTGATGGTTTCCATTCTTTGTAGTAATAAGCTACAATATTTTTAACAGTGGAGTTCCCCAGAATTACAAAAAGGGCTTTAGGACAACTGAAAATGTTTCTGTTTTTAAAGGCAAAGCCAAACCAGGATAATTATTACACCACTACCATCACCCCCCAAATAGCAAGTAGTTTTGACTTCACATTGCAGTGCAGTCTTTGAAGTAACCAATTAGTTCTACATAATTAGCATTTTAGCAACTTGCAAACACAGCCGTGTTTGGCTGTGAATGCTTTGGGGCCCTGAGGCCTCACGGCATTTCAATCAGTCCCTTAATGTTGCCTCGAAAGGATGTGTTGTGTTTGATGGCACCTTGGCTCGCTTCATTGGCATTTCGGTTGTACGAAACAGGCGCTTTGGGAACATTTTAAATAGACCTTTCAGAGAGCCTGCCACATCAAGAAATGAAGCGTATCGGGAATATCACGAGGAATCCGTTTCACCATGAACGCAGACAGTAGAGTTGCTAAAAATCATCCTTCCCAGCTTGGGAGAGGTTGAGATGTCTCAGGAGGGATGTGGTGATGGACCTTTAGTCAAGCTGCGTGTTGGTCTTCTCAGGTACCACTTGTGCTGACCCCAAAAGCGATGTCTTCTGAGCTGACCCTTCCCTTTCTCGAAACCCTCAGAAACAAACATCTCGCTTAAGTTGTGTGAGACGCAGTGTTTGGGAAACTGGAGATGTTGTTTGCAATTTAGTCCGCAGAGAAGGATCTCTAAGTGAACACAGCTTTTTGCTATAAAACAAAATACAGCTGTTAAATACTCCTCCCTTTCCCTCCTTTCCTTACACTCTTATTGACTGGCTCAGTCCCACCGGTCCATCGCTCTTTCCCACCATGGTGATGTCCCTGGCAGTATTTTCAAGTATCTTTAGGTGATTGTCAAAACTTACTTGGCCATATGTTTCAATAAGAAGCAAAACAGGTTTTGGAGCAGAGCAAGAAAAATTTATCAAGCTACGGGGAAAATATTGCAGCTATAATCCCTCTGTTCACGGCCTCGAAGGCAGAGTCTGAGAATGTCGGTGCATTATAGATAACCCACATTTCTGCGTGTGAGTCCCTGGGATTATTGTTGCATAGAGTGCGATTATTCCAGGTAAGTTGCTGCTTTTCTATTTGTGAAATTGCTGTTCTAAGAAGCTTGTAGGTTATTTTCTCTATGTGAGTTAAACAACAGCTTCTTATGGGTGTGCGGAGTAGCTAGGAAAAGCACTTAATTGAATGCGATAAAAGTCTAAAGGATGTGGGTTTTGTGCTGGAGTGAATGCTAAGGAAAATCCTAGCTGAGTTTTAAACTCTTTTCTTTTCATAGGGAATGCAGTCGGATTTTTGGTGAAGATGGTCTGACGCTGAAACTCTTTCTTAAAAGGACTGCTCCCTTTTCTATTCTGTGGACTTTGACTAACTACCTGTATTTACTGGCTTTAAAGAAGCTGACAGCCACAGACGTCTCTGCCCTATTCTGTTGTAACAAAGCTTTTGTCTTCTTGCTTTCTTGGATTGTGCTGAAAGACAGGTTCATGGGAGCAAGGGTAATGACATGCCTGATTTTCAACTCTCTCTTGTTTTCATAATTGCCTTTAAATCCATAAGCTATTGTGCTGCCGTTGTACTGCTGCATTATGGTTTGTGTATACCATGAAACCATTTCTCATGTAATTTTATGATGCAAACCTAAGCCTGAAGATCACTTAGAGATCTCAGGCTCCAGAGGTAATACGATGTGGGAATTTGAAGAAGCCATTATAGCTAAGTGTAATTTGATCAATTAGAATAGGAGGACTTCCAGTTCCATATAAACCTATTCTTTCTTGGGTTACAGTGCTGAAATACAGTCAATTAATTTTATTTTAACTTAGTGATTGATGTTTACATTCTAAACAAAGCAATTTTATTCCTTGTTTGGGTAGACAGCTGTTTCCAGTATGTAATGTATTTTTCTTATGCCACCCTGTTACTTTCTACATACACATAAATGCATATACCTGTGCATGGGCCAAATATACATTAAAAGGGACTGCAGCTGTTTTGCATGAAGGTTTATTATGCACTAAATTGTAATAGGACTCACTGGCAGTAATATGGACCCTGCCAATTCTGCTGATGGAGATTCCCCCATTGTAAGGGCTCAAGGACTAATGGTTGTGTTGGGTACAATCCCGATTGAACTGTCAAGAGCCTCGAACTTCATCAGGGACTGGCTGGGGCCAGGTCTGATGCCTGTGACCAGCAGTTGGATTTAATTTCCATGGGCAACGTGGTGGAGCAGGACATTCATCTGAGTTGGTTCGTTTTTAAAGAAATGAGGGCAGCAGCTTGTTTTGGTTGATAGTGTGATAGAAGGGTTCAGAAATGGAAAGAAAAGGCATCCTGATCCATTGGCATCTGAGGTAGCTCGTGGAGAAGCCACCAGCAGATGGAGGAGAGCACTGTGCTGGAGGTTTGGGAACGGACGAAGAAATTGTTTAAATCCTAATTAGTCTTAAAGACTGAATTTAAGGCCTAATTTCCCGGTCAGACAGGGCTGCTCGGGCAGTTCCTAATGGCTTGAGGCCTGAGCACCTCAAGACACACTCACAGGAGTGAGCTCTTAGGCGAGGATCTGCCAGGAGGGTTTTGTTAGGCTGGCTCACGACAGGGTCTGTCCAGACCTGGCAAAGCCCAGGAGGTGAACCCTTGTTTCACAGAGCTCATCCACGGACACAAATATTTCATCTTGCAGTGCTAAATTTAGCCAGACACCTGTATATCTATTTCATGTACAATTTAAAATACAGCATCATCAGGTGAGTGTGACCAACCCTCAGCCTGCTGAAGACTAAGCAGGGTTTCAAATCCTCAGCTCTTCTCTACAGAAATCAACAGGAATGGTAATTTCTGAGGCTGTAGTTCCTTCCTCTGGCCCTTGGTCGTCTCAGCTTCCACGGATTGGACTGGATGATCTTTCGAGGTCCCTTGCAATCCCTAACATTCTGTGATTCTGTGTAAGCTGATATTGAGTCTAGCTGAAAAAATAGGAAATTTTGATCCTTTTAAGCTATTTTTTGCCTAAAATCAACTTCTTTCTAGAAGAGTAAGCACAGCTATTGTATTTTCTCAGCCTGCTCTCTTAAAGAAGCCCAGATGAAAAACACTAAAGCTATTTTCATGTATTAATTTTTCGCTTACTAAGAAATCATTGCTATAAATATGCATTAGTATTAATGCTGTAAACACCATGAGTTTTGCACGAGAAACACCTGGCAGAAGTGAGCAGCAAATCCTGCACATAAAAGAAGCTGTTTTTTGCTGCTAACTGGCAGATTGTGGATGCACAATGCTGGAAAGATAATAGCAGCGTTTTCCATCAGCCCTCCTGCCAGAATAACGCTTGATGATGTTCAGAACCACGCAGGAGAGTATTTTGAGAACTAAAACACGACGAAGCAGCGCGGTCTCAGCCTTTTGTGCTCCGAATGCCTCTGCTGCTTTCACCCCCCAGCCTCTCGCAGAGCAAATGTAATTAGGTTATTTGGACAGTAAGGAGACAAGAAAGAAATATGGGCTTAATCACATCCTGTGAGTGCAAAAGCAGGAGCACAGCTGGTTTTTCAAAGGAGCTTCAGAGCCGTCGGGCACGTCTGTGGCACATGGTGGGGATGCAGCCGGCTCCTGTGTACCTGAGACAACTTCCATCCTCCAAGGCTTGAGAACCAATGTCCATCAAGGCTCAGCGGCTCTGCAGCAGATCTCAGCATCACCAGTTCCCTGCCCACGAAGAAAAGAGTATTCATATGAGAAGGACATCTACAGCAATGGCTACGTAGCTATTTACCTGTAAAAGTGGCGCAGGTAGAAATTGTTGGCCCTGAGGGTGGTGAGAGCCTGGCCCAGGTTGGCCAGAGAGGTGGTGGCTGAACCATCCCTGGAGACATCCCAGGCCAGGCTGGACGGGGCTCTGAGCAACCTGAGCTGGTGAAGATGTCCCTGCTCATGGCAGGGGTGGGATCTACGTGATCTTTAAGGTCCCTTCAACCCAAACTGTTCTGTTATTCTCTGACCCTTGAGTACCTGGTGCCCTGCACAAGAAAACAGCACAATCCCTGCCTGCACCGTCATCTTCTTTCTTGGGCATTTCTGAGCATCTCACAAATTAATAATGCATCCCTGTGACGCTGGGACTTCTGGAAGCTCAGGCAGCTTTGGCTCCGAGCAAGCACAAATATTTAAAGACTTCAGGTATTTGAGGAGTTCTGTTGGCTTGTGTTGCTTGGATTTAGCCACGTGCTTAAATGTTTGCACGTTTGAGCCCTTGGTTTTGTTTCATCTGGGAAGCTGAATTAATGCTTATTAGGTAGTTATGGTGTGGTCTGGGGACATTTTCCCCCCCAAAACGTTGTCTGTAGTCTCGAGGCCATTTTCTTTACTACAGCACCTCATTTATTGCTGTGCTCTACATGGAAAAAAAGGTACTGCCCTCTTCCATTCATTAAAAGCCTTGTTTAATATGCTGCCAGCTACAACAACCAGGTTTCAAATGCAAACACGGGACAGTTACTCAGTAGAGGTCAACTGTGCTAATGCTGTGGTGTATAATTTACATGAAGAGCTTGGAACATGCAACTTAAATGATGCTCTTGCTGTTTTCTAGTGTCAGGTCTTATTTGTCTGATGTCTCATGAGATAGAGCTCCTGATGTATCCATCATTTTGGTCGTTTCAGGAAAACAAGTGCTTGGCTTTCTAAATATTTGATTAAATTAGGAAACTGTCTCTCTAAATTTGGTGTCGTCAGACTGGGAAGGTTTTTTCTTTTCCCAATAGGAAGAATCTCCTATCGGGGATTATGGACCTACTGATTAATATAAAGAAAGGAGTCCCTTGCTGGGTCTGAGCAGCAAGTTCACTGACAATGAGACCTCGATCCTTTCCCTTGGAAGGAGCAGATAACTTCATTGCACTTTTCTGTTTTGCCTTGTGGGAGGCATTGCTTGATATATTACAGCTGAAATATTCCAGCTGACAGATGAAATGCTACAGCAGTATCTTTTACTTGTGTAAATCTCGTGGAGATGACTGACCAGGTTCACACTTCCTTATTGTGAGGCAGAAAGTTCAAAAGAATTGGAGATTTCAAAATATATTTCCAATGATTAAGGAATAGTTCTGTGACCTCCAGAACTGTTGAAGCGTCTTTCCAGTTGGTCTGTGTCTTGTGGGTGATTGAGCTTGAAAACTAGGATGTTTCAAGCACTGTTCTTGAGTGTTGTAATGAGATTGATGATTTCCTGGTTTGAGGGCATTTATGTGGCCTTTCTTATGGATCCTTGAGTGTCAGGCTGCCCAGGGCAGTGGTGGAGTTACCATCCCTGGAAGTGTTTAAAAGATGCATAGATGAGGTTCTTAGGGACATGGACTTGGCTGGACTTGGCAATGTTGGGTTAATGGTTGGACTTGATGATCTTAAAGGCGTTTTCCAACCGAAATGATTCTGTGATTCTGTGATCTGAATTTATGTGCAAGGCAAGACGTACAGCCTGAGATGGAACCAGCCAGACAGTGTAACAGGGCAAGGGGAAGCTTCTGGAAACTGTTTGGAGGGACAACGCTGGTGTCTGAGAGGTGCTGGGTGTCATTCTGTGTTGCTTCAAGGCTGGTCTTGTGTGGTATTTGTATCTTAGGGTAAGCTGTAAGGAGAACAGCAGCATTAGGCAATTATATTACTAACGAACTGCTTGCTAAAGCAAAGGTAGGAGGGAGAAGCTCTGGAGGACTGTTCCCACAGAACAGGACTGAAACACTTTCTTCTAAGAGAATTTAACTGTGTGCTTGTACAGATGTAAGCTGAAGGATCAGAATAAGCATTGCTGCACCTTGGGCGATGGTGTGTGTGTCCTGTGCCAGATCCTTTCCAGCACCCCAGCTCATTTAGGGGGTGAAGGCTGGATTCCCATTTAGGCCCTAGAAAACTCAACGTGCTCCCCTGTCCTCCTCAGCAGCTCACCCGTGAGAGCCCTAAGTCCAGAGGTGACAGCCCTGGATCCATGGATCCTGGATCCTTCCCCTGGATAAAGGGACTCAAGCACTCCTGAGATGACCTGACTGCTGGGATGTGTTATTCTGGGATGGAGGGTGGGGAAGCCATCTGGTCCCCATTTGCTAAAGCACTTCCAGATCTCCTTGAACCATTGCATTACCCCAGAGAGACTGTGAGTACGTATGTGACCCCAGCCCTTGTCACCCTTGCCCGTTAGGTTGAGGACCTTGGATTTAAAAGGAAGCTGAGGGAAAACTTTATTGCTCTCTACAACTACCTGAAAGGAGGTTGTAGCATGGAGGGGGTTGGTTTCTTCTCCCAAGGAGCAAGTGATAGGACAAGAAATGGCCTCAAGTTGTGCCAGGAAAGGTTCAGATTCGATATTAAGAAAAAATTCTTCCTGGAAGGGGTTGTCAGGCACTGGAACAGGCTGGTGGAGTCACCATCCCTGGAAATATTTTAAAATGTGCATAGACTGGGTTCTTAGGGCCATGGTTTAGTACTAGAGTTGGGCCGTGGTTGGACTCTACTATCTTGAACGTCTCTTCCAACCAAAATGGGTCTGTGATTTCGAGTGCCATTTCATGGTGAATTTGGAGGTATCAGCAGTTCTCCTGCCCCTCTGCTCTGCCCTGGGGAGACCACACCTGGAATCTTGTGTCCAGTTGTGGCCCCTCAGTCCAGCAGGACAGGGAACTGCTGGAGAGAGTCCAGCGCAGCCACCAAGATGCTGCAGGGAGTGGAGCATCTCCCGTGTGAGGAAAGGCTGAGGGAGCTGGGGCTCTGGAGCTGGACAAGAGGAGACTGAGGGGGGACTCATTCATGGGGATCAATATGGAAAGGGGGAGTGTCAGGAGGATGGAGCCAGGCTCTTCTCGGTGACAACCAGTGACAGGACAAGGGGTAATGGGTTCAAACTGGAACACAAGAGATTCCACTTAAATATGAGAAGAAACTTCTTCCCGGTGAGGGTGGCAGAGCCTGGCCCAGGCTGCCCAGGGAGGTTGTGGAGTCTCCTTCTGTGCAGACATTCCAACCCGCCTGGACACCTTCCTGTGTAACCTCATCTGGGTGTTCCTGCTCCATGGGGGGATTGCACTGGATGAGCTTTCCAGGGCCCTTCCAATCCCTCACATTCTGGGATTCTCTATCTTCAGGTTTAAGTAACAGCTGGGCAGCTTTGTTGAACTGGAGCTTGGATGTTATAAGTAGAAGCAAGATGGGATTTAGATGTGTGCTGTGCTTTGTGACTCTGCCGTTGTCACTGCGACTGCACCGTGATGGGGAATCCGTGTGCCTTGGTTACTGGTAAAACAGGGCTGATGGTGAGAGGGAAGTGCTTAACGCTGCACCCCGGCGATGTGTCCCCCGTCAAGAAGTTGGCCTAGATGCCAATGAGACTAACATTTTTACTGTAATTTCAGAGATTGGCACCACCCTGGGGGTTGATTCTTGGTTCCCGGTTGTCCCCCATGCATGGACACCTTTATCTGAGTCAGGCGTGTGTTCCTTGAAACGTGTTTTTTCTCCACTGACTGGCTGTGTTGAAATTGTTCTATGGGGTTTTTGTGTTTATTGCCTGGTTCTGGCTCTCGTCTTCTTGGTGTGAGCCTCAGTGGGTTTTCGGGGACTCTTGGTAAAACTACGTGAGATCTGAAAGTCGGGGTTTCTCTGCAAAATTTGGTCAAGATGCCTTTAGAGTCTGTGGCGTGGAGCGTGTGAGGCTGAGGTTTGTCTTGCAGTAAATATTTCTTAAAGGAAGTTTAATGAGGTTTTTCTAGGAAGCGAGTGTCCATCTCACATTGGTGTTGGCTCAGTTGTTCCAGAGCTGCAGGAGACAGCTGGTTTGTGGGGGTTAGTGCTGTCGAGGTGAACATCATTAGTTTCTTCCTGTTGTATGAGTGGGGAGAGCTGCCTTGCCTGGGTAACTGTGATTTAATAGATACGTGGGAATAGAAAACAGGGTCTGAGCCTTAAATGTCGCTGCTGATTCTGTAACAGCCAGCTTTGGTATCGGCATTTGTGCATCTCCTGCTCTACACCCAGCTCTAATACCCAAACAACCTTTTTTTATAATGATAACATGTTTAACATCATACTAATATCTTTTTCTAAATCTCTGTTAAAAGAACTATCTTTCAGGAATGGAGCTGTGACTTTCCATAGGTCTGGGGAAACACTTTTTCCTCTGAGGTCCATGGTATTCAGTGTCTTTGAAATTCAGATTCTCTCTTTACCTGTTAAGGGCATTTCAGTAGAGAGGAGGAGTTTTTCTAAGAATAAAACACATTGGGTTCCTTACCACTTCCTTAAGGTCCCTAGAGTCAAGACCTAGGATTTCAGATATGATGTAGTTACTCATTTCTGTTCTTTCTCTTTGAAGCTCCTTAGAAGCTCTGTCTGCAGTTTTCAAATGAGGCTAAAAACCTAAATGCAAAGGTAAAGGCTTCATATAGAACTGTGGTTGTGTCTGCCCAAGAAAGCTGGCAGGGCTGTTAGGAAATACGGAGCAGCCTGGAAGAGCTCCCAGTAAGACACTGGTGTTCCCCAGCACAGGGTTCATTCTCCTGCAGTGATGTCCATCTCAGTGTTGGTGTTTTAAGCCAAATTTATGGCATTGCTAAATATTTCTCTTGTTGTATATAGAGCATAATGTCTAAAAATTTCTTGGAGTTGTATCTCTGAAGTAGATGTATAGCTGATAAAATCCTTAATGATGAATGTTGTGTCAGTAGGTCCCAGGAGCGTTTGCAATGCTATAGATCCATACCACTATCAGTGCATACACTTCCATTATGTTTTACATCTCTCCCAACTGTACATAATTTTCCCTGTTTAAGGGAAAGCAAGAAAGCTTCAAGTCAGAGAAAGTAGCTAGTGGCACTCATTAAACCCCCGTGCAGCGGTAATCTCTTTCCGTGTAATGAAATCGCGCTGAGCTTTACGTTGCTTTGCTGTGTCCCTGCAGATAGTCGCAGCGATAATGGCAATCACAGGAATCGTAATGATGGCATATGCAGATGGTTTCCAGGGTGATTCAATTATCGGGGTAGCATATGCTGTTGGATCAGCCTCTACATCTGCACTGTATAAGGTAGGTCATAACTGTTTATTAGTATTCTTATAATCTTTAACTCTGCATGTTTAAAATGCACGAGTACGAAGCGAATCGCTATAAAAGCAATGTTTTATTTTATTAATCCCTCCTGCATCATTCATACTGTGACCAGGCGATGTCACAATGTCAGGAAATCTACTATCAGGGTAATTAGTTGTCTGCTGCCAAACATTCGGCGTGACTTTTCTTGATGAGCCTGTAATGGAATCTCCATTAACTATGCTGCGAGTAGTTTAGGTTTGTGTTTTAATCGTTTCCCGCCACCACAGTTTATCGACACCGTTTCAAAGGGACTCGCCATATGCAGGAGGGAGGAGAGAGAATGCGGAGAGCGCCGCTGTCCCCGCGCAGGGACAGGCAGCCCGTCCGGCTCCGCACTGCAGCTCTCTTGCGTATTCTGTGCTCGTGCTGGTATCAGAGCCCCTGGTATCAGAGACACGTGAGGCTTTGCCAGCTGCTTGGAAGCTGTGGCTGCTCTGCAAGGAGAGGGATGAAAAGGGCAAGGATGTGTCCGAGTTAGAAACGGGTTGGGCTGAAGGTGGATGGATTTATTGTCAGCTCAAGGAGGGTGAAGTACATACCACCTGCAGTTCTGTGTCCCGTTCTGGAGCCCTCAGCACAGGACACACATGGACCTGCTGGAGAGGGGCCAGAGGAGCCACAGGAATGATGCGAGGCTGGAACAGCTCTGCTGGGAGGACAGGCTGAGAGAGTTGGGGTGTTCAGCTGGAGAAGAGAAGCTTCGGGGAGACCTTATTGCAGCCTTTCTGTACTTAAAAGGGGCCGATATGAAAGATGGGGACAGACTTTTTAGCAGGGTCTGTTGCAATAGGACAAGGGGTGATGGTTTTAAACCAAAGGAGGGAGATTCAGGCTGGACATGAGGAAGAAATTGTTGTCCCTGAGGGTGGTGAGAGCCTGGCCCAGGTTGGCCAGAGAGGTGGTGGCTGAACCATCCCTGGAGACATCCCAGGCCAGGCTGGACGGGGCTCTGAGCAACCTGAGCTGGTGAAGATGTCCCTGCTCATGGCAGGGGGGGCACTGGGGGAGCGGGGAAGGTCCCTTCAACCCAAACTGTTCTATGGTTCTGTGATTAAGTGTGTGTAAAGAGGAGAAGGAGATTGGAGTTAGTTGTAGTGGGATGAGAAGCTGCCTCCCAGCTTTAGACTTTGATTGTCTCGCTAATAAATTTGTTCTGACCCTTTACAAGTCACTCTGAGTACATAAATATAGGCTCATGTAGGACAAACCTTCCATGAGGCTCGTGCTGCCTGTGAACCTGAAGCGAGTTCTTCCAGGCTGGGCTTTGCTCTCACAGCTGGTTCATGCTGTGGAAGTCCCTGGAGTCCCCTCAAAACCCTGACAGTGTATGGATGGTGTAGTTCTTGGGTTCTTCCTTACGCTTGCTTCTCATGGCATTTTGTATTCAGTAGTATTTTGTATTCAGCAGTATTTTGTATACAGACTCGACCCCCTCCATGGTAATAACATGGTATCCCCCTCAGTGCTAAAAAGCAGAAAAGGGCAGAAATCAGTCCAAAATGCCCCTTGAAAAGCTTTTATCTAGGAAAGGGCCAGGTTGTGGTGTGATGTCCTGGTCAGGGCCGCTCTGTGACCCCCCTGTCCCCAAGGGAGTAGATAATTTTGCTTCCCATGGCATGCATGAGCTCTGAAACCCTCCTCTCCTTTGCAGGTTTTGTTCAAAATGTTTCTTGGAAGTGCAAACTTTGGGGAAGCTGCTCACTTTGTTTCCACTCTGGGCTTCTTCAATTTAATTTTCATCTCCGTTACCCCGATCATACTGTATTTTACAAAAGTGGAGTACTGGTCCCCCTTCTCTGCTGTGCCGTGGGGTTACCTGTGCGGAGTAGCCGGCCTCTGGTTAGGTAAGTGTTAAAAACCTTTTCACATTGTACTGCTCTTCTCTTCCCACCCAATACAAAATTAGCCTCGGGCACAAACAGTTCCCCCCCTTAGGGAGAGAGAAATCTGATCCCACTGCAAACAGGTGCTCCTTGAGAAATGGTTTGTGTTTTTCATAAGCAGCCTTCATACTAATATAAATAGCAGGGAATAAACACGAAGTAGTCATACTAATTGTCTGTTTTCCCATCTCTGCCTTCCTCCCATAATTTCATTGGGATTTCCCCGTCTCTGGCACAGCTTGGTTGCTGTAGCTCCAATTTCCAAGGGCTGCGCGTACCCAGCGGGTTCCTGGCACGTTCTGTGGGTCGTGTTTGCAGGACACGGGGACCCACAGCGCTGGGGCGCAATTCTGTGGGTGCTGCAGGGCGCTGGGCAGAGTTTGCACAGCTTTGCTATAGCGTGCAAAGGCTGATGCTGTTTCATTACCTGCAGATCTCTTTCACAGCCACAACTTGAGTCTTCTAGCCAGGCAGAATAGCTGTTGGATTCAGCCCAGGGGCATTTTAATTTCCAGATACAACAGCATCCTTTCCTTTAGTAAAGTCTCCATTATTGCATAATTGAAGAGGATTTTGTCTCCGCTGTGAGTCTATTAAATGGAAACAAAGAGGATGGCATTGCCAGGTACGTGGCCGAGGTGCTGAGAGCACCTTGAAACTGCTCTAGCTTGAGTTACAGCTGCTCTATGAGCACCTAAGGGACAAACGATAGGGATAATTTACCACCCAAGTATATAACCCCAGCCATGAGGGAACAATCCTGTGGAGCAGAGAAACCTGGGGGCTCACTAACTGGGTGTGAGAGCTGGAAGAACACCTTAGAAAATGGTACAAAAGGGAAGTTTTTGCAGTCTGCTTTCAAACTAAAGGAAAGTGGAGCTGGCTGGGTATGCTGTCACATTAAAAAATTAATTTATGGGTTGGATTTTTCTGTTTTTTAAGTGTTGAACATTTGTATTTCTGTCAGCTTTCACCTTGCCTTCAACATGGCAGCGTGACCGTGGTGTCACTCCAGTCTGCGTATTCTGCAGTTAACATCTTCATCAGCTAATTGTATTTAAGTGTCCTTTAGAGCTTGAGTTCCCTGCTGCTGTCACCTTTGCTGTGTGTTCTGGCTGGGGGAGCGTGAGGCCTTTCAACAGGGAAAGGTCCTGCTGAGACAAGGACAGAATGGCCTCAGCGCAAAGGAAAAACTGGGATCACCATCCTCCTCGTAGGAGGAGAAATGATGGTTTACGACAGCAAAACTAGGATGCTGGTATCTAATTAAAGCTTGGACAAACCTGTGAAATAGCAGTGTGATAACCTCGGTGTTACAGTTTATGAAAGGACCTACAGCCCTCATTCTTGCCCCAAGAAGAACTTCTCATTTCACATCTTATCTATAAAAAAAAAAAACGAAGAAAAGAAATCAGTCACTTGGACAAGTATGTTGTTGTTTCGTGCACACAGAGTATATATCATGCTCGTAGGGTCAAGGTGGAGGAGAAGAGTCTCACTCTGTTGCTTTTCCCCATAGTCATTTATTATTTTCTGGTTTTCCCCAGCTTTCAACATCCTGGTTAACGTTGGCGTGGTGCTGACCTACCCCATTCTGATCTCCATCGGCACGGTGCTCAGCGTCCCTGGAAACGCAGGTACAAGCGCCGTGGTGGTTGGTGGGAGGAGGACGAGCACATGGGCGTGCAGGCAGCAGAAACATTTGTTGTCTAAATGATGTAAATCTGTTGTCACGTATTTCAAAAGCAGTTCAGTGTCCGTCAGCTTCCACAGATGCTCCTGAGGATGGGTGGGTGTTTCAGTTGGTGAAAACAACCCAACCAGCAAAGCTGGTTGCTGCTGAGATGTGATGGTACCCATGGTGCAGGGTAGGAGTTTACTCCAGAGTCGTCTTAAATCACCCCATCTCTGCTCTTCCAGTCTCCTCCTCCACCCCGTTACCCTCACCACTCTATGTATGTGCGTCTGTTATTAGAGAAACATCTGGTTTTGGGGGGATGCAGGTCAGAGCTGTGCAACAGTCAGTACCTGTGAGAGGCTGCTGAAGGGCTCAGATGTGCTGGTGTTGCTGGTTGTAGAGTTGGACAGCTGGGCCTGGAGGCATCAACTCCAGCTTTCTGACCTTCATGCTGCTCTTTGCCCATCACTGGTCCATAGAACCCCGAGGAAACGTTATCCTGATGCAACCTGCTGGAGATAGTTAAGAGAGGTTGTGGAGTCTCCTTCTCTGAGACATTCAAACCCGCCTGGACACGACCCTGTGTGATCTGCTCTGGTCACCCTGCATTAGCAGGTGGGTTGGACTGGGTGATCTCCAGAGGTCCCTTCAACCCCAACCAGCCTGTGATTCTGTCACTCTGGAGGACTCAGAGTGTGACATGGAGATGTGCCAGCCTGGTCTGATGCTGTAGATCATCCCCTTGCAGTTCTCATGGCATTGTTGTTTCTCCTTCACAGCTGTCGACCTGTTGAAGCACAAAATGATCTTCAGCGTGGTGAGGTTGGGAGCCACCATCATCATTTGCATGGGGTTTCTGCTGATGCTGCTCCCCGAGGAATGGGATGAAATAACCCTGAGGTTCATCAACAGCTTGAAGGAGAAGAAAAGTGAGGATCACGTCGACGACATCACAGAGTCCAGCGTACACACGAGAAGCAGAAGTAGAGCTAATGGGACAGTGTCTATACCACTAGCTTAGGGCTGGTGGACTTCAACTGCACACAGATGTATATTCTGTGAATATAGCTTAAATTCCCTCACTACTTGTATGCTTAAAACCGACATTTACTCTGAACTGGAGCTGAACTGTAAGATAAGAGAAATACATCTATAATAAATGTTTACATTTATACACTTATCAAGGAACGGGTGTAAATAACTATAATAAAAAGTTTTGTAATAAAAAACATTTAGTCTTGTGTCTTACTGAACTGGTGGGTTTAAAATATGGATCACGTCTACATCATTTATCTCCTTTTGCTGCCATTCTCAAGGATAAAAATCTTGGATATTTCCAGCTAGATCTCAAAATTGAACATGTCGACTTACTTTCAATAAAGTGGCATTTCAGTGAGGTGGTAGTTTTGGAAAGCCATTTCAAACCTCTCTTGGCATTCGTCTCCAAAAGAAGCCGATGCTCACAGTGATGTTAGGAATTATTAGGAAATATTAGCAGAATACATATTCTGTGATGTGTGAAACCGTAATTTTTCATTACGTTATTGTGGAATATGTGATGAAAGGTATTTCACGTACAACCTGGACATGCACCAGTGCTGCAAACTCACCTCCTCTCTATTGAATATTGTGCTTGCAGCCAGTGGGAACCCATCGATGTCCTACCCAACACAACACCCAGGACGTTGGCTTAATGGACTGTAAGAGTTTAAGTCATGGGCAGCTCACGGTTGCAGAGATGAAGTGATTTCAAATTGGGTCCATCTTTTTTGCAACAACCTGTATTTTTGAGAGTTTTGAGGCAAAGAAATATTTTCCTTAACTTCCACTGCAGAAAAGGCTTTCAAAAGCCAAACCCAACCAACCAACCTACCCAGTTCCATACTCAACCCCTCACCGTGTAGTTTAGACTGGCTGTTCCCTCTCACAGCATTCCTGCCCACTGTTTGGGAGTTGGATTAGCAGCTAGTAGGGCTTTTTTAATGGTATTTATCTCAGCCCTTAGGGCTTAATACTGCTGCAAACAAAGCAATTTGTATAAATAATAACAAAAGCACCTTTTTGTATTTGGCTCCCTTCTATTTTATGGCTTTTATCTTCTAATAATTCTTGTCTAAAGTGTTCCTTGCAACCGGCAGAGCTAACAAAGTACTTGTGTATATTAAAAACAATAAAACCCACACAATCACGAACAAGAAACCAACCAGACAAAACCAACCAACCAACAAATGACACAAACTTGGGCTCTGTCATCTTATGACTGCAGAATAGGGCTGTAAAAACCAATTTACCAACCACTTGCACTCAATACAGACTTGTAAGGTTCCCGTACGCACACACGCCGTCTTTTAAAAGTCTCTTCTAGCTTTTGAGAAGATGGACTCAGCTCCCTGTGTGCTCCTTTCATTTATGTTGAACAGGAGATACTGGTGGGACAATACAGCTGAGAGCAAAGAGCACATGGCAGCTTGAGCAGCACCTCAAGTCCATTTTGGAGTTGGCATATTCATTTCCATTACTATGTAGTTTTGGAGGTGGGTTTTACTGGAATTTTAGCTCCTGCCAAACTGAACACATGAGAAAAACAAACACTCCCTTTCAGCATGCAGCGATGAGTACATTTTGGCTAGGAGCCTCATGGCAGCACCTTCAGGCCCAGGACTGGATCCTTCAAGGAGCCTCATTGAGTATTCAGTAGGGAAAAATCATGTGGAATCCCCATGTTTGAGTTGGTTTTCCCCTATTTGGGATGCTTCCCATCAGGGGCGCACCCTGCCATTCTACAGGCAGCAAGAACACGTAGCTCTGAGCCCAGCAGCCGCCATCCACCTCATCTCAGGCTTAACAGACAACACCTAACCCAGCCCAAGCCTTCTGCTAGGAGAGAGCATCCCCCATGGAATCACAGCATCTTTTAGGTTGGAAAAGGTCCTTAAAAGTATCACTTCCAACCATTAACCTGGCACTGCCAAGTCCACCTCTAACCCATGTCCCTGAGAACATCATCTCCATGTCTGTCCAACCCTCCAGGGATGGTGACTCCAGCACTGCCCTGGGCAGCCTGTTCCAATGTCCCACAGCCCTTTGGGGAAGAAATTGTTCCCAAGATATAACCTCAACCTTCCTTGGTGCAACTTGAGGCCGTTTCTTCTCATCCTATCACTTGCTACTTGGGAGAAGAGACCAACAACCCCCTGGCTCCAAGCTCCTTTCAGGCAGTTCAGAGATCAGAAGGTCTCTCCTCAGCTCCTGTTCTCCAGGCTGAAGAGGGAGGCAGTTGCTTTTCCTAGAGCACAACTCTGCCTTTCAGCCAGAGAAAACCCATTAAAACCAAGAAAAAAAAACAAGAAATCAGACAATAAATAGAGGCTGTTTTGCACAACCACATTGATTACCCATCAGAGGAATGAAAATGAATAATCGCACCTGTCAAGTCACTGATCAGTATGCAGTCACTTCTGGGTGTCTCTGATGAGCCCTTTGATCACCTCCAGCAAAACGTGAGGGTTTCGTATTGGTTGCACCATCTTGTTTGCCAGTTTTGAGCTGGTAGCCGTGTTATCAGATTCTCCTTCACACCAGGGCCCGGCTCTCTGGAAGGAAAACAAAACATGCTACGAATAACCCACCTCAAGCATCGCTGCCTGCACGTACACGCTCCAGAGCGCTCAGCGACCGGGCACCGCGGACAATGTTATCTCGGCACCACTGGAATCCTCAGCCCTGCCTGGGATAAGATGAACATCCCCTGTTAATACAAGCGACAAGCAGCAGATGGAGGAATGAGCCGTATTTCTTGACGTTACAGATGTCTAATACCAGGATCTATTAGTCGCACCGGTGTGCATCCCAGCCAGTGAAACAGCGCAGGATTATCTTCCTCTCTTCGCTGCGCTGTTTGTTCATGCTATCTCTAGCTAAACACGCTTCCAGCATAATAAACAACACCAACACTAGCACATTGTTATGGTTCTTTCTGCTTTACTGTCCAGAGATTTGCATTATTTCAGGAAAAAAAAAAAAAAAAAAAATCACTGCTGCCCACTTTGCATCTCCTCCCGTGCCTGTGTTTCTTGTAATTTAAAACTCATTTTTAAGGAGGAGTTTTAAGACAGAGGCAATCTGCTGGTGCAGCTGGATGTTGGACCGGTGCCCTGTGCTGAATCCTGCCCTTGGTTCCCCTTTGTTACCTGCACATGGAGCAAACTCTGCTCCTCCGTGGGAAAACACCCTGCCCCAAGTCACGGCACTGCCCTACCCTTGAGCTTTCCCCAATATCTTCCTTAAAATAAGGGCATCAGAGCACTTCGGGGTGAATGATTTCATTTTGACTACACTAAACTTGCTGGAAAATCCAATTCTGAGAAGATCGGTATCACTTACAGGTTCCAGCTGAATTTGGTGGAGGGTTTCAGGCAATAAATGAAGTGTGAGAAAGGAATAAAGAGCTTCTGTCTCTCCTGGGAGGGACAACATGATGTCCCTAATGGCAAAGAATGAGAACAAAGCTCCTTCCAGCCCCCTGTTTCTAAAGCACTTAGGAATCAAACCAAACCTTAAATACAGGTAAAAAAATCTGCAACCAAATAAACCCCCCAGTTAAAGAAAAGGATGAGTTTAACTACATCAGATCAGTGACAAAGCCAGCCTGAGCAGGCACACCTCAGCCCATCCTTCCCACGTCAGATGCTGGTGTTAAAGGCAGGTTTAAGCAAGGGGGTTAATGTGGGATGACTGCTTTCTGCTGAGCAGGGCGATATGATGCTGATAACCATGATCTCCACCACCACACGTGGACATGTCACCCAGCAAACCCAACACCCACCCAGCGCCCTGCACAGCTGCAGTGCACAGAGCCCAGGCAAAGGCACAGAAGGTTCATTTTAGCACAGCCATTGCAAGTGATAATATTTGGGAGCCTCTTCCAGTCCCATTGGACCCTTTTGGGAGTCAGTTCAACCCCAAGCTTGCTCTTGGTTTTCCCGCCAAACCTGCAGGAAGGGATATTTTTGCATCCTGCCTTCCTCCCTCACCCCAAACCCACATCACAGCTCTTGGCTGCTCCAGCGCTCCTCGATTTCCAGAGTAAAGGCATGTGAAAAATCAAAGCACAGCTCCGAGGTACACAGACGCCGAGTTTCTTAGGGACACTCAGAGATATTGGTCCTTCACTGATGCAGCATCAAGAATCACAGGATGGTTTGGGTTGAAGAGCCCTTCCCAGCTCCCCCAGTGCCCCCCCTGCCATGAGCAGGGACATCTTCACCAGCTCAGGTTGCTCAGAGCCCCGTCCAGCCTGGCCTGGGATGTCTCCAGGGATGGTTCAGCCACCACCTCTCTGGCCAACCTGGGCCAGGCTCTCACCACCCTCAGGGCAACAATTTCTTCCTCATGTCCAACCTGAATCTCCCTCCTTTAGTTTAAAACCATCACCCCTTGTACTGTTGCAACAAGCCCTGCTTAATAGTCTGTCCCCATCTTTCTTACCGGCCCCTTTTGAGTACAGAAAGTCCACAATGAGGTCTCCCGGAGCTTCTCTTCTCCAGCTGAACACCCCAACTCTCTCAGCCTGTCCTCATAGCAAAGGTGTCCCATCCCTCTGATCATTTTTGTGGCTCCTCTGGCCCCTCCCAGCAGGTCCTGGTCACACTAATGTCCTGGGGCACGTGTCCCCCAGAGCTGTACCACAGCAGGGGAGCGGTGACCTCCCAGGAGGACACTGCAACACCTTTAAATGCGAAGAGGAACATGTCTGCACCTAAAACTCCTCTGGATGAAGCACTTGGAGCAATATCAGCCTCAGGTACGTCTGTCCCTTTGCAATCCTCTTCCCTAAATCACTCTGCAATGGGCTGTGGTGCCATCCTACACGACAGGTGGGGAAACCCATGTGGCTTTGGAAAGAAACCCGGCCAAGAGAGGGGGTTTGGTGGCATGGGGAGCAGCGGGACCCTGTGGGGACTTCAGCAGGTCCAAGGCCACAGTGTGGCAGCCAGGTGAAACACCCAGATACATGGCAGGCTCTATCTTTAACAGCCATGTGGGTTTTCCACTACTCCGACACCACCAACATTGCATTCAATTCAGTTTTCCCAAGCTGCTTAACAGGGGTTACCTGTTCTCAGCAGGGGAGGGGAAAGAGAAACAAAAAAATTGGAAAAATAGACATTAAGCATTGAGAAACTCAGGATGCAAGACAGGGGTTGTTTTTATATTTTCATTTGAGAAGAAGAAGGAAAAAAAATACAGACAAAGCTACCCTGCTGCCTCAAACCCTATGTGACTTGTTGCAAAGCAAAGTCAAGAATGATGTTGGTGCTTTGCAGATGAAAACATGAACCTGTTGGGTTGCTCCAGGGAGGAACAGTTTCTACTGGGAGCTGCCACCCCTGGCCAGTGGTATTTTGCAGCTTGAAACCTCCTCATGTCTGTCAATGGGGAGTTGAGTGGTTCCATCTGTGGATCTGTTGGCCATGAGTGCTGGACTCTTGGCTCTACCATGACCCTCATGTCACACAACCCTCCTCCCAGCACCCCTCTCCCAAGATAAAAACCAGAAGAGGCCCCCATTGCTCCCAACCTCTACAGGATCACTCCAGGGGTCCCAATGGGATAAGCTGCTGCTAAATGAACCCCAGCTCTGATGCTTCTTTGGGCTCTCCTCACACACTCTATTTTTGCTGCTTTCCACATGTTTCACAGCTGAACCCACAGGTCCTCTGACCTCCTCTTGGAACCCTATTCCTGCCAAAAAAACCCACCCTGCAACAGTAATCTTTTTGCATAAATAACCCTCCCTACGTATTTTCCAATTGCTCTGCCTCGGAAATGAACGTCTGACTACAGCTCCAAGGAAACGGTGGCCTCTGAACCCCTTCATTCACCTTAGGAGCAACGGAGAAGTGCAGATCTTTCCCTTATGCACCAATCCTGCTGTGTTTGGCACAAGTCCTGCAGCAGCTCCAGAACTGCAGGATATGACACACTTCGGCTGATGTTTTCAGATGGGTTGGAGCAAGGGTGGAGGATGCTCCCCAGCCAGCCCCTGTCCTCATGCTATTCTCCCATGCAGGGTGAGACACACTTTAACCCTTTTGGCCCTCCAAGGATTTAATTTCCTTCCAAAAACTGAAAATTTAGCAAAAGAGCTGCTTGTAGGAATACCTCCAGGTCAGCCTATGGCCAGCTGAGGTGGTGCCCCTGGTTGAAAAGTCACTTGTTGGTAAAAAACAAAGCTTCCCCAGGGCTTGGTGCTGACTACCCGAGCTGCTTTCCACTTTGCCATCAGCGGCAGCCGCCTCTCCTCCCTGTGGGGGAATGGCTGGAGTCGGGTCAATGTTTAACCAAGCTGGGAACAACATGCGGGCACGTCCGTGGGAATCAGCCCTGGCCTTGGCAGCCAGCACAGAGCTCCCCAGGAGCCACAATCGCTCGCAAAGATCCCTCCGTGTTCAGGGAGGACGGTGCACAAGGGGTTTCTCATTCTCCTTTCAAAGCCACCGCTCTGCAAAATGGGCCTGAGCTCTTCCAAGGCGCATCCCAAGGTGACCAAGGTGGCACCGATGCACACCGGGGAGGACCTGCCTGCTCTCGTCACCCCATGCCAGCTCCTCAGGGTGCCGGGACAGCCCAGCAAGCGTCACGAACTGCCACCTCTCCGGGAGACCTGGTACGGGAGATCCTCTGCAGGTAGGGGGGTTGTCACCAAACTGTTGTGAAGCAGAGGACAGGGGCATTGGCTGGAGCTGCAGCGTGGGGTGGGTGTAGGTACATGGACACACCATCCTACGTGAGTAGCTTTTTGCCATTTCCAGGACATTTTAGCTTTGGGAAGACTATTATTTTCCCCCATCGTGGCCTGTTTTATGATCACCAGATCCCAGGCTCCTCGCTCCCATCAGTCACCCCCCAGGAACAGCCCCACTCTCCTACATTGACACCACTCTGTGTTCAAGCAAATCCTTGTACAGCAACCCCATAACTCTCGGTTGTACACCCATCCTGCTCACCTGCTGCCACTGGGCATATCACTGTCATTAGCTTAATTAGCATTAAATTCTGCGTAATGCGCTCAGCAGGTAAAACTCAGCATTAAAATGAATTACACCCGTGTCTCGCACAGGGCTAATTTCATAACTTAAGAGGGAGAGCAAGGCGAATAGCACAACTGCGTGTGTGTGCCTACAAGTGGCATCGTGCAGCCTCTCCCCCAGCCTTTCACAGCAGGGCTTAAACTCCATCAACACACCAAACCTTCCCAGAGGCGAGGAAGGAGGTTTGCGCCCATCCAAATCAAGGGGCTGGATGGTGTACTTCTATAGAAAAAAATAACCCCCCTCAATAAATGTATTTTTCTACTACTTTTCATTTCCAGAATTAAAAAGAGTACTTGAGTGATGTATTAGCTTGAGCTGCTGACTAACTAAGCAAAGCCTTCAAGAGAATAGCTTTTATTTGGTTTAGGAGGGTTCATCTTGGCTTGTGTTAAATCCCACTTCTTCCAGTGGGAAAATCTGCAGATACTGACGTGCAAAGGTGAAAAATAAAAGTGATGAGAATGCCTTGAGCTGTGGCTTTGAGCTGGCAGCATGGAATGGGGGGACGATGGGCCCTCTTTGGTGGCATCACCAGCTGTGCCAGGGACCATCCCTGCCCAGGACTGAGGGGGTTTGGGGACAGCGAGCACTTGGCTCCCAGTTCTGTGTCTGTACAGGATAAGGGTGAATCTCCTGCAAGACACACATGGATAGGATGAGAGGGAATAATTTTAAAAATACCCAAACATGGACAAAACAAACCAGCAAACCTCGTAAGGGAGAAATAACTTCCCCAAAGCCATATTCTCCCGCCAGAAAAAGCATCTCCCGAGCCCCAGCCCCTTTGCTGTGCCTTGTCATAGAATCAAAGCTCCCCCAGTGCCCCCCTGCCATGAGCAGGGACATCTTCACCAGCTCAGGGTGCTCAGAGCCCCGTCCAGCCTGGCCTGGGATGTCTCCAGGGATGGGGCATCCACCACCTCTCTGGCCAACCTGGGCCAGGCTCTCACCACCCTCAGGGACAACAATTTCTTCCTCATGTCCAGCCTGAATCTCCCTCCTTTGGTTTAAAACCATCACCCCTTGTCCTATTGCAACACGCCCTGCTTAATAGTTTGTCCCCATCTTTCTTCTCAATCCCTTTTGAGTACAGAAAGGCCACAATAAGGTCTCCCCAGATCTTCTCTTCTCCAGGCTGAACTCTCTCAGCCTGTCCTGACAGCAGAGCTGTTCCAACCCTCTGATCCATCCCACATTCCCAGCACCGTCAACCACCCCATCACCTTTCACTTCCCCCTTACAAATTCCTTACCCACTAATTTGTCTTGCAGATTGAGATGTGACAACTCCATAACCCCCTTTTGCTATCACAAGCTGCTATTTCCGCACATGTTCTGCGGCAGCTGGAGTTTGTCTCCAGAGGAACCTCCAGAGCTGGACATTAACACTCAGGCTCCCAGTCCTGCCTGTGCAGAGCAGCCGCAGCTCCGCTCAGCCGTTCATCATTGCCAGCGCTCAGCAGAGCCCAGCAATCGTTTATCCGGTGGAGTCACCACCTCCTCCCGTATCCCAACACCCTCCATCGCTTTCTTCTCCCAGAGCCCTTCCTTGGTGATCTCCCATGGGGCTCATTTAAAGTGACCACCGAGGTCCCCCATAAGGTGACTCCCAAATTATCATATTTCTTTTTAATATAACTGTCGAATTTGGCATCAAGATGTAACTCCTGCACTTTATCCCCAGCTCTCTTTCCCCGTGGCCACCTCGGGGCTCTCATCATGTGGGAGCAGGAGCTGCTCAGCAACACCTCACTCAACTCCATGTGTAAAATGGCATTTGAATGCACCAAGGCAGTTTTGGGGGGGACTAAATGGGATAGTGAAACTCTTTTTGTAAAAGAAATACTGCAGTAGTAAGTATTTATTTGTGCAAGAAAATGAAAAGGCAGCAACGTCCACTTGAGAGCACCATTGCAGAACAGGCCCGAGCCCAGATCACGTTCAGGCCTCAGTGAAAGCACGACTTTAATAATTAACAAGCAATCGCTGGTGTGTAGCACGTTATTTTGGGCTTATTTCCAAAGATGAGGGTCTGTGATCGTACCACTTGTCTTGCCGTAACCCACTAACTTCTGAGCTCACTGGCTGGCTGTAGCCCAACTCTGCCACAGTCCGTGAAAACAGAGGTATTTCTCAGTTCCACCAAAAAACAATGATGATAAAGTCTCAGGGAGCAAGAAAAGACCGAAATTGCTGCCTGTTCCCAACTTCAGAAGGCAGTGAGGAGGCAGTAAAGCTCACAGTTTTCTTGGCCAGCTGATAGTCACAGGAAGAAGGGGGCCCTTGGTCACACATGGGAGTCAGGGAGGCTACAGGAGACACGGAGGATGGTTATTGTCACATATAGGATGTATGAGGGGCTGTAGAGGTAAGTAGGAGAGGTACACAGCAGACACAGTTTTCAGAAACCACAGGTACATCCTTTCATTATTTCTGCAGCTAATAGAATAATTTATACCATGTGTTACATGGGTAAACCAAGAGAGATGTTAGTAGGACATGCCAATCAAAAAATAGGGCAGAAAACTATTGGTGAGTATAGCCTAGCAGCCAATAATCACCCAAAAGTAACTTCACCCATTTCTTCTCTGATTTTTAAGGGCCCCTTTCTTTCAACACGGTGCCGGAAAAGGAAGAAACCAGCATCATTAAACAGCACCCACCCCGAAGACCTCAAGTAAGGCGAGTTTGAAAAGCTCTCTGTGTTGCTCTGATTGACCCAATGACATTGGAGATGTGGGCATGTGTCACAGCACCACAATGGGGGAAACAAAGAATCTACTACAATGCAAGTAGAAGGTCCTACCTTTAGATGACCATCTCTAGTTGAGTTCTGTTTTATTTATTTTAGGTTTCAATAATTTCTATACATGCTCTGTACCTACACGTACCTTCACCTTCTCCCCTCAACAGCACTATATACTTGTGTACACACACATCTGTATATCTAGATATTAAAAAAAGCCTCCCCCAACAAACATAAACCACCCTTGTTCACTCCTCCATGACTTTCCTTTGTCCTTCCGGCACTTCCCACATTCCATCCACTCCAAGCTCTGAAACCCATAACACTGCTTGTCCTGGCAATCGGGATTTTCCCCACACAAGAGCTACCACAACATAATTAAAGCTCAAAAATGTATTTATATCCATATAATCTACTGCAAAGAAGGAAAGGAAACATCACTAGTGCACCATGCTCCTCAAGGGGTAGAGCTGTCATTTCATTAAAAAAAAAACAACAGTGACAAGAAGCCCTCCACATCTTCTGTGCTGATATTTTTCTGCACCAATGCTTTTATACAATACAAAACCTGGGTGAGGCTCAGGCCATGATGTGCTCACAGGGTTAAGCTGGAGCTGCATTACCGTGGCTGTACAATTCTTGCGGTGAATCAGGTTATTTAAAACTCAAGCCCTTCATCTGCTCCACCTGCATTTTCATTGCTTCTCAACACCCTCCCAAATGAGCCAGGAACAGCATCCAACTTCCCATCTCTTACCTGCTCACTATTTAAGATGCAAAGCTGACGACGTTTGGCTAAGATGGACTCCTCCCTCCTTCTCCACGTGCCCACAGAGGCTCAGGGAGGGACACTGGGGACACCAGCACCACTCTGGATGCCCCAGAGCTGCAGCTCCCCCACTTTATTAATCAAATCTTTCTCCTCTGGCATCCCAGCCCAAGGCTTTCAGCTGTGTTTCTTCTCTGCTGCTCAGCCCAGATCTGTGGGCTCTAATACTGGGAGCAAACAATAAAACCAGACAGAGAAAGGGAAGAACTTTAGCAGACCCCTCAAGCATGGGTGAAGCAGAGCATCCTGCTCCAGGAAGTATTCAGCTGATGGAAATACTTCTCCCGTTGCCCTATACCCTCATTTAGGCAGGACTTTTAATTAGCAATTAAGGCCCTGCTGCTGAGACCCTCCAAGAGAGCCCAGCTGCATGGGGCATATTAGCAGCCTAATCAGGCAGATGGAGGGAGTCCTTAGCGGTGGTTGGGGTCAAACAGAAGAAAACACACTTCTTGGCTGTTTAGCCCATGAAAGAGATGTATTTGCCCTGATAGGCCATGGCCTTCTCTGCAGCATTCCTGTAGGTGATGGTTGTCCCAGCCCTGGGTTACACCAGGACCAACCTGTCCTTCAGCTGCCTGCGCTGGTCACGTTCCTTCCCAGCCACCTATATAACCCCTTGCCATTAAAACCCTTGGGTGAACATGTCACCTCCCTGTGCTGCTCTGAGACCCCCTGAGAGCATCTCCACTCTCCCAAAATTTGGTGACCAGCCCTCTGCACATGTCCCAGAGCAGCAAACCTGCTGAAGCAGAGCTGCTTGGCTCACACCTTCCTTGCTGTGATTAAGGTCTATTTAATACAACAAAGAACAGAAGAGACACCGGACAGGGTCAGATAAAACCCCAACACTCCAGGCTGTGGCTCTGGCCAAGACTGGTGGCTTCAGAGAGCACAGGCAGCCACCGACTGTTGAATAATGTGTCCTTGGATTTGGTGTGAGGATGCGGCAGCAGCACCTGGAATGAGCCCAGCTACACCCTGTGAACTGTCACGTGGAATCACAACCTCATTTTAAAATTTCCTGCCAGCACGTAATTTTTACTCATTGATCTTATTTCCATTACAGCTCTAATTATGTATTATTCAGACCTTGTTAACACTTATTGCAGGACAACAAAACTGTTAATCCTACTGCTGATTCTGCCATTGCTGTTAGGGAGCGTAAACGGCACCAGCAAAAACCCTTATCCCTGCGGGAATATTTTCAAAGACAGCAAAGCAGGATGATGTGGCCTTCCCAAGGACTTCTAAAGGATTTCAGTCAGGGAGTGTTTCCAGAGAAAAATCCCATGAGGTTCACAGAGACAAAAGAGTTGATTTTGCAGCCTGTGACACAACTTTAGCCAAAATCCTGAGACTTGGCCACCCCAGCAGGTGCAGTGAGATGAGGGGACGGATGCAGGAGTTTATCTGCCTTGGTGGCATGGAGGAGTGATGCACAGCCCGGACTGCAGCTTGTGGTGTCACATGCTGCCATCTAGTGCCATTTTTTAAGCTTCATATTCAGATTTGTGAGGAGTTTTTTAATGCTAAGAGACATGTGAACTTGGCATTCGGGACTGACAGGGATTTCTCCCTTTACATGATGCTGCTGCTGGCTTATTTTCTCCTGTGGTTTTGCATTGATTTACAAGAGGCTTACAAACTGTAGCTCAGGCTTTGGCAGTTCAGTGCAGCCAGAAGCATTGTCACCATTTAGAAGACACTCTAATTCATATTCAAGGGGTTCATGATGTCCCACATAAAGTGTAAGCCAGGTCTTGCTGATGACATCCTCGATGATGCCCCCTCTTTATTTTTGAGCTCCCATCCTAGAAGGGGACACTAGAGATATCAAACCATGGAATGGCCCACGATCAGCCAGTAGCGTGGCACGATTTAAGGAGACAACTTGCCTCCTTACAATAAAAATCTGTGCTTAGTCTGTATAGCTTAGTCTGTAAACAGTGTCTGCCCACTTCATAAGCCACCAGAAAAGGTACTTTGTACCATGCAGAGAAACGTCCTGCTCAGGCCAACACAGGGGGAAAGGCTGAGGGAGCTGGGGCTCTTGAGCCTGGAGGAGACTGAGGGGTGACCTTATTAATGTTTACAAATATGGAAAGGGTGAGTGTCAGGAGGATGGAGCCAGGCTCTTCTGGGTGACAACCAATGGTAGGACAAGGGGTAATGGGTTCAAATGGGAACACAAGAGGTTCCATTTAAATTTGAGAAGAAACTTCTTCTCAGTGAGGGTAATAGAACACTGAACCAGGCTGCCCAGGGGGGTTGTGGAGTCTCCTTCTGTGCAGACATTCCAACCCGCCTGGACACCTTCCTGTGTAACCTCATCTGCGCGTTCCTGCTCCATGGGGGGATTGCACTGGATGAGCTTTCCAGGTCCTTCCAACCCCTGACATTCTGGGATTCTGTGAGGCTGGATGGAGGGAATGGTGCTCTGGGTCTCATGTAACCAGGGTCTGCCCTCGGATGTCCTACTGGGAGACTTTATATTGAATTATGACACATCTCCATGATTCAGCTTTGACATGAAACACTTTGAGCTGGGGTTTCTCTTCACTCTGGCCTTGGCTGGAGCCTTGGAAGCTGTTGAGACTCAAAGACAAATACCTACAGGGATGAAACTAATTTCAGACGGGGGTTTTGCCACTTTGATTGCCATGCAGGGTATCCCGCCTGGTTTGTCCACTTCCAAAGCACCATAATTAAAATGTTCATCTCGCTGAGCATCTACTAGAGATGCCAATCTCCTTGCTGCAGCTCAAGCAGCCAGGCCAGAACTGGAGCTGGAAAAATGTCAAGCTAGTTTCATATCAGGTTTTGTGATTATGTGGAACAAGCAATGCTGAATATTATAAATATTGGACTTGTAGAGGCTTGAACCTGCCGGCCCTATGCAAGCAATCACTCCTGCAAAGCCCTGGAATCAGCGAGAAGTGGCTGCAAGCCCCCAAAAAAAGGTAAGGACATGGTTGAGCCCCATGAATGGGTCATTGCTGGCTGCAGACTGCTTTCCCTCACAATTCAGGCACCCCAAAAAGCAGCAGTTGGTGTTTTATGCCGCCTGCGCTCCCATCCCTGGCTGAAATAACTGGTGTGTGGGTGAAAGGATGCGAAATACAGGGAAAGATTCTGAATCTCCAGCATGACAGTTCCCTGCTGAGCCAGGACCTTATACATTTTTGAGGCTGAAGGTTTGAGGACCACTTTTTGAAATGGCCGAGTGACTTGAACACCCACCACTTGCAGTGAACAGGGAAAGAGCTGCAAGTGCGGTAAACACCCCCTGCAACCCCAAACGTGCAAAAGCCTTTTCCTCCCTTTGGACCACGAGATTATCTTGGACAAACAACTCAAAGCGGTAACGCCTTGGGGCTGGGGGCGGGGGCGGGAGGAACAGTTATACTTTGTTTTAATTAAAATTTTTCCCACCGTGCCCCAGAGCTATGAGATAAACTACAAGTGCACTAGAAGTCTGTGATAAATCGCTGCGAGCTGGCTGTGCAGGGAGATGCTTGCTGTCTGTATCCCTGGGGAAGCCAAGGGGGCAGGCACAGCTTTGGGAGCTGGGGGCTGTTTCTCTGTCAGAAAGCACAGGTATATTTATTTATGTTTATGAACACCCCGTAGGCTCTGGAGGAGAGGGGGCAAAGCCTGGGACACCCCCCTGGCAGGCGGCAGCACTTGCACAAGCTGCAGATGCTGGACTTGACCCGCAGGCACCGAGAGGTAACGCTGCTATGGGTTTGGGGAGAGGTTGGGGCTTCCCCTCTTGGATGGGGGTCTGTCCATCCCCAGGGTCTCTTCCATGGACCAGGGGGCTTAAAGCCTCTTACTAGGAAGGTCAAATGAAGCTTTTCTGGTAGTTCAGGCAAAGTCAAAGTGGTGAACCCCTCCAGGACCCCCACGATCGGTAATTACTTCTGATTTTTGCAACGCTTTGCTCTCATTAGGCCATGGCCCGTGGATAAACCAAAAATCTGCATACGGGTCATGTTCTGTCACGTATCCAGTTTGGCAAATACCATTTGCCCTGGTTAAACTACTTAACTGCATAATTATTTTCAGCCCTGGCCCCCCAATGCTGTGCCTTGTAGAACTGTTAAAACGTGTTTGCTCCTCCGCTGCTTGTGTTGATGACTTGTTTGCAAACCCAGGCAGAGCTGAAGCGAAATCTCCACAGGGAGGCAAAAATCAACAAACAAAAAATCAAGGAATTCAGCCCGGAGAAAGTCCTTGACAGTCTCCAGAGAGGCAGCAGCATTGAAAGCCGAGACCTCGTCCCTGCTGAGCTCAATCAGCGTTTTCATGGAGACGACCATGGTAAGTAGAATAATTTTCCAAGGAGATGTAAAACTCACCAGCCTCTTAAATGCCATCAGAGAAGTTTCCCAGTGGAAGCTGCTTCCACTGCTCCATCTCCTGCTGTGACATAGTAAAAATTCAAAAGACTGAAGGAGGGAAGCGGTGAGATGTGGCTGTAACGCAGGGATGCCGAGGGGCAGGGTGCAGGTCTCTGGGCTACTTGTTCGATATCATCCAAAGAGACCTGAGCAGATGTGAATTAAGACTGGAGAGAGTTGAGCAGAGGGCTCCAGAGATGCTGGAGCATCTTTGTGATGAGGAAAGACTGAGAGAGCTGGGGCTACTGAGCTGGAGAAGCTGAGAGGGATCTTATTTCTGCTGATCAATATCTCAGGGTGGGTGTCAGAGGATGGACCAGACTCTGTTCAGTGGTGCCCAACGCCAGGGTGAGGGGCAACGGGCACAGACTGAAACACAGGAGGGTCCATCTGAACATGAGGAGAAACCTGTTTGCTGGGAGGTGCCAGAGCCTGGCCCAGGCTGCCCAGAGCGGGTGTGGAGTCTCCTTCTCTGAGACATTCAAACCCCCTGGACCCACCTGTGTGATCTGCTCTGTGACCCTGCGTGAGCAGGGGGGGTGGACTGGGGGATCTCCAGAGGTCCCTTCAACCCAACCAGTCTGTGATCCTGTAAATCTGGAGGGCAACCTGCAGTGCTTTGGATGTGGCCGTGACTCTGATCGAAGCTTTGGGGCTCTGGTTGATGCAGGCTGGGGTGCAGCTGCGGGGTTTGAAGGTGCCAGGGCACACAAGGTGACCGCACTGTCCCCAGTGAAGGGGAAATCAAAGCGAATCTCAGCCGTAACTTTGTACTGACATCTCCAATGCATGAGCTCTGTTATGCTTTGCTTGCATGTGAGAACCTTTGGCACAGTCTGGAAACGTATCACTGAGGGTAAAAGTGCTTAAATCAGTGAAAAACTTGTCTGCCAGTGAACTCTTACCAAGAGAAAGGGTAACAGACATGGCTGCTCCTATTCCATGGCATTTCTTTGTCTCAGCTCTCTTCTGCCTGGTGATAAAACCATACTGCTTCTTACCAGACTCTATAATTTCACCAAATATAACCCTGAATATATTATACCTCACCCTGCCCTGCCCAGCCCTGATCATGGAGTCTGGTTTTGGAGGGCATCTCTCGGGATCTTCTTTACGTGCCTCCAGCTGCCCACAGCCATTTCCAGCTAAACCCTAGGGGACTGGGCATGCAAGCTTTGCAAAATTATGGACTTTATTTTGTTATTAGCATTTTTTTCCCCTAAGGAAACACATGGGATGGAAGACCGTCTGGCCAACATGGTGGGGCTGACCTCTCTCCAGGCAGGAGTGAGAAGGTTGACCTGTGGTTCTCCAGGGAGCCACGGACAAGGGATCTGTTCTGGGACACCTCCAGCACAGACTCCGAGGAGTGGGAAAGGGAAGAGAAGATTTACCACAAGCCTACGCTCGTGAGAACCAAGACAGAGAGAGTTTCTCTCTTCGATGACTTCTTTGATAAAGATCTCTAGTGGGACGGCGTGGGGTGAGAGGGACAAGCTGAAGAAACAAGCCCCAGCTCTGGTGGGGGCTGAAAAACCCCTGGTTGGGTTGACCAAGGGTGGAGACATGATGCTTGCGATAAATGGCATTTCATGCCCAGAGGAAAGGACAGCTGGAAATGAGGAGATCACTGATGTGGAGTGAATAATGACTGCTTGGGTTATATGGCTGCATCAAAATATGTGGGGAAAAAATAGCTTGGACCAAGCAACACTGAAGTGGGAATAGAGGAAGGAGGAGGAGGCTGGCAAAAAAATAAAACCAAGTAGAAGCTGGCAAATATTTTGGGTTAACCCCAGATATTAAGTTCCAACTACAATGAAATGTTTTGCCTGCCACTGGGTTACTCAGCCTTTCTGTTTAACTTGTTTTTAACCTTATATCCTTTTCTAAACCACAAAAAGCCAGCTCAAAATGCAAACGTGAATTAGTCATTTAGGAAACCTTTAAAATAAATATTTTGGCATTTCTAAAATTCCTTTTTGACTTTTTTTTTTTTTTTTAATTTAATCTCCTTTTCTGCCCCAGACACAGAAATACATGCACATTCTACAGTACTAACCTCCAGTTCTATGGATAATCTGAAACAGTTGGGTTTCATTCACTCACCTTCTCTGTCCAGGGTTCAGCACTGGAAGCTGAGCGATCTCCAGCATCCTCTGCAGACACATCCCCCGGTGGTGCTGGTCAAGGCTGCTGCATCCACGGAGCATTTGAACAAGTTGCCCTGTTGCACCCTGACATTTCCAAGTATATTGAAAAAGATGGTTATATGAAGCATACCAGAGCTATCAAAGAGATACTTGCAGTTTCCATCTCTTCTAAACCATATTTTTTCATACAGTTATCTACTTTTCCATATAAAATCATGTGTTACCTGAGAGAGAACTTCACCCAGCTCTCCTGCCTCTTATCTTGTTGTCTTTGTAGGTCTGTAAAGGCCACCGCAGTAAAGCTGCATCATCTTTGTGGAAAACAGTAAGTTATTCAAGCACATGTATGAAATAATTCCCTGACATTTCAGTTACTTATCTTATAGTTATTAAAATTTTCTTGTGACAAACTGGGTATGAGAGGTACCAGTGCTAGATAAGGGGGGGTGAGAGCCTGCCACCAGCTCTGGGAAAAGACTTGCCTGCATCATTTTTACCTCTGTTTGAAGAGCTGATGAAGGGCATTAAGCCTTCCTCATACCTTCTGCTTGTCTCCCTGGGTTGCTTTCCACTCAGTCACTCTAAAACCTACCAGTGGGTAGCACATCTTCAAATCACTCGTTGGCACAGGACTTGGACTCCGGGAGTAACAAATACAGTTATCATCACAGTGATTTTCATTTCCTTCAGCTGGAAT
Source organism: Streptopelia decaocto (assembly GCF_964273445.1). Taxonomy (NCBI): domain Eukaryota; kingdom Metazoa; phylum Chordata; class Aves; order Columbiformes; family Columbidae; genus Streptopelia; species Streptopelia decaocto. The sequence goes on from NC_138661.1 coordinate 3,226,683, forward strand.
CTTATCCTCTTATTTTTCATGTCAGGATATGCAAAAAGAAGTAGATCTGGAGCCAGTTCTTGATTATCAGGGCAGTGCAGGGCTTGAGTAGCTCAGGACAGGTGAAGCTTGTCCTGCATCACCCTGTGCTACCTCCCACGAAGATGTTTTGGATGTGTCTGTACTCCATCCTCAGCTTCCTGGATAACCTAGCCAAAAAAAAGGCTAGGAGACACATTTTTACGCATATTTGGGGGAATTAGACACCCGTGGCTGACTCAGCTTCAGTGGTATTTAGCTGTTTGTCTCTCCAAGGATTTATTGAAAATCCCAGGCAGAGCAAGAGGTGGAAATCACAGCCAAAGGTCCAAATGAAAGGTGGAGCCTCCAGCACAGCTGCCCAGCACTGAGCTTCTCTGTCCCGATTTCACCTCTCTCTCTCTTTTTGACGTCCCTGAATGTATAACCCATTACAGCATGTCTACGTGCTTCACGGAGAAAACGGCTCCTTGGAGAAAGCCCATAAGCCAAGAACACAAACCCCAACCAAGAGAAGGAAGAAGATGAGAACTTATTTTAACAAGAAAGGAGAATTGCTCATGGCTAATGGCTGTTGTCTGTTTGTTTCAAAAATGCCCCTGAGAATATTGCTGATAAATACAGTCATCATGCGGGAGCTGGAAACATCGTGAGAGCTTTGAATGTGATGTTGAGGGTATGCTGAAAAGGTCAATGATTTAATGGGCTGGAACAATTAATCTGGCACTTGTCTATACACCTGTCCTCTTAATGATGTGACACATCTCCCTTCTGTGTTCCCATCTGTCAACAATTAAGCTATAATTGGTGGAAATGCAATTTATCTCAGATAGAGCTGATTATTTTTCCAATAACCATGTTGCCAGCATTGGGGAAGAGTGCTGCCCACGGAGAAGAGTGTGCGGACCAGTCGATCCACATCCCAGACTGTGCAGAGAAGAGACTCTGAGCACTAATTTATCAATTTGCAGCGTGCAAAGTTTGCTCTTATGGATGCGATAAACTCAGCAAACCTTTCTACTCCTGGTGCTCCAAATTGATTGACTATGCTGCTCTTGATTTTATTAATTCATCACATCCTATAGAGAGGCAGACAGCAACTCATCCACATCTCATGTTTTCTAACATCCTTCCAGAGGCTGGAAATGAAAATGTTTTCGCTGTTACTAAAGGCGAAACTTAGACTTTTCTACAAACTACAGAAGACGGAAAACAAAAACAAAACCAAAACCCCACACCATGTATGCTGCAATTCAGCAAGGAAGGCTTCACAGACCTGTTTTTCTCTGAATAGCTCCCGATTCCAGATGCTCGATATTAGCTCATCAGTTGAAGGCTGAGTCATTACAGTCAACTATGGGGAGGATGAAACCTGCCACTCAATGTAACTCAGCACACGTGGCTTCAATCCAAGTCACGCACCACAGGAACCAGTGAAACCACAGAAATCCCCTTGTCCTGACCCCAGCGAGCATCCCTGGGAGGAGAAGCTGCATCCCGGCTGGCAGGATGGATGCGGGATGAGCTTTGAAGGGAATGAAGAGGAAATCTGAGCTGGGTTTGATTGGCGGTACAGAGCAAAGTGTAGTCAGAGGAGGAAGAGCCAAGAGGGGAGATTTCAGAGCAGGGAAGTAGAGTGGGATTTGTCTGGCCTGATTCTGGCAGTCAAAGGGCTGTGACACTGATATAAACCAGTCACCTACCCTCATCATTACTGAGAGCATGGGAGAAGGAGTAAGGGCTCATAGAATCACAGAACAATTTGGGTTGAAGGGCCCTTCCCAGCTCCCCCAGTGCCCCCCCTGCCATGAGCAGGGACATCTTCACCAGCTCAGGTTGCTCAGAGCCCCGTCCAGCCTGGCCTGGGATGTCTCCAGGGATGGTTCAGCCACCACCTCTCTGGCCAACCTGGGCCAGGCTCTCACCACCCTCAGGGACAACAATTTCTTCCTCATGTCCGGCCTGAATCTCCCTCCTTTAGTTTAAAACCATCACCCCTTGTCCTATTGCAACAGACCCTACTAAAAAAGCCTGTCCCCATCTTTCTTATATTTCCAGGGGTGACATTTCCCTATTTTTCCTGGGATGGAGTGAGTTCCTGCTGGCTAAAGCGGTGTTTCTGTATCTCACACCATCTTTGAGACAAGGCTGTACCCATCCTACAGGTTAAACACACCTCCCCATAGGAGCTCTGCTGAGGCTGCTCAGCCCAGATTCAGCACCTTCAGAGAATTCACATCATTTTTCACCAAAATGACCAAAAAAATGGAGGTTTTATGCAGATAATGATGTGGCTATGGATGTCAGCAAATGGCATAGCCCTGAAGAAAGGGGAGATGTAGGTCAGATAGACCCCTGCCCCAAAGCCCAAGGTCATTTGATCTTCCCAGAGGAATGGTAATAGGATGTTTTATTGGTATGAACACGGTCAGAGCAACCCAAGTTCCTCCAGCCCAGGATTAGCTGAACCAGTTTTGCTGAGACGTTAAAAAAGGATGATAATGCTCGGCCTGAAGCGGACAACTGAGGTGGGGAAAGTCAGCACTAGTGGGGAACATCTGGCAAAATCATCAGCAATTAAACACCCAACTTATAAGTGGAAATGCTGATGAACTTTACCCCTGTATTTTAAAAAAGCAGGAAGGTATTTCAGAGACCTTGCAGCTGTATAGGGTGGCTGTAATTTCTCTGCTCCTAAGCAGAAAAAAGCATTTACTTACACTTAGTAAAGAGAAGTGTTAGGTAAATAAAGTTGAACAAAGCCATGCTGTAACTGGATCCCATCAAGCAATCTGGATTAATGCGATTTTCTAACCTTTCTTAGCTGTTCTACCTGGTGCTCAGAGTATTTGACCTCCTCAGGAATGTGGGTTTTCAGCATCACGCAACGTTCTCACTTCCCTAATACACATACACATTCAGAAAGCAGAAAAACCCCACCATCAAAGGCAGTGGGATATATCCACTAACCTTATTAAACCCTTTATCTGCCCTGCCTCACTGGAAGGTGTGTGACAGGCAACTGGGATTGCTTCAATCTGCTTACACAAAGCCGTGAGAGAAAAGCGTCCAGGAACACTGACTTGAGCAGCTCCGTTTCAGGCTGTACATGGAGATTAAAGTATTATCATCAGCTTGAAAAATACCAACCGTGGCACGTTTTGGTCAGTCTAAGCAGGCAACCTCAGGCTGTGCCGCTGTAGCGCAGCCCTAAACCTGTTGTTTCCCAATGCTGGAAACGACAATTACAGTTCGCAGCTTTCTATAAATAAGGTTTTCAAGTCATGAGATGGCACAAGGGTCCCTGATGAATTAAGAGGAGGGAGGCAGCTCCTGTTTCTCTTCTGAGCCTCTTTACCTGCTCCCCGTGTGGGATGTTGCCCTTTCTGGGATGATGTCCTCTCCTTCCCAGCATAGAACAAGAGAATCATTTTGGTTGGAAGAGACTTTTAAGATCATCAAGTCCAACCATTAACCTTCCCCTGCCAAGTCCACCTCTAAACCATGTCCCTAAGGACCTCACCTACACGAAACATTTCATCTGTTCATCCCATTTTTGAAGCCCATGTACTTCAAAGCACAGCAGTCAGGAGAAAATACTTGGAAAATACAAGTAGAAAAAGGTAACTTAGTAACTAGCAAATATTACAGCAGTGCTGGTGCTGGATCTCCGGCCCAGGGGAACATGATCCATCTCCACCGGTGGGATGGAGCTGCCCACAGGTACCTCTGGTTCGTGTGGGAGTAGGGAAAACATTTATTTCCTGCAGAGCACAAGGGTTGTAGCTTTTTGCCACCTACTGACACGTTGTGGGAACGGCTCGTCCTGTGCGTTCCTGCAGAAAGGCTCGGTGGTGCTGATATCCGGCATGGGCTGAGCCCTCTGCAAAAATAAAACCCAGAGTAAATTCGGCACTCGGCATGCTAACAGGAGAGCAACACGTACTTGATCCGTGGTTCCTTTCTATAATTCCCTCCTTGCCCAATTCCTTGAGCACTCTTTGCTTCATCCCTGCAGAGAGCAGGAATGTGGGAGAAATCACGCGTCTCACTTGCAAAACAAAGCCTTGGCTGCTCCCCTTTCTGTATTTCCAGTTCATCTATTTTCCTTTTCCTTTCATCGCCCCCTAAGGACTCTGGTTTGCTTTGGGACCTTCCTTGTTCCTTAGCTGAGATGAGGCCTTCAGATCAGAGTCAGAAGGTCTCTGCAGAACCCCCTGCCTTGCTTCAGCTTCATTTAAATCCTGTTTTGATGGCTCAAGCAATGCACAAAGGGTGCTAACTCATCGCTTGGGGTGGAGTTCAATATACATGAGGGAGCCAAGCTCACGTGTTTGTGTGCCCCATCCCTGGAGACATCCCAGGCCAGGCTGGACGGGGCTCTGAGCACCCTGAGCTGGTGAAGATGTCCCTGCTCATGGCAGGGGGGGCACTGGATGAGTTTGAAGGTCCCTTCGACCCAAACCGTTAGCTTGGTACTCAGTTAAAATGTTAGATAATAAATGCTCTGGGAGAAAAGAGGAGCAAGAAAGCACCAGTTTTGCAGCCCCCACATTGAAGAAACACCTTTCATTAAACATTGAGGAGCAAGCACTTGCCTCTTGCCGGTAGCCACTTGATCCCAGTTACCAACACCACCCAAAAGCAACCAGCGTGGCTCACGATTTATGTCTGCCCTGCATAAAAAAAAAAAGACTGAGCTTAAAAGCCAGGCAGCCCTTCTATTTAACACACAAATCACCTCCTTCAGTTTAGCCGAGCTGAACTAAAAATACAGCTTTTTGCCACACAAAGCCTCCCTTGTGAGACTTGCCGGAGCTGGTTTTTCTTACAGTGCTGCTCTGTCTTGGAAAGAAGCGACTGGAGCTTCATTTCCCTGCGTCGCACTATGAGGGACTGTGAGCCCATCGCTGCTTCAGTGCGACGGGGATTGACAAAACAACGTGCTTAAAGCTTTTGTTAAGGTCAGATGGAGAATTAGCACACAGTGCTGACATGGTTCTGGGTGTCCTCCCAAACTCGATACTTAAAGAAGTAGATATTATTTTGAGCAATATTATTTTGTTCACAATGTGTCTGTAGGTCTTTGCAAAAGATATATTTTTAAACTGCACTTTTTCCTTAAGAATTGGCCACCTTTAAAACCAAACCAACCAAAAAACCAAACCAAACCAAACCCAAAACAAGCTTAAGAGCAGGGTTTTGTCTTGGGGTTTTTCCTCTGTTTTTCATTTATTGAAATCCCAATTTTCAGCCACGACAAGTTATTGTCGCTATTTTTGTAAAGCTGATTTGTAACAATGATCTAGCTGCATGCTACCAAAAATAATCACCAAAATGTAGAAAGCATTGTGCTATAACTAGAGCAGAAAATAAGGCAAAAATCAAGGAGTCCCTTTGTCTCTACAACCTATTTTTTTAGTAACTCTTGCTTTCAAACTTTATTTTGAATTTGCTCATTCCCAAGGCTCTCCAGGTCCGCTTTGTTGTTGTGAGAAGATCTGGAAGTGGCCACAAAGCAAAAAAGCACCCAAAATATTCCTGCAGACCCTAAATCTTGGTTATTTTGCTAAAGAGTTACCTGCTAAAAACAAATTGCCCAGGCGCCTTTTGAAGTGGAGGGTGAGGAGCTGGGAACAGCCTGTTTTGATAACCCCTTCCTTCATCCTTAAGGCATGTTATGTTGCTCTGCCCTCATTTCTTTTTTTCCTACTCCTTCCCATCTTTCAGAAGAAGATGATACTTAATTAACTACCTGCAGGGATTTTGCGCAGCTCAGTTAATGTTCGGAAATTGCTTTGAAGGCAGCCAGCCCCATGCGGTTTCTAAGGATGAGGGGGCTCCTCCCTTTCTGATTCTTTCTTACACCCACATGCTGCTCTTGGCCCGGGGAGCCCCCTCCAACCTCACAGCATCACAGGATGGTTTGGGTTGAAGGGACCTTCCCAGCTCCCCCAGTGCCCCCCCTGCCATGAGCAGGGACATCTTCACCAGCTCAGGGTGCTCAGAGCCCCGTCCAGCCTGGCCTGGGATGTCTCCAGGGATGGTTCAGCCACCACCTCTCTGGCCAACCTGGGCCAGGCTCTCACCACCCTCAGTGTAAAAAAACTTCCCCGTGGTGGGGACTGGTCCTGCCCGGCCATTTGCAGCATCCCCCACCACAGCACTGACTCCTGCACTATAACAAGTGAAGCACTTATTCTGTGCTTTAAGCAACCAGATTTCCCATCACGACCCAATCACAGATTCATAGAACATCAGGGACTGGAGGGCCCTGGAAAGCTCATCCAGTGCAATCCCCCCATGGAGCAGGAACACCCAGATGAGGTTACACAGGAAGGTGTCCAGGCGGGTTGGAATGTCTGCACAGAAGGAGACTCCACAACCTCCCTGGGCAGCCTGGGCCAGGCTCTGCCACCCTCACCAGGAACAGGTTTCTTCTCAAATTTGAGTGGAACCTTTTGCGTTCCAGTTTGTACCCATTATCCTTGTCCTATCACTGATTGTCACCAAGAAGAGCCTGGCTCCATCCTCCTGACACTCCCCCTTTCCATATTGATCCCCAGGAATGAGTCCCCTCTCAGTGTCCTCTTGTCCAGCTCCAGAGCCCCAGCTCCCTCAGCCTTTCCTCACACGGGAGATGCTCCACTCCCTGCAGCATCTTGGTGGCTGCGCTGGACTCTCTCCAGCAGTTCCCTGTCCTGCTGGAACTGAGGGGCCACAACTGGACACAAGATTCCAGGTGTGGTCTCCCCAGGGCAGAGCAGAGGGGCAGGAGAACCTCTCTGACCTACTGACCACCCCCTTCTAACCCACCCCAGGTACCATTGGCTTCCTGGCCACAAGGGCCCAGGGATGGCTTCAGGCTTAGATTAAATCAGACATTGCCTGGAGAAAGGGTGTGATGAGGAGGTAAAGCCACTGTGGTCCTACTGGTGCTGGAGACCTGGACAGCCTGGCACCTGGCTTGTAGGGGTTGATGGTGGTCCGTGAAGTTGTCAAAGGGCTTCCCTTCAAGAAAAGTGGAAGATCGTGTCATTTGGCAGCTGTAGGATCAGGTGTTTGGCCTTCTCTCTGTAGAACTGTGGCCTCTATAGAAAGGTATCACTTCTGGGCAGGGGACTTGAAGGGCCCGGGACATGGCCAGTGTGATGTATCTTCACTTACCGTGGGAAAACAGATGTTCAGCTGCTCATAATACAAGGCTAGCCACCATTTTTGCTCTTTTGATGCAATGAACTGATGAGTTTTTCGATCCAGGTGTTTAAATTATAAGAGCCTGGTCTTCACCTGTGTAAGGAGGAGATAAATAATAACAAAGCACTAAAAATTGAAAAAAAAAGTCCACTATTAAAAAAGCAAGGAAGACTGTTAAATGTCTGTCTGAGTTGGGATTAGGTAGCTGCAGAGACGGAAAAGGCTTTTGTATTTAGTCAAGAAAAATGGTTATGACGTGGAAATAGTTAAAATGAACGAGGCCTTACCTCTTCATTTCCCACTTTTCAAGTGCTCAGATTTTGTAACTGATGTTCTGTTAAGCACAGCGAGTCCCTGCTCACACCAGGGACTGGAGAGGAACACGGAGATCTGGAGCAGGGAGTGAATCCGTGCTAACAAAAACCTCCAAAGAAAATAATTCCTCTTCACCAAGATGTGTTCACATTCAGGCCTTGTACCATGAAAATAACACCCACCTACGGCAACCCAACCTATTCGGTTTGTTTGTTTGTATAGAATGAAGTCCTTTGCCTTTGGGGTTCATGGGACCGATGGTCATTAGGGCTGTATTTGAAACCGTGATGTTTTTGGAACGAAGGTTTCACAAAGCTGGGGAGAATGACATGATGTAATTGGGCTCAACGTACCAAAGTGCTTCTATTCAGACGGCTTCTGCCATAAGAAAAACAATGAAATGCTTTTAGGGCAATGTTTTCCTTGAAGTTACTTCCCTTCAGTGGTAGATTTTGCCAATCATAAAGTGATTCTCCTATTAAACAACACCAGTGAGTCAGGAATAAAGTCGAGTCTTACCCTGCTCGCCATGGGACTTCCAGTCCTGAGGGGACACATCTGGCCACCACCGCCAGCTCCCCGGGCCCATGGCCATCGCTGTGCCCCATGGCTGTCACTGGGGATCGTGGCCATCACTGGAGCTCTCCAAGCCGTTCCCTAATGTCCTTTGATATCCCAGTGTACCAGCATGCCATGGTGCTGGTTTTATTGATTAGCATACAAATCACACCCAGAGACTGGATGCTTCCAGCACATCATCACCCACTTGGTGCATTCTGAAGAGCCCAAGAAAGATGACTTTTTTAAAAAGACAAGCAGAAAGATCCCAGATGAAAAAAAAATCAACCAACCACCCACCCCCAAACGTGAACAGCATTGTCTCAGGTTTCTGCTGGTGCTTTTTACGCAGCACAGAAAGCACCACCACCACCTTCCTTTTCAAGAAGAAAGGTTTTATTTTGGTGACCAGACAGATGAATGCACATGAAGCTCCCAACCTTGAGGAGAAACATCCTTGCTTTCAAAGGAGAGCCAGTAATCCAGCACCTGGAGAAGCAAGTGCATTACCCACACAATTAAAGCCTGTTAACACAAAACCCAGCCTAGAGATCTTGGGTTAAATGTGCTGGAAGATCAGAAGAGCAAAGTCACCTGAAAGAACCACATGGGCTTTTTCCCCATCCTTTGAGGTGACATTACCTGAGGCCACTCAGCTTTTGCCCAGGTTCCCAACCTACAACATCTTCTGCTGCAGTGATTCATTTCCTGAAGGTTTAAGAGTCATAGCTCCTTGATCTTTTATTGCCAATGTGTTTCTCCCCATGGTGTTTTTTCAGAAATGGATGTGGTCTTCTGCTCAAGCTCCATTCAGGGGCCTCTTGAGGGACTGTCCCGTCCCAACAGAGGGGATGAGGGATGAGTTAACTCTGAATGCGACACGTGCCCTGACTCAACAGATGAGATCAGGTGTGAGTTAACTGCGGGTAATTCTGCGCGGAAATGCAAAGTGAATGACAGGCAATCACTCCGGGAGTCCAATTATGAATTTACTAAAATGTATACCACATTACACATGGTGGTATACAAATTACAGTGATTAGTGACTTGGCAAAAGTATGTTATAGTAACACAAAACTTATCAACACATTGACGGCAAAAGTACTTCTACAAATGGTAGATTGGCAACACTTAGTAACTGTAATGTAAAACTTAACAAGACTTTAGCAGCAGAACTTACAATGGCATTACTTTTATATGTTCAAGAAAAAGAAAGAGAGAGAGAGAAGAGGAAAAATAAGATATCAGAAACAGAAAGGGAGAGAGAGACAGAGAGAGAGAGCAAGGCATCACCACTCCGCAGGTACATCGGTCCCGCGGCGACCTCTGGAGCAGAGGGACACGTTGAAGATTTACACACTGCCAACCTGTACCATATGTGGGGTTGTTTTATAACACAGTTCATTTACATGTGAGATAGGAGAGGGCAGTTCGTCTCCTCCCTTTGCTCGCTCTTCATGCTAATTAGGAAGACTCTTCTGGAAATGGGTCTGGGGTCTTCAAACTAGGGGAAAGTTCATGGTATTGACCAGAAGTGAGTTGTCTTGCCCATCAGGGGTAGCTGTTGGTTCATGGTTTCTTCTGGTAGCTGATTGTCCAACAGATGGTTCATCTCTATCATCCCAATTAGGCCATGAGACCTTTTACAGCAACACTGTTAATTGTCCTTATATTACAAGGTGTCTACCTCCATGGCCATAAAACTTTGGGAAAGATAAGACGAGAGGTGTCATCTATCTCTTACTCCCAAAGTAACAAAAACCAGATGTTTAAGGCATAACAAGGCCCTTTGTTCTGCTAAGGATGGGGGGTGCGCTTCAAGGTTGTCACAGGGACTTGTGCAACACCGTAATTTTGGACTGATGTGAAGCTGTGGCCTTTGCGAAAGCTCTGAGCAGGGACCCCTGAGCATCCCCCTCCCGGGGATGTTTTGGAGCAGATGCAGCTGGCTCAGGGAGACACAGCCCACACCTCCTATGGTGCCTCTTCCTACCTGAAGGAGAAAGGTCTCTTGCACAATTCTCATTATTTTTCCCATTTCAGTGACTGGCGAGAACCAGACAATAACCCCAAAAGCGTTCTTAAGACATACAAATCGTTACTAAAAGGAAACAGGGGAGTTTTCAAATTGAAAAGCATGGTTTATAATTTCAGGTTTCCTCGGTGAAGCTTAATCTTATTTACCAAGAAGGATTTGGCAGGTGTGATTAATTCCCTGCTCTTAAATAGGAGAACATCTATCTGCCTGCTTAAACCGTCCCAGAGGCTCAGCTCCCTGCAACGTGTCAGAGCACCCAGAACATGCCTATGAGAAGGATGTGGTCCTTCCCTGGCCATGTGCATGTTGGAGCAGGGGACATGCTGGACACAGAACTTGGGGTCAACATCTTGAGGAGTCCCTCTACCTTCCCACTCCTCTGGGAGGCTCCTTGCTGCTGCTTTACATTGGAGGAAGAAAGGTTAATCGGAGGGGGCTGGAAACCCAGGGGCAGGTATTTTTGTTCCTAGAAGAGATGTACACAAGGGCAGGGTTTAACCTGGGTTTAAAATCTGGGTTATTTTATAACTGAGTTGGAAGCTACTCAACGGGAACGCACCCAGAGAGGGCAGGTAGCGCCGCCGGCATTCAGCCGAGACCTGTCTTCAGGGGAAGGAGATGGCTGAGCTGCTCTCTCGGTTCATCCCAGCTGATATATGGAGGTCCACTTCTCCCTTTCTCCACTCCCAGCCTTTTCCCTGCTAGCTGAACCTTGTCAGGAGCTGGTTTAGCTCTCTAACCTGGCAGAAATGCATCACAAGATGCATATCCTTGTCAAAAGATACAGTCTTCTCGGAGGAGGGCACACACCTGCTCTGCAGTCAGGACTGCTTTTTCACCCTATTTCTGTTTTTCCATAGGGTCTAGGGGCCCATTCTGCACCAAGTGCTCAAGGTTTTTTTGGTTGGTCTTCCTGACATCACCTCTCGACCTCTTCGGGTATCTCCTTCAGGCCACATGCAGCTCCTCAGTGTTGTCCTTAAGTGTTGTCCTTTCAGTGCAGATCCTCCCGAACCCTCTGCAACAGGCACCACATTTTCATGCTTTTCACTCACGGATTATCATGGATCAAAGCTTGGACTAGATGACTTTGAAGGTGCCTTCCAACCCAAACTATCCTATGATTCTATGATCTGCCAAGTACCACCAAGTATGTATCTCCACGCATGCAGGAGGCCCAGGAGACAGTTCATCTGCTCCGCACATTGCTTGTTGCCTTCTTCCCCTAATCACTCCCTCACCTCTATCCCTTCTCCCAACCCCTGCAGTGTAATTTGAAGGGTAACCAAACATTTACCCTCAAGGAAGACTCTGTTTAACCAGGCTGGGTTTAACCCAAGCGTGTAAAGCACACAAAAATACAGGACTTCTGTGTCCATCTCCATCTTCTGCCCCGTGGCACTGCCCACCTGCTTTTCCTCTTATTTCCTATTATAAACAAAGCAGAGAGATTAGACCTGTGTATCCCAACCTTCTCCTGTCTCATTGGGCCCCTCACACCAAGAAAGGCCTTGAGGTGCTGGAGCGAGTGGAGAGAAGGGAACGGAGCTGGTGAGGGGCTGGAGCACAAGTGTGATGGGAGCGGCTGAGGGACCTGGGGGGTTCAGCTGGAGAACAGGAGCTGAGGGGAGACCTTCTGATCTCTGAACTGCCTGAAAGGAGCTTGGAGCCAGGGGGGGTCGGGCTCTGCTCCCCAGGAACAAGCGCCAGGAGCAGAGGAAACGGCCTCAAGTTGCGCCAGGGGAGGTTGAGGTTGGATCTGGGAACAATTTCTTCCCCAAAGGGCTGTGGGGCATTGGAACAGGCTGCCCAGGGCAGTGCTGGAGTCACCATCCCTGGAGGGTTGGACAGACGGACATGAGGTTCTCAGGACATGGGGCAGTGCCAGGGGTGGGTTATGGTTGGACTCGATGATCTTGAGGGTCTTTTCCAACCAAATGATTCTGTGATTTTTGAGTGACCACTGCTAATTCAGGTCAAGGATGTGGAGAAGTCTGAAGCCCCCCAGAGCCACGTCCAGGTGTTTACAAACCGATGCCGGTGGGCTTGTGGTCAGAGGAACAAAATTAAGCATGTAAGCCCATGACAAACACTTTTAAAATTCACTCATACACCTGCAGTAAGCCAAGCAGGCAGAGAGCACTGAACGCACGGCACATGGACGTTTAGGAATGGTTTTAGCTTTTGTTCACTGCTTAAATCCGTGTTTGAGCTGGGTTAAGCTGGCCTAGGTTAGGGCAGTGCTGTGATACTTACATCTTGGGGATGATATTCAGCTTGCCAAGTGTACTAGGAAACTAGCAGATTTCCAAAGGAGATTTAACTTGCCATTAAGAGGGTCTGCACATTTATCCACAGCCGACACATATATGGTGAAAATAAACCACTAAACCCTCCTTTTCACTCACCTTCACACACTTTTTCATACCACCTTTTGAAACCCTATTCCGGGTATCCACTTCAATGCCTTCACCACCCGGCTCTGCGGGCACCCTGATGAAACCTCTTGCTGCAGAACAGTGAGAAATGGGGAAACCGGCTAAAATACCCAGGAGTACAACTGCAGGTGTAGTTTCACAGCCAGGTGGTCCTGATGCTATTGGTGCTGGGAATGGGGAGCAGCATCCCGTTTTCCCCTAAAGCCCTAATTTTAAGGAAAAGCTTTGGTTTCTATTTGGCGAGGGGAGGTGGCCTGAGCCTTGAGCCTCACCTGAGTCACTGGAGCCAGAGGCCCCATCCTGCGTCCAGGACCGGCTTTAAGGATTAATCCCCACGGCTACATAAAGTCCCAGCAAAAACTGCTTTGGCACAAGCCCATAAGATCAGGCTCCTGTAATAAATAAGCACCAACAAAGGATAATTCACAAATTAAATTCCTGCTTTCTGTTTGGTCTGATCTGGTGTTTTAAGCAGGCTAACGCTAGTTCAAGTCATTATTTTTTGAACAGAGAGGAGAGTGGAGAGGATGAAAACTGCAGGTTTCCTAAGGATGTAGGATGATGCACCACAGTGTGTCCTGAGCCTCTCGTCCGGGCGAGACTCAGACAACCCACATCCCCTGCAGTACCATGAAGCAGCAGCAGTTCTGATTGCCACAATTTGTATGTCTGAAAGGATCACAGAATCACGGAATGTCAGGGGTTGGAAGGGCCCTGGCAAGCTCATCCAGTGCAATCCCCCCATGGAGCAGGAACACCCAGATGAGGTTACACAGGAAGGTGTCCAGGCGGGTTGGAATGTCTGCAGAGAAGGAGACTCCACAACCCCCCTGGGCAGCCTGGGCCAGGCTCTGCCACCCTCACCAGGAAGAAGTTTCTTCTCAAATTTAAGTGGAACCTCTTGTGTTCCAGTTTGAACCCATTACCCCTTGTCCTATTGTTGGTTGTCATAAGGATGCCACCAGAAGTCTCTTTCCCCTTTCCTCCCTGTCTGTGGACTGCAGCTCTTCCCTAAAACAGTTAATAGAATCACAGAACAGTTTGGGTTGAAGGGACCTTCAGAGCCCATCCAGTGCCCCCCCTGCCATGAGCAGGGACATCTTCACCAGCTCAGGTTGCTCAGACCCCGTCCAGCCTGGCCTGGGATGTCTCCAGGGATGGTTCAGCCACCACCTCTCTGGCCAACCTGGGCCAGGCTCTCACCACCCTCAGGGACAACAATTTCTTCCTCATGTCCAGCCTGAATCTCCCTCCTTTAGTTTAAAACCATCACCCCTTGTCATCTGCTGCTGGTGGCATCCAAGTGAATGCACATGGATCGTGCTCTTTGCACGTGGATGAGGTTGTCCCTGCCCAGCACTGGGAAGGGCTTCCAAGAGCACCTTAAGACAACAGGAGAAGCTTTAGAAGCAACTCGATGTAAACCAACCCCACCAACAGTGCTGGATTTCTGCTGCACAGTGACAGAAGACAGGTTTGAGGCTGGATACAATGGAAAGAAACCTCAATTTTAAGGATCAGAAGTTGGCAGCTTAAAGAAATTCAAATCTTCCTAGAAACTATTTATGAAAGAAAATGTACAGTGATGCATTCTTTGAATGGTTAAAAGACTAAAAGTCTGCAAAATTTAAACAGGAGTGGAAGGCGGCTGAAGCTGGGAAAAGATCTTTAAAAAGATATGTAAAAGATGTCTTTCCAAATCTTTGATTTTTCTCTTTCCACACTTGGAAGTATTTGCTAAGCTGGTGAGCAAAGAGCAGAAGTCACTTCCAGGATCTGCAAAAGAAAAAGGTTCTTTCTGTAGGTTTCCAAGTGTTCCTGGGATTTTGACGACGGGAAAGTTCCGAAGGACTTTCCAAGAACGCATATTTTACTGAAAAACAGCCTCACAGAGAACGGCAGAATTCCCGATGAGAGATAGAAAAGCTATTTCTACCTGGACAAAGTCAGAACGTTGAGGTTTTACATTTCAATAAATGTATTTTTGGCATATTTCAATCAGATACAGAGGACTGAATATACTGAGACTACACAGCAGTCTCTCAACTCTGCTCAGTGCAAAGCAGCACTCGTGTGGATGCTCTCTACATATTCCATTTGCCAGCCAATATATGAAACTGCTGGAGTGCTCGTCGGTTCATTGACAGCCCAGAGATCGCAGCTTTCAATTGGCGCTTCAATAAAACAAAAAAGCCCAAGGAGAACACTTTCCCCTTTTTCATCATATCCAGCCCTGTTTGCTGTAATGAAGAACTTCTCTTCCAGCCCCAAGAGAGCAAGTTTCTGAATGTCACTTTCAGATAACAAGATAAAAATCTCTGCTATTTACAGAAAAAGACTCCGACTGTCGTTCGTGGCTTGAACCGCATCCTAATTTATTTACTTTTTGGAGGCTGTTTACATTTTTAGAGAGCCAAGCTCACTAAGCTCGGTTTAAAAAAGCACTTTGCGCCAAGCACGAGACACACTCAGACCTCAGGCAACCAAGAAGCTGCTGGGTCGAGTCATCTGTGTAAAAAACATTAAAACCAGGAAAAAAATAAAACCCACATCTTCTGGCAATTGGTCTCACTGGCCAGCACGGATGGTGCAAACCTGTAATTGGGCAAAGGCAGCTTTGCACACCTGAAACTGCTGTTTGTTCCCTGGAAAACTGCAGGAGCCTCAGAGAAGGGAGAGGAGAAAGGAGGACAACCTTAATTTGGCAGCTGGTTTTCTTCTTAACATAATTAACTCCTCCCGCGAGCTCCGAGTCAATGAGGCTGAAGAGCACGTAGCGCGATTCCGAAGCGACGCATCAACCACTTGCAGCAAACGCGCCCAACTCGGGGAGCTCATTTGTTTGTCCTTTCCAACATTAAAGACTAATTTTGATTTGGACTAAGAGCCTTTTCCAGTGCAGCCATTCCCCAGGAGGGAACCGCGACAACACGACGTTATTCAATTAGTTGTCTGCTCTAAATTACTCACGGAAAGGAGCGTGTTGACATGGGCAGAACATGTATTTTCAAAGACAGGGATTGCAGGGCTGAGTTTTGGGCCCCTCCTTTATAATATCAATGATAACGTGAGCTTTGCATTAACCTTTCTTACCTTAGCAATGCTGCTCAGTCACCTACTTTTTCAACCTTCATCCTTATTGATATTTTACCACCAGCTTCATCTTTTTCATTTGCATCTTACTACTGAAACCACAAAGTAGAAACTAGTTCCTATGAATCTGCCATATTACATCTTCAGCCACTACCTCCTCTTTATCAGCTTCTCCCACTCTCCAGCACCTGGAAAGAAACATTCACTTTGGTAGAAATGTTATTTTCTTTCCTGTTTTGGCATCTTTTTGGAAAAAAACCCAAACTCACAAGCATTAGCTGGTGCAAAGAATAGGAAAAAACATCTATCAATGTTTAAAAAACATTTTGGACAGTTGATTTTTTTGTCGCTCTTCAGATTGGGGGTTTTGACTGTTGGATAATTTCTTAGGTCCAGGATGGAACTTCTGGTTGATGCAGAGGTGGGATTTAAATCTGTGTCTCCTACCTGGAGATCACACGTTCCAAGCACTTGCAAGGCAATGGCTAAAAATTCAGTGAATTGTTCCTCTTCCACCCCACCAGAAAGAAAAACACTGAGATCTAACAACATGCGAATCCCAGAATGTCAGGGGTTGAAGGGACCTGGAAAGCTCATCCAGTGCAATCCCCCCATGGAGCAGGAACACCCAGATGAGGTTACACAGGAAGGTGTCCAGGCGGGTTGGAATGTCTGCACAGAAGGAGACTCCACAACCTCCCTGGGCAGCCTGGGCCAGGCTCTGCCACCCTCACCGGGAACAAGTTTCTTCTCACATTTAAGTGGAACCTCCTGTGTTCCAGTTTGTACCCATTACCCCTTGTCCTACCATTGGTTGTCACCCAGAAGAGCCTGGCTCCATCCTCCTGACACTCCCCCTTTCCATACTGATCCCCAGGAATGAGTTCCCCCTCAGTCTCCTCTTGTCCAGCTCCAGAGCCCCAGCTCCCTCAGCCTTTCCTCACACGGGAGATGCTCCACTCCCTGCAGCATCTTGGTGGCTGCGCTGGACTCTCTCCAGCAGTTCCCTGTCCTGCTGGAACTGAGGGGCCACAACTGGACCCAAGATTCCAGGTGTGGTCTCCCCAGGGCAGAGCAGAGGGGCAGGAGAACCTGTCTGACCTACTGACCACCCCCTTCTAACCCACCCCAGGTCCCATTGGCTTCCTGGCCACAAGGGCCCAGTGCTGGCTCATGGTCACCCTGCTGTCCCCAGGACCCCCAGGTCCCTTTCCCTACACTGCTCTCTAATAGGTCACCTGTGCTCTCCCAGAGACTTATTTTCTTAACTTTTCAGGATGCTCTTTTTCCTACTCAGATCTTTTAAAACAAAGAGAATCTCCTCTCGTTTCTTACTTGGTCACCTAAAATCCAGGAATCATCAACCTAAGCCCTATACTATACGAATATATACAGCGAGTATGCAGTGACCTGCCCTCGAGCTTTAGCAGAGGAGCGTGCAGACTGTCAATCATAAATGGGATTTGATATTTTCTTGTCTTTCTTATGCAGAAGGAGGATCAATAGGGATTGCTGGTGGTGAGACAGAGGGGATGTTCCTTTTATTTAGTTGCATTTTCTAAATGACAACAGATGTTCAAGTGAAGGAAGAACACAATTGTACCCCAGCAGCGGATCACACCAAACGTGATCCTAGGAAGGTGCAAGAACCGGTCAGCGTTGAACGAGGCACATTTTAGAAAAATGTGAGGTCAGCAAGCACTTGCAGTTGTAACAGGGTGTTGCTCTCACCTCTGACTGTGCAGGGGGGAAAACCCCTGGCCCGGGAGGGAAACGCACAAAAACCTATTTATCCTCAAAGGCAGCTTAACTGGCACTGAATTAGAGTAAAGGAATAGTACTGAATAAAAGCACCACTTGTCCTCCAGAGCCCCACATCTGAAGTCTACAAATCAAGAGCGTTTTTAGAATCTGAAGCTTGTAAAGGTGGGACATGGGCCCTGGGAGCTGGGCTCGCATTGCTCCATCCTGTGCTGGAACCTCAGTCCAGTGCGGCCTCTCATCCCAAATATTTGCCAGTGTCAGACCC
The DNA here is from genome assembly GCF_964273445.1 of Streptopelia decaocto. Classification (NCBI taxonomy): domain Eukaryota; kingdom Metazoa; phylum Chordata; class Aves; order Columbiformes; family Columbidae; genus Streptopelia; species Streptopelia decaocto. The sequence continues at coordinate 3,244,369 of NC_138661.1, forward strand.
ACGGGAACTGCGGGGATCCAGGATTTCCTTTGCAGAGGGCTCACGGGCTTCACTGCCCATTAAGCACATCAATATGTCATCTATTCTAAACTCCTTTGAATTTCACTCTTGTCTTACCCTTGAGCCTTGCAATGATCAGTCCCAGTCCTGTCTTCCCCACAGGGAGTCGGGCAGCAATAGGAGAAAAGCCTCCTCTTCTTTCCCAAAACCTTTTCTGCAGATATAAAGACATTTGTCCCTGTCCAAGTCATAGCTTGGGATCCCTCTGCCCTGCAAGACTTGAGGAAATCACAGATTTGTAAAGTGTGCACACATGAAACACTCATTCCTAAAAATACTAGTCTTGTATAGTCTGGACTAGCTCTGAGAAAAATACTTCTTATAATTTCACATTAAAAGAAATGTTAGGCTTCTCCAAATATATCTTAGCCCGTGGATCCTAACTAGATCTACTAGGGCTATAAATACACTGCAGCGCAAGAAGATAATTTAACCCTTATCTTGCACAGAGTTCAATAGTTGGAGGAACTGGAGGAGTAAAACAAAAGCAGCAGGGTTGTTATCACTGGTTTACAACTGGTTGAGAAGGTACATCCAACACTCAGCATTCAGTTCCTGAAGCTGGAAATTTCCATTTATATGCAACAGTTCCTACTACCGGCACAAACAAAGAAGCGTAAAAAGCGGTGAAATGTCCGTGAAGCCTTCACTTGTAACAAATCCTGGTATTTAGACACTGGAAGGAATCAGAAAAGCAGCTGGAAGAAAAAGAGATGGAGCAGGTGAGCAGGGGGTTTAGCAGGAGCTGGTTACAACTCTGGGTCACTCATCTTACCAACTCCTGGCCAAACAGGCACAATATTTGCTGGCAAATTCTCGGCAAGATTTAGGAGCCTAAATCTAATTGTAGAGGGAATAATGCACCAAGGATTTTCCAAATCCATAGGCTCCCTTGTACACTTGAAAGAGAGAGAGTTTGCAGCTCCACAAGGGCTGCAAGCAGTTCCAACCCCTGCTTGTAACAACTCAAGTAATAAAAACCCCATTTCTTACCTCCCAGGAAAGTCCAGAATGGCTACATAGTTGTATCATAATAGACAGGAAAAAAAGACCCATTTCAGTTCATTTATAACACTCATGTTCATATAAATGCTATTCAAGATTCTTCCAATACAGGCATGGGAATTAAAATCAAATAGCGATAAACAACTCTTGTAAAAACGTTTCCATTCTCCCTCAAGCGTGTTTTCGTGTTTTGTCGACAAAGCAAAACAACGATTAGAACATTCCCATTCAAAAGGAAATAGATAAACAACCATTTATTTGACTGCATTGTATTTAGACAGCTTGTACATTTCTTAACCCCACTGTTTTTGTTCTCATCAAAAAGGATAAAGGGACAGCATAGAATCCACTCAAAACAGCAGTCCAGGATTTTGAGATACATTTGATATTTTCACAGACGCCCACCTGATACCTGAAGTCTGATACAGGTTGCCGTGTTCATACAAGACCTGGAACTCTTAACATCGCACTCGCTTTCAGCAATTTCTTGCAGTGCCCTGAAAAACTGGTTGCGACACACTATGCAACGCCAATTCCATTTGGCCGACTTTTCTTGAAGGTGATGAACCTGATCATTTCTTAAAAAAACCCCACAATATAATGCAAACATCCATACCAACACGTCAGCCCGGAGCAACAGTCGGGCAAATTTAAACGTAAAAGCGATCAACTCCTTCGCTCGATTTGTCAATGCAAAAGGTGAGAATGGGGAGAGGACTGTGTTTTAGCAATAGACAGGAGAAACGACCCACTTTTCAGGCTGGGTTTTGAAAACCTGCTTTCACCTCTTTGCAAATTCGGAACTTCCCACTTGATACTCGAACCCCAAGCAACACAGAGAACTGATCTGTTTCTTTTCATACGCACCAACACGTACAGCTTCAGTATCTTCGGCTGTGAACCGCGCGTTCCGCAGCAGCCATCGCAGAACCTTTTGGGCAACGTGCTTTTTATAAAGGAAACAGGCACCTATTTTGCGCAGTTTTCGAAGCGTGCGCGGTGACGACCGCTCCTCACAACGAACAGACAGAATTGTGTTGGAAGTTTGCTCAGGAAATACATTTTGGCAGCGCATTCACGAAAAGCCATTCTGGCCGACTTCGAAGTCGGTTTGTGAATCCAAAGACACCCACGGCTTAAATATTAATGTATAGAAAACTTGCCTGTCTGGCTTTTCAGTTTTTAAACACCAGCGGATGCAGTTTGCAGTTTGGGATACAGGTCCCACAGCTGTTAACAAGGTACAAAACCTCCCTGATCTCTCTCCTTAGTTCAACTGAGCCAGAGCAACCACCACCTCCTGCACTTGGAGAAATCTGCTCTGATCCATTTAATATTATCAATATTTAAGCCTTAACGATGAACCAAACCTCCTGAAAAGCTGCCCAGAGAATCTGGTAGAGCTGAAGGATCAGGATAATCCAAACAAATGGCTCAGGTGCATCACAAGGCAATAGCGTCTTCACTCCCAATAACAGACTCCAGTTCATAGCACTTTGATTTGGGCACCGTGTTAAATATATAAAGAAAAGCCAGAAGGGCCAATTTCCACTCCAAATCTTTCTTTTCAAATATAACTCGTGGTTTGTACGCAGTAAGAAACGCCCGTCACCATGTCTGCGCAAAATAAGGCTTTCCTTTAAATCCAGTCTTCCTGCACAGGGCTCTTTTCTACGTGTTACTGGAGGTAGGGGGTTTCTTGGGTTTGTTTTTAAATGTACAGTAATTAGCAAAAGAAAAGACTCAAATCAACCTCTAAACAAACAAAAGAAAGTGTAGTAAGGCAAATCTGAAGATTATGCTCAGCTACAGAAGAGCAGATTCACTGAGTTCATCCTTTTCACAGATTACAAGTCAACTAATAACCTTTTTTCCAAAGTGAAAATAAAACCCCGACTGATTCGTAGAACTGGGCTCTATGATCACGTTGAACAAGAACATCTAGATGTTGGAGTTACTGAAAAAATATTGATGGGTAAAACCTTTGTGAGCCCAATTAAAGGGGAAAATATAGAGAAAAACAAAGCAAGAGTGAATATGAGAAAGAGAGAGAAAAGTCCTTCCCCACTGCTTTGATTTTAGAGGGGAAAAAAAATCCCCCAATAATTTAGCTCATGTAAGTTTAGAGAAAATGAGAGCAGCTAAAAATGGATACAATACACCTTGAAATTTATTTCCAAGACCAAGAACCAAAGATTGAAGCATTTTAGAACACTGAAGCAAAGCAATCTGAAAAAAAATTGTTCCAACTATCTTAAAATAGCTGTTTCTCAGAGCTTCTAGCAATAATTTTGATTAAATAAAATCATACCAATTTACATTAATTTGCTATATCTTCTTTTTTTTTTTAAAGTCCCTCACTCTTTGAATGAAAAAAGTGCATCCGAAACCAGCAGAGAATGATGGTGACATCACGTTCTCTTTTAGCAGCTACTCAAGGTTTTCAAAATAGCTTACACTTCTTGCTATAAGAAAAGAAGGGCCTTGCGAACCCTCGTTTGGGAGAAGTATTCCAAATTATAAAAATCTGAAATAATTTATTATCAAATCCAGAATTTAAATAAAAGCCGAAATTTTCTCGCAAAGACAATTGAAGAGAGTAAAAGAATAAAAGCATGCACTCCAAACTTAGAGGTGAAGACAAATATACTTATCTATACAGGCACTGGCAGACGCAATTTAATTGTTACTGTTACTCGTTGTAACACACACCCCACCCTACAATACATTTTTTTCATTCACTAATCACTGAGGTACCAATATTTAAGAATGGAAAATTCAATATTGAAAAATAAAACCTAAAATTGAAGCCTTTTTTTTTTTCCTTTTCCAGAAAACTATGGCAATTTTTGTATGAAATGTTAGTATACTTATAGAATTTTTTACAATCTACATTGGCTTTTTTGTTTTTCTGGAACCAAAAGTCACGCTCCGCATACAGGTTCTTTGATAAAATGTTCACTGTGTATGTAGTACAGTCAGTAGACTTGCAAATGAATGAACATATCTTGGCTATCAACTGGCACATCTCGCTGGTACCAAAAGAACTCCAAGCTTGAAACCAATCGGGTTTAATTCTGACAAATAATGCGCCATGCCAAAGTGCAACAAATATGTGCGACACTCAATGAGACACTGACAGATTAAAGAGCTGCATGGAAATTACTAAGTCCACCTGCAAAGCAATTTTTGGACAAATTGCATTGCATGCAAAGGACAACTCTGCGCTGTTGGGACGTCAGTTGCTCGCTGGGATGGTTTCTTTTAACGCAGCCATAGTTTAAGACGCAGTGCATCGACTCCATTTAAATAGTATCTGAACAGCCTCTTGTCTCGCACAAAACCAAGGTTTTCATAAAGTTTCAAAGCAGACTTATTTGTGATTTCTGTTTCCAATACAACCTTTAAGGAAAAAGCAAAAGAAAGAAGCGGATATTAGAAAGCAGTTGCAATTGCACGACTACTGAACCAATTAAAAGTTCTTATTTAAAGCTACACTTATTAACAATGAGTGGAACTATTTTTTTCTTATCCTCAGTCAAGCAACCCCTCTCCATTCCCACATTTAATAAAATATAGCAGTTAATCAACAATTGGACCTGTAAGCAACTTTCATTCATATCAAGATTTTAGTTCTTTGCGGTAAATAGGATTTCAACTCATTATCTAATAGCTAGGGTAAAAAAAACAAACCAAAACCCCAAACTCCCACCTCCCCCCCAAAAAAATCCTCCCAAAACCCAACCTACCAACCAGGTTAAGGTCCAAAACATACTTTGAATGAGCAACTGAACTTCTGCATGTCACAAGAACTTGGCACATAAGCTTTTCTTTAGCCACTGAATATATTTGACCTCCAATTCAATAGATTTAGGCTTAGATACAAGCTTACCAATATTTGTGCTCAACCAAACTCAAATCAGGGAAGAAAAAGCAGCTTCTTCCACCTGTTTTAAGATCCGAGTTGTAGGAAGACCTGCCGTAAATAGCTCAGCCCAAACACAAACGTAAATAGAGTCCAATTTAAGGAAAGACTCAAAATTATCCCAGAAGTTTCAAGTACAGGCAAAAAACTACACTGGTGGAAGAAGTCAAATACAGAAACTTGTTTTGCCTCTTTACCCTTGTCCAACTCAATTATTTAAGGATTCTGCTATTAAGGACAGATGATGGTTGCGCAAGGCTGAACTACTCAGCTGACCAGACAATGTACGATCGTGTATTAAACAAGAACTGATGGACAACTAGTTGGACTTGATGATCCTGAGGGTCTCTTCCACCCAAAATGACACTATGATTCTAACTGCAGAAAGAGCACGGAATGAAAATGCAGCCGAAGCAATTTCTGCAGCAAACCAGTGATCGCTGCTGGTGTCAAGTCCACTAATGACTATTTCTAAACCAGCATTTGATGCCCATGTTGTGTAGTTAGGCCAAAAAATAGTCATCTACCCCACTTCAAAACCCAGGACTCCCTTCTCTTCCAATAAAAAGTAGTTAACATCACCCCATCGCCTTAAAACCAGGAACAAAATATTATTCTGTGTTTGTAGAGCAGTTTAAGTCAAAAGACAGAGGCAGTAGGGACTTACACTGGTCACTTTCAATAAGGTTTAAAAATCCATTTAATGTATATATTTGACCAGCACTTGAGTCTCAAGTTACTCTAACCACATTCCAACTGTTAATTCTCCCTGCACTTTTCAGTGTAAGGAAGTTGCACGAATAGTAAACCTGGGGCTAACAACTCAAGGAACAACGTAAGACGTAGTCGTTTGTTTTCTGAAAACGAACTCGCGCATTAAAATATGAATAGTCAAGAGTTCTTAAGTTACAGCAGGACAGTCTGTTGCACCCACTCGCTTAGGACAAGCCTAATTCAATTCTTAGTCTTATGGTAAGAATCAGGTTGAATTTCTCTAGCTGGCACCACATAGGATACTACTACCCAGTCTTGTGACTTGATCAATTAGTCTCAATATGTGTAACTGGGAACTAATCAAAATAAGACTCCAGTAAGTGGAACTTTTAAGAGCTTTTCTTTAAGCAAAATGTAGACTCTGAAAAGAAATTGCAACTTTTCATTAAAAATTTCCCTTGAAACCTTTAGGGTGATGTAAAGTGGGATATTTTGACCACACTGGTAGATGTGACATCCATTAAAATATATAACTTATAGCAAATTATGGAAGTGCAATAGTTTTCCTAAAGAATGCTAATTTCTGTGCAATTATGCGCATTGTACAACTGTTTAATTCCAACTAACACCAAGCATTCTGCCAAAGGGCAAATCTGACCCATGTAAATCCAGTGCAAGGAATTATTATTTGAACTCGGAACTACAAACGGCAGTGATATAACAAGTCTATATTCAACTGCAAGCTCGCTCACCTCGCAATGCTAAAAGATTCCTGACAGATCACTGAATTTAAGGGAGTGGTTAAATGTTGAAATTCAGGTTTGTTGGAATCCCACTATCTGAACGACTGCCCATCTTGAAAGCAAACGAAGATTTGCTCTGGGATTCCTATGGAAAACTCAGCACAGTGAAACATAATTCCCTGATCTCAACAAGGAGCATTGATCTCAATGTGTCTAAAGACACATTTCTGTTGTCTAAAATGGAAACATGGTCATTTCTCACCCGAATTTCATTCGCTTCATTTTGTGAAGGATTTGTCCCTTCTGTTCTATGTCTCTTCTACTGAGCTCCAAACCTTCAAACATTACATTTATTTCTGGTCTCACAGGGTCTATTTTGTCGTACACACTTGCCTGTTAAGTTCTCTAATATTAAACACAATCACATCCTCCCCTGGAGACCAGCAAAGCTCTGATTGGATTTCACAGCATTCTCTGCAAAAGTTTCAACTTTCTGAAGGCTGCTGCTTTCTCTTATGTCTTAAATTTCATAAACCTAATATTTTATCTCAACTGTCTCATTTTAACTGTGTTTAGAAGTAAGAACTCTGCTTCTAAAGCGAGAGCAGAGTGCAATGCTGCTTGTTATTACTTTTTGATACCTACCATTTATTGCTAAATGGAAGAAAAATGGAGAGGTCGAGCTTTCTTGCTGCTTCATTTCAAACTCTGAATGAACTCAAGTTTAGCAACCACATCACAAAATTAATAAAGCCAAATCAAATAAGCAAATGAATAAAGTTCTCTCTGAGAGGTTGCTATTCTTACTTGTAAGTCTGGCATATCAGACTCAAGTTACAGGTGTTTGTCCAGTGTCCCTTATCAGTTTAATGGCCTTAACTTTTAAAGAAAAGTAGTACCCAAAATGTAACAATAATTCAGATAATCTGTAGATTAAGAAAAAGCTAAGATGTCCATAGCTTGATCATTTCAAATAGAATTACATAAAGTATAAATGGAATTTTTACAAGTGGGGTACAGAATTCAAATGTCACATCTACCAGTGTGGTCAAAATATCCCACTTTACATCACCCTAAAGGTTTCAAGGGAAATTTTTAATGAAAAGTTGCAATTTCTTTTCAGATTCTACATTTTGCTTAAAGAAAAGCTCTTAAAAGTCCCACTTATTGGAGTCTTATTTTGATTAGTTCCCAGTTACACGGTACATTATTTCAGTAATACGAAGTGAATGATTTGTATGCAGATTACTTAGAGTCATTTGTTACAGATGGAAACCCTACGTATGAATGAACAACTGCTCCTTTCCTGCTGCAATTAAGGGATGTACCAGTTCCACATGAAAGACTTAAGCAGGACCATTTTTGAAAAATAAAACCTAAATAAATGTACAAAAAGCAGCCAGATGCCCAGCTTGCTGAAGTTAGCACATACTTTCCTTTTTACGCTGGAACAATATCTTCAAGACTTTGGAGATGGGAGAAACCCTATTCCCCCTTTATTTCCATAGTTTACATTTTTTTAATGCAACCAACCCATAAAGTTATTCTAGATCATTGTGACCTATTGGAAACTCAGGCCATTATAATCTTGAAAACCTTCAGTTCACTACCGCAAATATTAGAATTCATTAATATCCAAGTCCTTTCTTTAGGCTTGAAGATTATTTCTAGTTTAACTACCCATCCCCCAAATCAGATCACTTCCCTCATTTCTACTCTAACATAGGCCATGGTTAAACTATCTTACAGGCAAAATAACCAATGAACACCCAAAAACACATCCTTAATCACTAAAATATTGCAGCATATCTCGAAATGCCAGCACATCAGTAGTGATTTTTCAAGGTTTTCATCTATGGTGTTGTATAAATCCTATATTCTTCAGGACTCAATGTTGATACCTCAAAAGTCCAATCTATATGACTTTGAAATGCCATACACTAAACAAAGCATTTATCAGATTATATGCCACAGGTTATTAAAATTAAGTACATTTACTGCATCTCTTCCATAATTAGATTGAAGGGAAGAGTTTCCAAGCAGCCTTTGGAAATCTTTCATGACGCCCACAGCTGCATATTCACGTTCTTAATCCTGTTCCAAGCAAGTTGCAGAAAACACTGTATTTTTGAATTGCAGTTAATCTTATACCATCAAGTAGCAGCATCTTTCTATTTTCACCATGCTTCTGATTTTATGATGGGATGTAGAAAAACATCTGAAGAGCAGCAGAGATTATTAAGCTATTTACACACCTCACAAAGACAAATTACTGTGATGTGCTATTTCATGTTTGATCAGACAGAAACTGTCCTCCCAACAACTGGTGTAAAAACTGCTGAGGCCAAGTGTCTTGGCTCTGTCAGAGTTTTTAACGGGTGGCTAGTTGGATTTTTCAGGTTCTAGTCATGACTGAAAACTCAACAATCCACCATGAGGTACAAGTTACCAACATCACTATTTTGTACCACGTACAGCTGGAAGAAACCTACACTTGGTGGCAAAGAAAACATGAAAACATTGGCTATTCGGCTGTAGATAACCTGTATGTGAAAAAGAGCATAAATATATCAAATCAGTGTGAGTAAGCCTGTGCTGATCAGTGTTGGAAGTCAGAAATATGCTCTGCTTATGCTCTATGTTGCCGAGATATAATAAGCTCCCATTTCCAAATTTTGTGCCAGCACAAGTCTCAGCCAATGCAAGAGCCCCCAAGAGGGAGAGGATAATTAGTTCAGCATCATCAGCCCACAGATTTCCAAAGCGGAGCTGCAACGTGCCCGTACCCGTCCAGCACACGCTTCAAGAAGCTGGAACTGTAGCACCTTCCATTAAAGGGGGAACAGGCTGAAAAATGCCGCCTGCACTTGGTGCAAAGCATTTATACAGCACCATAGATGAAAATCTGTGACTAAAACCTCCTGAGGTCTCACTGCCAATTAGCTTCCAATCCTTATCATTTATTTCATTTTTACAAAGGGAAAAAAAAACAGCAAGGACTTTAGAACTAATATTACAGTGGTAGGAAAAAAAAAAAGCCACAAAAGAGATCGTTTGGCATATATCTGTTGGAAAGCCCAACTCAGAAATGAAGTTACATGAGAAGTGGTACAGAATAATACATAATCACTCATAAATCTTATGGTAATTACTGCAACTCTGGTAGCTTGAGTAGAAATAGCCAGTTGTAGTAGTGATTCTAGTAGTGATCGCCTACAACAGTAGGCGATTCACTTCTCTGCATGTCAATTCTCCAGCTGCGATGTGAACAGTGTGATACCATTCCTCAATTATTTCTTAATTTTTTAAAAATTTTGAATACTCTAGCAATGGCAAATGAATTCAAGAGCACAGTGGAAAGCAATGGAAAAAAGAACAAACAAGCAAACCCCCTTTTCTTGATTGTTTCAGTGTAGGAAGTAGTAAAACAGATTACAGCAAAGCACATTACATACAATCATAGAAGCAACAAGCCAAAACAAAGCACTTAAAGAATCACAGAACATATCAGATTGCACTATATTGCCTGAGTGCAACATAAATTAGAGAGAGAAAAAGAAATACATCAATAAACAGAGGCGTGAAGGAATCTGAAGGGAAGAATAACTATCTCAAGCAATGAATGAAGTCAGAACACATGCAAGGATGCTGCAAGAGGCACAACACAAGTGGAAAAATTAACAGAGTACGTGCCACAAGTCCTGCAACAAAAATTGAAGTTTTGCTTAAGAAACTTGGCCACACAGCAGTATGACAATTAAGGGAGCAGTTGAAACAAGGTAATAGAGAGATGAAAGGATCATTAACTGTGACACACTGAAATGACACAATGCTCACACAGCAGGAACAAACTAACCATTGCTTTGTAGCATGCAGATGAAAGTTAAAGGGAGAGATAAGCAGATTAAGGAGCATGGATGGAGGGAGAGCTCCTCACAAGTTGAACAGCACATAAAGATAGTTAGTTGCTTTATATACACAAAAAAACACAGTAGGGACTGTAATCTGGTAAAAGGGAACACTAATAACATAAGGCAGAGAAAGTTTGACAGTGATTCAGTCAACTTTCCTTCCAAGTTTTGGTTGACGTGCGAGATTATTCGAGTTCTGTTAGTGCTACGTAACGCAGCTCCGCGCTGTCAGAACAGCCTGATGACTTGCTGTGATAAAACCACATTCTGCAGCACTACAGCACGTACCGTTCCAGTATCTCCGTGCATTCTGAAAGCATGGAAGCGTTACACATGATGTGCAAGTTATACTGGTCAGCAGCACCTTCAGCTAGAGTCTCAGGAGGAAAATGCACCTGTGACTAAGGCTGGGACAGCTTCGCAAAACATAACAAAACCTGAATTTGAGCACTTATACTGAACTTAGAAAATCCTTCTCCTACTTGTGCCATGTGTTTTCCTGAGGTTTTCTTTTTATTATAAAAAAATAGCTTCTTACCAACACACTCTCCACCTAGGAAAAAAAAAGTCCTGTAGAAAAACCCTGTGAAATGAATCCACATATAGGAGAATGCAAACCATTTACATTATGGAAGTTTATTATTATAAAAATCTTACCTCATCACAATCTCCTTCAACCATAGCATAAATAGCTTTCTTAACCAAGTTTGTACCTGAAATATAGATTTCAGTGTCAGAGTTGCAATGCAAAAGATGCTGGCTTATATATGACTAACATGTGCTGCGTACATGATATACCAGGGAAAAGAGGAGAAGGGAAAAGAGGAGAAGGGAAAAGAGGAGAAGGGAAAAGAGGAGAAGGGAAAAGAGGAGAAGGGAAAAGAGGAGAAGGGAAAAGAGGAGAAGGGAAAAGAGGAGAAGGGAAAAGAGGAGAAGGGAAAAGAGGAGAAGGGAAAAGAGGAGAAGGGAAAAGAGGAGAAGGGAAAAGAGGAGAAGGGAAAAGAGGAGAAGGGAAAAGAGGAGAAGGGAAAAGAGGAGAAGGGAAAAGAGGAGAAGGGAAAAGAGGAGAAGGGAAAAGAGGAGAAGGGAAAAGAGGAGAAGGGAAAAGAGGAGAAGGGAAAAGAGGAGAAGGGAAAAGAGGAGAAGGGAAAAGAGGAGAAGGGAAAAGAGGAGAAGGGAAAAGAGGAGAAGGGAAAAGAGGAGAAGGGAAAAGAGGAGAAGGGAAAAGAGGAGAAGGGAAAAGAGGAGAAGGGAAAAGAGGAGAAGGGAAAAGAGGAGAAGGGAAAAGAGGAGAAGGGAAAAGAGGAGAAGGGAAAAGAGGAGAAGGGAAAAGAGGAGAAGGGAAAAGAGGAGAAGGGAAAAGAGGAGAAGGGAAAAGAGGAGAAGGGAAAAGAGGAGAAGGGAAAAGAGGAGAAGGGAAAAGAGGAGAAGGGAAAAGAGGAGAAGGGAAAAGAGGAGAAGGGAAAAGAGGAGAAGGGAAAAGAGGAGAAGGGAAAAGAGGAGAAGGGAAAAGAGGAGAAGGGAAAAGAGGAGAAGGGAAAAGAGGAGAAGGGAAAAGAGGAGAAGGGAAAAGAGGAGAAGGGAAAAGAGGAGAAGGGAAAAGAGGAGAAGGGAAAAGAGGAGAAGGGAAAAGAGGAGAAGGGAAAAGAGGAGAAGGGAAAAGAGGAGAAGGGAAAAGAGGAGAAGGGAAAAGAGGAGAAGGGAAAAGAGGAGAAGGGAAAAGAGGAGAAGGGAAAAGAGGAGAAGGGAAAAGAGGAGAAGGGAAAAGAGGAGAAGGGAAAAGAGGAGAAGGGAAAAGAGGAGAAGGGAAAAGAGGAGAAGGGAAAAGAGGAGAAGGGAAAAGAGGAGAAGGGAAAAGAGGAGAAGGGAAAAGAGGAGAAGGGAAAAGAGGAGAAGGGAAAAGAGGAGAAGGGAAAAGAGGAGAAGGGAAAAGAGGAGAAGGGAAAAGAGGAGAAGGGAAAAGAGGAGAAGGGAAAAGAGGAGAAGGGAAAAGAGGAGAAGGGAAAAGAGGAGAAGGGAAAAGAGGAGAAGGGAAAAGAGGAGAAGGGAAAAGAGGAGAAGGGAAGTTGCAGTCTCAAGCTTGAATGTTAAAATAATCCATAAAGTAATCCAGAGACTCAGCTTGAGCGCAAAATTCTTCTAACACAAGGATATTAGAAACAGGCTTCTATGTTTAACATAGTGTTATATATAGCCTTCCAAGATGTGATTCATTCCTTTTTGTTGCATTTAAAGTCAAAATTCGCTGGCACGTACTTGAAGGACATTCATCTTCCAAGGGAATTTCCTCTTACTAAAACAAATTCTTCTATTAGTAACAGAACTTATGAAACCACTTTTCTTGGGGCTCACTCCCACTTGGATTTGCTAGTATCTAATAATACGGTTGAAGCCCATCCCTTCCCCTCAGCCAAGCATTAATTTAATTCTTTATCATTATTTTTCATCTATTTCACAACAGTTCTACAAATGTAATATCCCTACCTGTCTGTAGAATTGGGGTGAAATTGAAAGTTGATTTCAAAGTTATTAGTGGAAAAAACTGCTGTTCAATGAAATTGCATAAATCTCACTTCCATAAGAAAGCTAAGGAAAAGGAAAAAAAACCCCAAGGAATCTAGAGAATGTTTTAAAGTAGTCTCAAAACTTTAATCAATTAAGATTTTCATTGAACGTATGACAAAACTGTACTACATTTAAAACAAATCTTCAGATTAACAGCACGCTTTGAGAAACAGCAAGGTGGCAAGCGTAGGAAAAAGTCAACATACATAACGCTAAAGTAAGCAACGCTTTACATATAAATTCTATTTATATAATTCTAAAATAATGTACTGACTAAAGCGAGGGGAAAATCTTGCAGAGATCTTCATAATAACAGCATCAGTTCTTATTTACTTATGAATCCAAACACCTGCAATTAAATTATGGCAGTCTCCTTCGTGACTCAGCTAAAAGGGAAGGAGACACAGGGATTTCTCAGTATCCTCTTCCCTCTGCTCCACTTCAGAAACCAACAATGGCTTTTGAACTGCACTGAAGAACGAAAAGAAATCTGCACATGCTTCAAGAGTCATGATAATGGGTAGTGCTTTGAGTTTTTTTGAGTTTAGGGGTTTTTTTTGAAGAGCAGAACAAAGGCAATGGTACCATTCTGCATCGTATCACCGTATTTTTCCATTGCAAGGAATTTTCTGTCTTTAATCACAAAAGTATGACCTGTTCGGTGGGAATGAGCAATGAAGCACATTTCTAACCTTCAAAGCTCACTTCTATGTTTTAAGTTAAAAAGGTTCTAAAATGTCATCTCACAATAACCAACAATCAAAAAAATCAAGTTACATTAGAATAGATCTTTAATTAAGCCAACTAGGATAACTAGTGTTAGAATTCCTTCATGAGGGCAAAAATGATCAATGAGGGAGGGGAAAAATGATCAATGAGGGAGGGCAAACTCCCTGCCAAGACCATTTCTTTTATTATATAACTCCCCAACAAAACAGATCTCCCTTTCAGTTTTTCAAGTAGCAACACACAACTATTTTTCTTCTCTTATTAATACAAGCGTGAGCTACATACATTCTCCCCAATGGGCAATATATGCATAATTGATATGGGAAAGCCAGGGGATAAGTTGACTGAAAGGAGACAGACTGAACACAACACAGAAATATAGTGCTGAGGGCACAAATAAGAATGCAAAGCAATTCCCACTGTGGTTGTCTGAGAGTGGTAATAGGCAGAAGCAAGGGGCTGCTGACTGCCTTTCTTCTTAGCTTTATCTTATCCCAGGTGTAAACCTCATAGGGCATTTCGGGTTATTCTAACACAAGAAAAAAGGCCACCGGGGAGCTCGTATGGTTGAGTAATGCAGGGATGACAGACAAACCCCCACATCTGGAAGTCTGGTTTTGCTGAAATCTTTATGACAGCTACAGTTATCCCAACTATAGGACTGAAGTAGGAAATAACAAAAAAAGGCTATTCTTACCAATTCCTTTTCTTCTGTATTTGGAATCCACTGCTAACATGGCTATATAACCTCTGCGGAACATCTTTTTGTGCATATCCAGCTTGCAGACGATGGCACCTACACACTCCTCACCTACCATGGCCTTAAAGACAAACATACACGTACGCATTCTCAGTTTGTGATCTCCAGTGCTACCAAAAGCAGTAAACCAGTTCATTTTAACTGAAACAGCCACATAAAATTTGTTTGCATAAAAGCTATTAAAAACCCCAACTAAATAATTTTTAAAACTTATCCAGAAGTATAAATAACATTAAAGGACTCTTATTTCTTTATTACATTCAAATAAAGTTACAGTCAATTAACAATCAATGAATTGTCCTGGAAAGAATCACAGTACTATTCCATGAAGTCTACAGGTGTGTGATAGGGGAAAAAAAAAAAAGGTTAAGGCATAAATCACCTTTTTAAAAAGTCCATTTCTGTTTTATACTGATCTGAATTTTCATGTACAAGGGCTATGGTAGATAACATGCTTAATTCTTGCCTGGTTTTAATGTCAAGGCCACAATGGATCAGAGAAAAATGTTGCTGCGTTTCATCTTTAGAAACTGTCATTTTCAGCCACGTGACACCCAAAGAACAAACAAAAAAGCACACACTTAATTTCACACATTTTAACTGTTTGGAGATTCCATTTGTTAAGAGCTACGCACTGACAGTTAATCCCAACGGCACTGTCACAAAAAGTGTGGTCAAGGAGATGTAGTTATTCTGAAATGTTAAGGAAAAGAAAATAACTCCCCCCCAACCACTTATCGAACTACTTGCACAACTATTCTGTTTGCCAAAATTTTACCATGAAATATATTAGAGAAAGGCTGTAAGAAAAACTAAGTCATATGTTAACTGAAGGATTAGGCAGCGTGAGGGATTAATGACATTATAACCTGCAGCACTAACACTGAATAATGCTGCAGAGTAGGACAGCATCCACAGGCAAAATGAAACACTATTCATTCAGGAAAGATTGACAGAGATAAAAAGAAACTCTTAATTGTACATATGGGCGTATAAGTGGATCCACAGACTTTGACAGACCTGTATTTGTAGGGGGGAAACCAGCTTTCGGCTCAAGTGCAGCAGCTAAACCGGGACTACAGCACATGATTGGCACAAGCATGTGCTGGCACAAGCGCTTCGGGATAATCCAAATTTACAGCAGGAAAACACGGCAAATGAAAAGGACTTGGCAAAGCCGGGATCTCTAATGTCTATGGTATAGACTCTATGGTCTCCAACCATCTAAACATTTTTGTGCACAGCTTGTAGGCTAAAGCTCAACGGACAGAAGGTTTGTTCATGCAGATCATAACACAGGCACAGACCCACAGTTTTTTCGTCTTAAAAAGAATGTCTTCTAGCATCTCTACCTGGAGGGTGGGTTATTAACCACGTAGCTGTATCAAAGCTGAAAACGAAGCAGCCCAAAATATACATGCTGCAGTTCCAAAGCTCCATGACACAGCATGATCCTAACACCATTTCTAATGTAGTTTAAGCTCATCAGGCAAATAGAATTATTGCAAAGTTTTTATTTGGCAGGAAAATACATGTTTTAGCAGTATCCGAGAACAACTCTGAACAATCTAAACAAGCGTTTCTTAAAAACTGTAGCATGATCTAAAAGGACTGAAATACACAGCCTCTAAGCAGTCTTTCATTTGGTCTAAAATACAGTTTATTCCCTAGAAAAGCTGTACTTATACTAAAACTGTGTATGCAAAGTGTCAGCTCAAGGCAAGTTTTGTGTCTCGGCTCAGACCTGAGAAAACCGGGGAGTTAAATAGAGAGTATCAGCAGACAGACTGTTCATAACACTGCTATAATTATGCAGAGTACCTAGATGTAATCTTATACCTCACTAAAAAAAAAAAGTGCACACTACAAACTAGCACGTTACAGTTTTGCTTTGCCCTGAAGTGAACACGTGCAAATTGTTGATCGTAACAGTCATGCGGAGAATTTTTAAGATATATTTTTTACTAACTTCAAGAGAGTGACATTCTAGACACTGCATATCTGTGTCTGTTCTCATTTGGGGCACTTTTCAGAAAAGCTGCGTTCATGAATCATAGATTTAAAGCGCTAAAAGAACAGTAAAAAATTTTGTTTTGGTGATCAAAGAAGCAAATACCCACTGGTTTTACCACTTATAGCCAGAGAGCTGAATAAAGTATGACTTTGCAACCGGTTTCCCAAACACGTGAATCTATTTCTCTGTCTTTAGGCAGGTAAATCTGCCAGTTAATCTGAGTTTTTTCCACTTACTGAGGGAGTGCTGCATTATTTCCGCCTCAATTTGAGGTTTTTTGTTGCCTTTCCTCTCCTTTCTCCTTCTTTCCAACCTTACCTAGAGCCAGAAATGAACTTAAAATGTGATGTAAAACTTCATAATTTAATTCCCTGGAGAAGGTTAAAGTATTTAAATAAAACCAAAACAGACTGAAATACAGAGAGTGGGGAGGAGAGAGAAGAAGCAGCAGCCACAGAACACCATTCATGAAAAGTCAATCATGGGCCAAATGTTCTTTTCAGGTATATAGATTACTTCTAAACATACAGGAGTTTCTACAAACAGAATTCAGCCCAAGTTACTATTATATATTATAAACCCCACAGAGTACTCTTAGATTTACTTCAATCGTAAGTCATTAGTAGGATTTACATACATGAATTCAAATCCAATATTTGCATCAACTTTGTTCTTATGAATAAGTTTAAATGTTTAAAATAAACTGGATTTTAATATCTTTGTATTGCAACCATGTATTCCTAGAAGAGTTAGCACAGAAATGGCTGTAAATCAGCAAGAACATTACTTTTCACAAAATTAAACAATTGCCATTAACTTCATTAGCAAAGACAGCATTAAGTCTGTCACCCACAGTCCGAGTATGCATTTCATACCCAGATTCTGGGACACTTGTTCCCATTTAAAGAAGATTAAAACAACCAACTAGCCCTGAAAGAGAAATATTTTTGTGATTCAAATGCAGTAGAACCTGCGCTACTGCAACACAACTTCCCTTCTACACATGCACCAAAATCCATCCTGAAGCATCACAGAAACAGCTCTGCACGAATCCTTCGGCTCACATTTAGCCATCGTGTTCTTGAATGCCATTAGAGGATACATTTAGGCTAATGGTTTTAACCTAAAGTCTGGCAATTCAGTCAGAGCTCTTTACGATACTGGGCAAATCACTAAGTCGCTCTGTTTCCACTCGATGAAACTGGACACCAGTAATTCCCTCCCGTACAAGGGCATTGCCAGAATAACTACACTGGTTGTTTTTACGTACTCGGATGCTGCAATAACCGAAGTTTTCACAAAGCCTCTGACAGCAAGAAGCAACACAGCAAGCCGGTATCTGAAACCACAATTGTATCTAAGAGGAAACTGGAATGCAAAGAGAGTTTGCAAATTGGGAGAGAGAATTTCTTCCTAGGTCTGCCATGAGGCTAAGGAGACTTCCCAACCAATTTCCTAATTTTTCTGGTTGTTCTTTTATTCCCCAAGGTTTCCACAACTGAAAAACAGGGGTGATGCCTTACAAGTCTTAATTTCAACAGGAAGGATGCTCAGACTCTTGAATAAAATCCAATGGAAAAAAAAGGCAAAGCATTAATATAAAACAAGATCTTAACTGCAGTCATTTAGGATTCACAACACATCTAAAACTACTCACATGGAATTAATAGGTTATTTTTAAACTTGTGAAAATTTAAATTATAAATGCTGCTATAGCTAGTAGCAAAGTTAAGAACCCAATAAAAACACTGATTTTCCAGATTTTTCTTAAAAGGCAGCTGAGTGCTACGGTATTATGAATTACAGGAGAGGTTACAAAACCCAGCCCGAACTCTGCTTTTATTATGTCCTGTCTTATCCAAACTCTGACACAGAGCAAGGTCTCCTAAGCTCACCTCTCCCACGCTAAAGTATTTTGAAAATAATTTTCGGAAATAATTAATGTACCAGTTCTAAATGGAAGCTTTAGAACTTGAACACCGCTAAGACCAGAAGCCATGAAAACACTTTAAAAGGAAGCTTCAACTTTTAAAATGCATTTACAATCCATACGAGGACATAGCTGTAGTGATGCTTAAAAGTGCTTCACATAAAAGAAAAGAGCCCTTTCCCCTGTCATTTTTTTGACAGATGAGTGGTTATCGTAAGTCATTTGAAGAGGAACTGGACTGAGAGAGCGCCTGGGAATAAGTACAAACCAGGCATTTACAGGGCATCCACAGCCAGCACGCAGCGCGAACCTGCCCTCCCAAAGACAGGTAAAACCTGAGTCTAAGCAGAGAGTTACAGTTTATGGAGGAGAAGGTTATTACCTTGCAACAGCTCAGTTGCTGGAGTGTAACACATCATAACTGATCAGGTGTTCTCAACTTGTTACCCCTAGATTCAGGAAGACAGTTACATGGATACACTTGGCTCTAGTTTTGAACATTCCCAGTACCTCCAGGTTCATTTAAAGTGGAATATGAACTACTTTTTTGAGCATACAGATAGGATGTGGTTTCATACAGTGACTAGTTCGGGTTGGTCCGATGGCTTCCCTCCTGCTGGGCATTCTTACCTCTTCCCTTGTACCAACACCTGTGATATTCTACTGTGAATATATTTGGAGCCCTAAACCAACAAAAGCCTGACCCTAAAATATATACATACATACACACACTTTTAAATATATGGTGATGGTGGGAAGGCTACCTTAGCTTCCTAAATCAGAGAAATGCAATGGTTAGCAAAGCCAGGAAGAGGGAGATGAACAAAAAGGAAAAGCAAGGAGTCTTTTGGATCACACTTGCCCTGGGAGCACTGGTGCACGCTTTGGGAAAGCTAAGCCAAAACTCAGCAAGTTTCAAACCCGTGAGATAATCATTGACCCGAACAATCTTAATAACGTCCCCAGGAAACAGCTCTGCATTGTCAGGTATGCAAAACGCTAGACAGCAAAAATATGGTGTTTTAAGATGGTTGATTGAATAAATATTAGCAAAGGACAGTTGCCAATCACATATGGAAAATACACATCCCACGTTCAATTTAAATGGTGTTAGTACCTTCCCCTCGCATGTGGTGAAAGGGAAAGGAGCCCATGACAGTGCAACGAAGACAGCTGAATATGCACTGGAAGATTTTAAAAAATGATGCCAACGTTCTGTAAAGGAATTGATTGAACCCCTAGAGGTATTTTTTTCAAATACAATTGAATTGCAGACTAACCTCTCTCTTCAAGACCAATCAAACCAAAACCTGAAACCAGACGGGTGTGAGGCCACAAGGTATCAAAGGCAAATAATTCTGTGAGATCAGGCGCTATGCTGCTGTTCACCATCCTGACACTGTTCTTGCTAATTGGAATATGCAGTCCCTGACTGAAGATAAATATTTCAAAGAGACTTATTAGACAGAAGTAGTTCAGGAATCCATTAACTGCAGGAACAAATTAAATTTTATAGAACACAAAGTCTTCAAGACAGCCCCTAAAACACAAGCCTTACAAATACTAAAATGAGTCACAAAAACACCATCAAATTTGACTCAACATACTGCAAAAGCTTGAAATTATTAAGTAGATAACAATTTGCTAACAGCTTTAGACATTCATAGCCATATATTCTTCTCTATGGTTTTATGTACTTTACATTGTGCCACCCTTCAAAAAAAATGGCAAATACACAGAGTTCAGGTGAAGTTTTGTTGATTCTTCAAGGCTACTAAAAAAAAAGAAGCTGTCATTACAAAATAAGCTTAAGACACTTTCTTTTCCTTGAGTGATATCTTATTCTTTGAATGCACTTATTAGAAATCACCTGATTGAGTGCTCTGTCAAACAACTTGCTCTTTTCCTAACAAAATTTCCCTGGTTATTCCTGGACAAAAAAAAAAAAACAAACAACAAACACAACATTTAAAGTCTAAACAGATGCACTGTGATCTAACAGTATCCAACATTACCAGCAATACACTTGATGCTGAAAGGATGGACATTTGTAGTTCACAAGCACTTCTTTTCAATATGAGGTGAATCGGTCGCATGCACAGCTCAGGGCTTGAAAAATACCATTCTGCTCCCATCAGCATCCTTATAATGGCAAACATGACTCTGTATCGAACAATGTTTTCAAATATTTTCATATTTCTATTTTGTTCCAGAAGTTAATGCTTTGCTCAACTTCGTATAATCCTACTGTATTCCCTTTGCGGGGTTTTAAGAAGCACAGTTCTGAAAATCCTCCTATAAATCACATAAATCCTGCCATAAATTATACCAGACCCTAAACCAAGAACATTCAGGAAGTTTATGGCCAGATGGATTCCATTAGTCTCACCTCCTGTACTCATATTCTATTGAAATTTTACAGAGACACTCCTGAATCGAAGGGTGTCTTGGCTCTGGCTAAATCACACCTTTCAGAGAGGTGTCCAGCCTTGATTAAAACACAGAGAGAAGAATTCATCATTTACCTTAACAAGGAAGTGCCACACACTCCCAGAAATGTTCTCTTTTGAGGATATCAGTTTTCCTGTGAGTAAATCAAACACAGCTAAGCTCACGCTATGCACGTACACCCCCCAGGCCAACTTACACTCAGTTTCCTCTATCTGTGGACAGATTAGCATCCTAAAAGCATCCTTTTCAACCCAGACACAAGTTTTTCCATAAGTAGCGCTGAACGTTTAGAAAGACAGGGTGACACCTACATCAATCTTTCCAATAGTACAGTAGGAAGAATATAAAACTGATCACATTGTTAGCACAGCAAGAGAATCTAAGCAGCAAACACTATCACACCTGTAAGAAGCAATAGTTGTACTTGTCTTTTTCAAAGCTAGTAGATCAAAAAGTCTACAAAACTTTCAACTGTCTCTCCATGTATCACTTAAAATTTATAAAGTAGCCATGAAGTCTCTTTTAAAACCATTGTGCAAGAATTACTAAGCACTCATAAGACACTAGTGGGCTATGAACACTCTTTTTTTAAATGCAAACCTAGGAACTGAGACAGAATGACAAAATGATCTACCAAAGGTCACAAAAGTCAATGTCAAACCCAAGATTAGAAGCCTTGAATTCCTGGATCCTAGCCCTGTGCTCAAACCTTTACCCCACCACTTAAAACATCAATTAATGAATGTAGGAACTTCAGTCGTATGCTTTACTTATACAAGCATAGGTCACAAGGGAACTTCATTAGGAAGACAGGTACTTCCAAAAAACCTTGGCCTTATCCACAAAAAAAATTATTAGAAGTATTTCCACAAATGTCAACCCTTTAATCCTCTCCTCCCCAGCCCCAAACCACTCCCAATTCTTGCCCTCCCTGGCCCCTCCGGCACTTACCAAAAAGCAAAGTTGTGGCCAGTTGTGGATAAAATACCTATATGTGTAAATGGAGTAGGGTTCAGACAGATCTTTGGTGATCAGTCTCATGATATCGGGCATCTGCAGCTCTGACTCATATCGGACGTATTGTATCGTTAGGTCCTCCTCGGGCTGAGAGTCCGTTCCCGAGCCTTTCAAACTGCAAGCTGCCTCTAAGGACCTGGAGAGCAGCAGCAGGGACTCCTCCTCCTCACCTCCTTCATCCCCATCCTCCTGCTCTTCCTCCTCCAAGCCAGTCCCTCCTGCCAGTCCATTGCGGGCTGCAGTCTTAGCAGCAGTTGTAGTTGTGTTAGCAGGCTGGCTCCTGTCCCCTGTTGCCGCTGCTGGGGGAGAAGGAGGAGGAGAGGGCGCAGTCCTTCCCTGGGGAGGGAGGTGGTTGCTAAGGGGGGACGAGCACGGTGCTGTGGTCGGGGGCGAGGACTGCTGCTGCTGTCCGGAGCCCATTGTTTTGCTGGCTCGCTTGTTCTCCAGCCCCTCGGGGGCTGTCCCTGCCTCCGAGCTGAGGATCTTGCTCTTGAGGGAGGCCCGCAGGTGCCGCAGCTCGGGGCTGATGAGGCCGTTGAGCTGGTGGTTGTGGTGCGGGGGATGGTGGTGGTGGTGGCGGTGGAGGCGGTGCTGCTGCCCCCCCTTGTCGCTGCCGCCTCCTCCTCCTCGCTGCTGCTGCTCCCGGCCGCCCGCGGGTCCCTCCTCTTCCTCCTCCTCTTCGGCCTCCTCGTCCTGGGCCCCGGTGCAGGCGGCGGCGGCGGCAGAGGAGGGGGAAGAGGAGGAGGAGGAAGCAGCCCCCCCCCCTCCTCCTCCGGGGAAGGGGGAGAGCGTGTCCCCCTGCGGGGAGAGGACGCTGCTAGGCCCCGGCGGTACCTCGGCCATGTCCTACGGGAGAGACCGACACAAACCCACCGAGGAAGGGGGAGTCAGACGAGACGGGGGGGGGGGGGGCGGCCTCCTCACGGTCCGCGGTCGGAGCGAGGGGGGCGAAGAGGGGGGGGGGCGCGAACAAAGGCAGAGACGGTGCCCGGGCCCCGCCTCGCCGCCCCGCCGCCGCCTCTTCCTGCCGTCCCGTTCCCCCCGCCACTATCGCCAGGGCCCTTCCCCGCTCCCCTGGGGGCCCCGGGCGGGCACCCGCCGCCGCCGCGGCCTCCCCGCCCGCCGCCGCCGCCACTCACCCCCACGTCTCCTCAGCGCCGCGGCTCCCACTCTCCGCTCAGCCAGCGGCCGCCAAGCGCGGCCGCCGCTGCCGTAACCCGCGGCCAAGTTTCCTGTCAGCCTTTACGACACTTCCTCCCTTGGCGGCGCGGCCTAGCGACGGCGGGGCGGGGCGACGAGCGCGGGCGGGGAGCGGGTTCATCATGCTGGCGGCCCGGTCCCGCCGCCCCCCGTGCGGTGTCTGTGCCCGCAGGGTCCTGCTGCCCCCGCTGCACAGCCCGGGAGGGGCGGGACACCCGCTCCCAGGGCAGCTGCTGGGGTCGCGGCCTGGCCGGGTGAGGCGGCGCTGGGGTCAGGCTGGGGCCTTCGGGCCCGCTCAGCCCCCAGCCGGTGTCCCTGCGCCTGTGGAGCCTGTGTCGGCGTCTGGAATATTGTCTTGCACCTGGAATCTTGTGTCCAGTTGTGGCCCCTCAGTTCCAGCAGGACAGGGAACTGCTGGAGAGAGTCCAGCGCAGCCACCAAGATGCTGCAGGGAGTGGAGCATCTCCCGTGTGAGGAAAGGCTGAGGGAGCTGGGGCTCTGGAGCTGGACAAGAGGAGACCGAGGGGCAACCTCATTAATGGTTGTAAATATGGAAAGAGTGAGTGTCAGGAGGATGGAGCCAGGCTCTTCTCGGTGACAACCCATGATAGGACAAGGGGTAATGGGTACAAACTGGAACACAAGAGGTTCCGCTTAAATATAAGAAGAAACTTCTTCTCAGTGAGGGTGGCAGAGCCTGGCCCAGGCTGCCCAGGGAGGTTGTGGAGTCTCCTTCTGTGCAGACATTCCAACCCGCCTGGACACCTTCCTGTGTAACCTCAGCTGGGTGTTCCTGCTCCATGGGGGATTGCACTGGATGAGCTTTCCAGGTCCCTTCCAATCCCTGACATTCTGTGATTCTATGTTTAAACATCTCCCTTTGCCACCTCCCCTGCCCCAGGAGATGCTCACACTGGTCTTTGTGCTTTGTTTTGTTTGGTCAGCACAGGTGCTGCCCACAGGACGCTGCCAGCAGTGCTGGGTCTGGGGACAGTGTTCTGGTGGGTGATGCTCAGTTACAGATGAGGGAAGAGTGCAGGAGCTGTTGCTCTTCCTTCCACGTGCTGGACGTGGTTCCTCAGCTGGATGGGCACATGGCTGCCTCGTGCATCTGAAAATGGTGGAAACTCGACAAAGCTGAGTGTCAAGCAATCCAGTTTCTCCACTGCTGTTCCACATTAAATAAGCCCAGTTTTAAGAAGACACTGCTAGGTTTCAGCAACAAATCCTTTCAATCGGAGGTTTCCATTTATGTACACACGCCGCCCCCCAAGGCACAAAGAAATAGCATGTTCTTTCTGTTCACAGAATCACAGGGTGGTTGGGGTTGAAGGGACCTCTGGAGATCCCCCAGTCCAACCCCCCACTCACGCAGGGTCACAGAGCAGATCACACAGGTGGGTCCAGGGGGTTTGAATGTCTCAGAGCAGGAGACTCCACACCCGCTCTGGGCAGCCTGGGCCAGGCTCTGGCACCTCCCAGCAAACAAGTTTCTCCTCATGTTCAGGTGGAACCTCCTGTGTTTCGGTCTGTTCTCACATGAAAGCTTTGCAGGGCTGTTGTAAGACCTGCTCATTTTCATTTGCTACAGTTATTTTTCAAGGAAGTGACAGGTCTGGACTTAAAAGGAAAATCCAGCAACTACTCTACGTGTCCTAACAGGATTCTTTAATTAGGAAGAAAATAGACCGTGGGGTTACAGGCTTCTGTTTATGAATTGCTGAGTTCTGAAGTAAAGTGGGAAAAGAGTAAAATAGCTATTTTAAAGTGAGTGAATTATAAAGCTATTATTCAAAGTAATTAATGATGGAAATGCTTAATTTTTGACAATGAAATTGGTCTCTGTATCTTTTGAGATTTATTCTTTTCCAAGTGCCCATTCAGAAAGTTTAATGCATATTATCTCTATTCACATTGCCTTCGTGTGTCCAGTTGCTCTGCAGATTTTAGACACTTGTATCTGCTCTGCAAAGGTGTTCACATACATAATTTTGTTCAGGGGTTTAATGAGTTTTTTTGATGTGTTTTCGGGCACCAAAGGACACTTGTGGGCCTGATCAGAACTGCTCTGGCTCACCAGCAGTGCTGTTACGTGCACTGTCCTCCGGTAGTTTAAACAGAAAGAACAAACAAATGTCCTGTGAGTGCAGGGGTGGCCCAAATTCTGTTCTAGTTTGCTATGTCGCTGCAGGGTGATTGAGAGCGTCTCAGCCACACATTAGGGTGATATCTGTGTTAAGAAGATGATCCAATGCCACCAAACATTATTAGAGAGGGTGAAGATCATCTAACTTATCATGGAAACACGCTGTTAACTGCAGTGAGGTTACAGGAACCATGCAAAAAAAAGCCTCTTTTGTGTGCTCTCCTACACACCGGTAACATTCTTTGTTCCGCTTCCAATACCTGTTGAACCACTTCCAACCTCAGAAGGTCTTAACTGTTCCTTATCCGTAGCGAGGATCCATCTGTCCAAAGCAGACATGGGCAGGACAGATGCCTCTGAGCTGGTGCCTTTGATTCCGCTTAACGTCGATGGAGAGGAAAAGGCACTTCTGTGCTGGGATCCAGCTCATCCTAAAGTAGATAAGTTGTGCTTTGGATTTGCCGTCATCTTGTTCAATAAAGGGAACTTGACGTAACTGGTTTGTCTCAGACAGATACCCCCGCTGTCACTCTCTGACGTTAGGTGGAAGGTGTCCTACAGTCACCACTGAGATGGTCTTAGTCTGAGTCCCTACTGTACCTTTTAGTTGTTTTCTTTCTTGTCTTTTTAAAATGGCTTTAGGTACATTTTATTCTGTAGGTTTCCTCTCAGTGTTTTTTGAAGCTCTGGCAGCCCTGAGCATGCTCATGCTGTTGAAAATCACGCCTTCTGAAGCAGAGATGGGGTTGGAACACAAGCCTCCTTGTTTCTAGTTCTTTGTTTAGTAACTCTGTGACCTTGGGGGTTTCTGTGGCTAACTTACTTGTTAAGAAAACAGCCCACACTTAGGGAAACCCTGTGTAGTTCTTATCTATGAAAAGAAAGGGAGCTGTTCATGACCTTCCTCCCTCAGTATTTAAGGGAAATACCTACAAATTGATTTAGCTTCACAGTTGCTCTACATTAGATCTGAACTCAAGGAGACCTTGGTGGAAAATGGACATCTAAACATGCCACGATCCCTCCTATAATAAAGGTGACATCCCAGCTACACCAGAAATAGGGATGTCGCTGACAGTATATTGAGATGTACTTGATCTGGGCAATAAACAGCGGGAGCAGGTCAGTGCTTAACAAAGAAGCATTCTTTTATTTTCTCAAAGAAGGGGAAGTAGTTTGACATGAGCATTTGACATGGAAGTAGCATTCCTTCCACCTAAAATGTTCTTCCTTGTTCTTCACTTATCAACAATGACTCTTGAAAAGAGTTACCCAGCATGTAACAGTGACCATGTTACTTGAACTCTGAGTTCAGCAGCAAATCAATAATGAAATTGTCACTTTTTCCTTTCCATGTGTCTAAGTAAAAAATAAACGAGATCTTAAAATGTAAGATCTGATTTTTCAGGTAAGAAGGTTTTCATGTGCCTTGTCAGCGTTACGGCCCCATGGACATCCCCCTTCCTGGGGGTTTGCGTGGTTGGGCTCAGGGACAGCTTTGAGTGCAATAGATGGCGCGACTGTGTCTGCTTCTCCTTGCACTTGCCCCATCGCTGTGGACTTGTCTGATGATCTGGACTTTCAGATGAACCTGGTCACTGTCAAAAATCACAGAATCACAGGGTGGTTGGGGTTGAAGGGACCTCTGGAGATCATCCAGTCCAACCCCCCTGCTCACGCAGGGTCACAGAGCAGATCACACAGGTGGGTCCAGGGGGTTTGAATGTCTCAGAGATGGAGACTCCACACCCGCTCTGGGCAGCCTGGGCCAGGGCTGTCACCCAAGCATCTCTGTTTGCTTTGCTCGGGTGCTGCTGGGCTGTGTCTTTGTTGTTGAGGCCACCTTGCTGTCCTCACCTCTTCCACCCAGACCACCTTGCTGTCACAACCAGTTGGACAACCAGCGTCCAACTTTGCTGTTCCTTGGCAACTGCGTGTATGAGCATCCCTGCACCTCGCCATGGAGAGCGGGGCTCCCTGTGCTGATTTCCTTGTCTTTTTTGTGATGCTTTAAGGATAAAGAGAGAGTACGAACAACTGGCAGGCTGTTGTTAAACTAACGCGGCTTGGCTTTGGTCCTCTGCAATTCAAATAGCCATGAGATGACTGAAGGCTCTGGGGAAACCTTATAGCAGCCTGCCAGTATTTAAAGGGAGCCTACAAAAGGATGGGGAGGGATAGTTATCAGGGAGTGTAGTAACAGGACGAGGGATAATGGTTTTAAACTGAAGGAGGGGAGATTTAGATTAGATATAAGGAAGAAATCCTTCCCAATGATGGTGGTGAGGCACTGGGACAGGCTGCCCAGAGAAGCTGTGGGTCATAGAATCATAGAATCACGGAATGTCAGGGATTGGAAGGGACCTTGAAAGCTCATCCGGTGCAATCCCCCCATGGAGCAGGAACACCCAGATGAGGTTACACAGGAAGGTGTCCAGGCGGGTTGGAATGTCTGCACAGAAGGAGACTCCACAACCCCCCTGGGCAGCCTGGGCCAGTGCTCTGTTACCCTCACTGAGAAGAAGTTTCTTCTCAAGTTTAAGTGGAACCTCTTATGTTCCAGTTTAAACCCATTACTCCTTGTCCTACCATTGTTTGTCACCAAGAAGAGCCTGGCTCCATCCTCATGACACTCACCCTTTGTATATTTATAAACATTAATAAGGTCACCCCTCAGTCTCCTCCAAACTAAAGAGCCCCAGCTCCCTCAGCCTTTCCTCACATGGGAGATGCTCCACTCCCTTCAGCATCTTGGTTGCCCTACGCTGGACTCTCTCCAGCAGTTCCCTGTCCTGCTGGAACTGAAGAGATGGGTGTCCCATCCCTGGGAGTGTTTGAGACCAGGTTGAACAGGGCTTTGAGCAACTTGGTCTAGTGGAAGGTGTCCCTGCCCATGGCAGGGGGTTGGAATTAGATGGTCTTTAAGGTCCCTTCCAACCCGAATCATTCTATGATTCCATGATTCTATGATAGCAAAGATGTATGTGCAAGTCTGAAATTTCTGCACTGAACTCTGCGTTCAGAGAGGAGAAGCAACATGTGCTGACAGAGGTGGAAATACTGGGTCTGTCCAAGTTCCTGAAGCAGCAAATACAGAAGCGTGCAAAAATTACACAAAGTTATAAACACAAGAAAAGAGGAATTCAGTAAAAACAAAATGTAGATGTTTGTATCAAATAGCATTGTTCAGTTCCCAGTGAGGAAACTGGCTATTTAATGGTAGGATTCGTGTTCAGAGAGGGAATCTTCTGTGTAAAATGGTCAGTCTGCAAAAACTGCAGTTCAGAAAGTGTCGTAACAAGAGAAATCACAAGAGGGTAGTGTTGTACAGCACTCCAGCCTCTCTGCAATTCCCACAGCAGTGACCCTCTGCCATAAACCAAGTTTATTTTAGCAGAGGAAGATACAAAAGTCACAATCTGCATCTCTTCTGACAGCAGTCCTTGGGAAGGTGACATTTTTCTCATGCGTCAGGATCAATACAGCAGCAGAATTGCCATCTCCACCTTTGTAGCTACATTGAAACCAAGTGTGAAATAACAGTAAGAGAGGTTTGACGGGTTTAAAAAAAAAAAGAAACAAATAAAGCAGAGATCTGTCAAAGATGAATCATTGCAATATTGATTCAATTTCTTGGACTTACCTTTTTTTTTTTTCTCCTACTATAGGTGAAATCATATGACTCCTTGATAAGTAAAGCTGACTTCCCTTAGTCTTGCCTACTCTCAATGGCAGGAAGAAATCCTGGCTCAGTAAAAGGTGTGTCGGTAACCTCATTTGAGAATACTCCTTCTAATAAGGAGCTCTTGAGCTTTCCAGGAAGAGTTTCTTTCTGTCTTTGCTACCCTGCCAAGACTCCTCTCACTTCTCCCCATCTCTTGGGGACACAGCGGCCCTTACTGGTATTGGAAGAAGCAACAGAGCACGGGGAATCTCCCCACCTTTCTGTTGAACCTGCACTTGATGTGTGCTTAGAAACCCAGTAAAAATACACTTAAGAGCAGAGATGCTTATTTAGAGATGATTTCATTGAACGTTCCGTTATGCCTGGCATCTGGCCTGTGAAGCTAATGGGGAATTATTAATTTAAAATGATGTGCTGCGCTGTGGACAGCCAGAGCCTGTTCTTATCTTCACAACCCTTTATCAAAAAGGGGCAGAGAAGGAAGGGTGCAGGGGGAAGCTGCAAATGTGATGTACGGGAAAGCTCAATGTAGAGCTGCAAAGCTAAGGCCAGTAACTAAGTGATGTGTATAGACCCAACTCCGCTGCAAACAGTCCCTGGCACAGAAGGGAAAGTGCTGTGAGAATTACACGTTTGGCTTTCTCATCCAGCCGGTTGCTCGTTCCGTCATTGTTTGGTGCTCTCAGCATTGCACAAGGAGATATTTTCACTTGAGCAAGTCAATATGCTGATCTTCTTGCAAGAGCTGCTCACCCACACACTCCGACCCATCCCACTTTATTGCATGAACGGAGCACGCTGGCAGCAAATCCAGGCGTACGTTCTTGCAATAACACCCGTCAACAGTTTTAGGCTCAGTTTGACCACTTGGCTTGGGTTTGGTTTACAGCTGTCAAGCAAAAGGAGAATGTAGTTACAGCAGATTAAAAAATCATGTGGCTCTCTATCCTTTTGAGCGAATTTGCTGAAAACTGTACAATAGGCACCATATTCACCATTTACCATACCAATGTATATTGAACATCCCTGGATTTAAGGAAATAAATTGGAGCCAACGAGAAATCTCTTACTTACTTCAGCAGAAACACAGACAGATCAACACTATAGTCTTTTGAAAAAAGCTACCTAAAACTGTTTAAAATATGATTTAGCATGTGGTCATTAAAATACAATAATATTTTCAGAAGGTCCTCTGCCAGCTGCTGTTTTACTTTTGCTTATAGATTCCCTATGATATGAAGTATTTAAGTGAGTAAATACCCTTCATAACTGTGGAGGATGAAGAAGATGGGAATGGAAACTTACTGGAAAAGGGAAGGGTTGGAAGGAGGAGTTAAGGAATTATGGATGCATCAGCTTATCTTAAAAATCCCGAAACAAATAATCAAACATTTCTAAGCATTTAAGAGAAAACAAGGAGATTAGTGACAGTCAACATGGATTCGTCAAGGACAAATCATGTTAAACTGATCGAATTTCCTTACGTGACAAGAGTAACAGGCGTTGAGACAGAGGAGAAATGGTTTAAGTCGTAAGTCTTGACATGAGTTAGACTTTGACCGGCCATTCTCACAGGCAAGCCAGGGAAATGTGGTGTATGTGAAATTCTAAAAGTCTGAGTGCAAAATGGTTTGGAGAATAATTCTCAATGGTTCACCAGTAAAGTCTAAGAGATGGGTGAGAGCTGGTGTATTATTCAAAATTTTCAATGGACTAGAAATGGTATTTTTTACATTTGGAGGCAAAGCCATGCAAGGCTGGACTGCAGAGACAGGACCAGAGCTGCAAAGGATCTTGAGAAATGAGAAACACAGTCTGAAAAAGGCAGAACACTTGGATTAAGAGGAGCACAAGGTGCTAGGCTTAGGAAGGAACAAACAGCTACACAAATGCAGGCTGGAGAACAATGGGAGAGCAGCTGGAGCTCTTTGGAAAAGAGCACGAAGAGGAGCCCTGAGCTGTCGGGAAGCAGCAGCTGGAGCCCAGCGTTGGGCTCCGCAAGAGCCCCGGGGGCTAATTCAGAAGCGTGCAAAGTGGTGCACAGCAATGAGCAGAGACCTCCAAACCAGGACTTGTCATGGGCTTCTTCAGCTTGTGAAAGAGTCACTAACGCAAGACACCATCTTCATGTCCAGGGTGGACAGGGCGAGAAGTACTGACCAAAAGAATCCTGAAAAATGTGTTAACTGCGGACAGTGAAGTCTTGCAGTCAGCTCCTGGAGACGATCACCATGGCAAGCTTTTAAGAACAAAAAATGTATAGCTGATCCTTTCTGTTTACACAGGAATAGATTAGAGGATGTTCTTGAGGTCTTTTCATCCTCTGCTTTTATTAAAATTTCAGCAATAGAATAATCTTTTATCATAAAAAGTGGATTTTATATTACAAGCACATGTGACGAACGCGAAGCTGACGCCAAATCATTATACTGACTTCACTGGTGGGGTACTGAGAATGGAATTAGCAAAGTATTCTGTGTCTGCTAATCTAATTATATCAAAGGTTACATTACAGTGAGTATTAAACAAACATTTCAGTGTGAAGTGGTGTATGAAACTGTTGGTTACTTCTCTTATGTGATGCTACAGGGGCAAATTTCCCTTTAACAGGACTCCTTTGGGGAGCAGAAAGGGAGAATATCTGGCCTGGGAAGTGAAACTCCTGCTTGCTCCACACCACACTGCGGCAATGCTGATCTTGTCACTCTCTCTTCATCATGGCGTAGATATTTAAGATAACTAAAATGCTGCAGGGAATTAGGCAACTTAAACCATCATCCTTCTTACAATTTATTATCATGCATGTGCAAACCCATTTTTATTCACTTAAGACCAGTACATCCAGTACGTGTATTTGATTTGGGACTATTTGTGATCTTAAGCTTAGATGTGGGTTTAAATGTATCGCTGGCTGCGATGTTATAGTTTTGCCTTCATTTTTCTCTGGTTCACACTGAATCAAATCCTGATGCCACCAAACAATAACTCAGCTCTGATTTCCCTGGGGCAAGAATTCAACTCGTACTGGCTATTCTACACTGAGGCTTAGTTGGCTCACACAGGGCCAGAGATAGGCAGTGGTATTTTGCATTCAGTGAGGAAATACAAGTGTCCACATTCCTTTCTGAGGCAGAAAAGTGCTGCTTGCAGTGCTCAGGATAGTTCCAGGGATATTTATTTTTAATACTTTCAAAAATATCCTGCAAGTAACTCTTGGCAGTATCTCCTGCACCACCTGCTACTCCTACTCAGGAAATCAGAATTGGCTGGATGAGGGTGGCTGGAGTAAAAGTGGCTTGGGAATCTCACCTTTACATTTGTTTTCATGGTCACCAGAACCAAAATTCAGATTTAACTGAATATTCGATCTTGTTTCGCTGTATATTTTCCTTGAAAGGAAAACAACAGGACCCTTGATGCTCTGAATGCTTTTATTCTGCTCATTTACCAATACCCTGTCATGACTCTGGACAAAACTGTTACAATTATGGTCTTGATCTAAAAGTTGTCCATTGTAAAAAACAAACCAAACAACAGACCAGCTGCTACAGCCTTTGCAACAAACAGGTGACATTTAATGGTAAAGCTGTCAACAATACAGTGGACTTGTACAGTGGAAACCTCTTTCTCCACTACATGACTGGTGGTTTTAATCTCTTTCCTGCTTTTATTTCCCCTCTCCTTTAAAATATAGTTACTATCCCCATAAAAATATGGGGATAGTAACTTCTACATCCTTCAAGGCATTTTGAAAATATGTTCCATGTTGCCCAAGCACTAAATGAACACTGCAAGCCAAAACCAAAGGTGTGGGCACTTCAGGGTGGACCCTGAGAATGCGATGGGGACACATGGAAGGAGAATAGAGCTCATTTTGTCCCATGCTAATAATCTGTTTAGCGCTGTGTTTGCATAGAAAACCTCCACCTATTACTTTTCATGTGATTCAGGAGAAGATTAAGTCACCAGAAGTCTAATCGGAGAGGGGTTTAACCAAAAAGCTTCAGGGCAGAGGGTGTTTTGTCAATCCTTGGCTTCCTGAGAGATCTCTGCATGCTGGCTCTGTTTTGTGCATGCACAGAGCAACCATCTAGCACAGCTAGCACAATGTTTCTCGAAACACATGCATGGTGAGGCCAAAGGGCAGCCGGGAAGCTGAGAGTTGGACTTTGTGTGTCGTGTTGGCTCAGCGGGCAGGAGATGAAGACTGAGGGCATGGTTGGATGAGCTGCTGCGGTGAGAGGTCACACCCAATGTATAAGCTGTGCACGAGTCAGCATCCTTCATCAAGAACAAGGTTTCCAGAAGTCCCATGTGAACCGCAAAATCCAAGCGACCAATAATTCTGCATGGAAAAAGAAGGTGCCTTTGAAGAACTGGCTAGAAGACAGCCTTATTCAAGAAGTGGAGATCTCCTAAATCACTCTTAAACCTCTTTGGTAATTACAAGTGGGAATACAGATTTGGATCTGATTTGGTCTGTGCATCCTTTCCACGTTTTCAAGTAATGGCTGTTCCCATTTGCAGAGGTGCATAATGATAACAGCACCTCCTGCTCCTTCGCAGAGCAGAAAGTCATCACGCAGCAGATAACAGAACAAGGAATAGTTTATCCTGCAATATAACCCACTTACTGGGAAGCCTGTTGTCAAAGTCTTGTTAGACCTGTTGGGGGAGCGTAGGGGAGAGTTTTGCAGGTGACAACGTGGTGGCATGGTGGTGGGATTGCTCCAGCCCCAGTGATTCAGTACTCGGTGCTGGGTTGACTGGAGGGACCCTTCTGGAGGGTTGAGGGTGATGTCCTGAGCGGCAGTGAGAGCCCATCCTCACTCTGTCCCACCACTCTGCAAGGATGAGGATTATGGATGGAGATTTAGAGCGGCCCTTTCTGTCTGAGGCTGGAAGAAAGGGCTTCCTGCAAGCAAATCCTCATTGGGGTTTATCCTGTGGATGTGCCAAAAGCAGAGTGTGCAGGAGCATCAGTGCATGTTCTGTATCCAGTGTGAGTATTGAAATTCAAATATGACACCAAATAGGTTTTCATTGAAGCATAGAATGGTTTGTTTGGAAGGGACCTTAAAGATCATCTAGTTCCACCCCCCTGCCATGGGCAGGGACACCTTCCACTGGACCAGGTTGCTCAAAGCCCCATCCAGCCTGGGCTTGAACACTTCAGGGATGGGGCATCCACAGCTTCTCTGGGCAGCCTGTGCCAGGGCCTCAGCACCCTCGTGGGGAAGAATTTCTTCTTTATAACTGATCTAAATCCTCCCTGTTCCTGTTTAAAGCCATTATCCCTTGTCCTATCACTACATGTCCTTGTAAAAAACCCTCTCCAGCTTTCCTGTAGGTCCCCTTTATGTACTGGCAGGCTGCTATAAGGTCTCCCCAGAGCTTCTCTTCTCCAGCTGAACACCCCAACTCTCTCAGCCTGTCCTCCCAGCAGAGCTGTTCCAGCCTCGGATCATTCCTGGGGCTCCTCTGGCCGCTCTGCAGCAGGTCCATGTGTGTCCTGTGCTGAGGACCCAGAGCTGGACCAGCACTGCAGGGGGGTCTCACCAGAGCGGGACAGAGGGGCAGAATCACCTCCCTCCACCTGCTGCCCACGGGGCTGGGGGTGCAGCCCAAGATACGATAGATCTGGGCTGTGACGCCACATTGTCAGGTCATGTTGAGCTTCTCATCAACCAACACCCCCAATTCCTTCTCCTCAGGGTTTTACCTGTGCTGATGTCATTACCCAGTTTACACTACAAGATAGCAGTTGGTCTCAAGTTTGGCCTCAAGTTGCACCAGGGATGGTTTAGATTGGATATTAGGAAGAAATTCTTCCTGGAAAGGGTTGTTGGGCATTGGAACTCGCTGCCCAGGATAGTGGTGGAATCACCATTCCTGGAGGGGTTTAAAAGGTGTTTCAACGAGGTTCTTAGGGACGTGGTTTCATGCTAGAGTTGGGTTAGGTTATAGCTGGACTCAATGAGTGTCTCTTCCAACTGAAATGACTCTATGATTCTGGATTAGGCCACACATTGACTATTGTTTGGCACAAAGACACCTGGGAGTATTTTGAAGCGAGATCAGGAATTGCAGTTTCTTGATGCATATGGGGTGTCCAAGTGTTTCCATCAGGGCTTTTAGTGCTATGAGTGAGAGCTGGATGCCGGAGGCACCAGCCCCAGCAACGCCGTGCTGAAGGATCCTTGATTATTGCCTAATTTGAGCCTAGGGAATCAGCCATAACGAGTAGGTGATTGAATGAATTGTGCCTTGCTTTCTTTTCCCCAACACAGCAATTCACTCACATTTGTTCATTACTCAGCCTTGTTTGCCGAATAATTTATGTGCATAATTTCAGGTCGGTAATTCATTCATATACAGCCTAGGCGAGTATTTAGCAGATGAAATTAGAAAATCGAGATGTTTTCTTTGGGTTCACAAGTTTTTGTTTCTTGATTAAACCCTCAAAAGAGTGTTGTAGGGGTGAGTGCTTGTGACAGTGAATTCAAAATGTAATTTTTGCATTTATCCGCTAATGTGCACATATATTCATGATGTCTTCAGTTGGTAGTAAACATATTGATTGCAAAGTCTGTGAAAGAGAACACAAAAAAGACCCTAAATTAAACTAATTATTTAAAACAATGAAACATATGAAAAATGAATCTGTTGTATGATCTTTTAATTCCGCATGAAAAGGGCTACACTGAAATCTGGCCAAAAAGTAAAGTGATAAAATGAGTACTGGATGTTTTCCAGCATCCTTTGGAACACTGAGGGTAGAAAATGTCAAACTTCCTAAATTTGAATATTATAAAGAGAAAAAATAAGCACAGAAATGTAACCAAAAAGTCTTATGAACACAGTGATACCTACCAGAAAAATGGAAAGTGGTCAATGTGATGCTAGATTTTAACATTTTCATGTCATGATCTAAGTCTATGACTCGCTCCATCTTGAGTATCTCAGTTCTGGTTCTTTATGGATATAGAGGGGGATATGTAAACATATCTCTATATATATGTATAGTGGGATGGCAAAAGGCTGTAGATCAAGTGGAATTGTGAATTACAACAGCTTATGTGGGTTCAAGAGGCCAGAGAGAAGCAACAACTGAGGGCTTCTATCCGCAAACACCTTTGGTTTTTATAGTTCCAAAGAGGCAAATTGTTGTAGACTGAGACAGTGTCAGAGAAAACACCCTTTATGTTTATCCTGTTCTTTTCCTTGATGTTCACTTTGGCCCGTGCCGGAGACAAGTTATAAAGCAAGTGTGGGTTGAATCAGCCTGGTTTGGTGTGGTTATGGTGCTGGGCGATGCAAGTGCTACCCTGGAAACCACAGACTGGCAAGTCTTGTTTGTGCAGCAGGCAAATTGGTAAGATGTATTATGGAATTTGACACTAGGATACTTGGAAATATTGAAGACTGGGGAAGCTCAGTCACTACAAAAAGCTTTTCGTGGATTTATCGCAATAAATTATTGAAGAAATGACATTATCGTGGCGTAAGAGGGAAGCCGTGTCAGTAATTACTTTTTTTTTTTTTTTTTTAAAGAGAGGAAAGAAAATATAGAAATAATGATCATTTTCCACCATGGAGGGGGTATGAAGCAGGGTTGCCTAAAGGTCTACTCAAACTGTTCAGAATATTTGGAGCTGACCAGAAAAAAAATGGATTTCACAGAATCCCAGAATGTGAGGGGTTGGAAGGGCCCTGGAAAGCTCATCCAGTGCAATCCCCCCATGGAGCAGGAACACCCAGATGAGGTTACACAGGAAGGTGTCCAGGCGGGTTGGAATGTCTGCAGAGAAGGAGACTCCACAACCCCCCTGGGCAGCCTGGGCCAGGCTCTGCCACCCTCACCAGGAAGAAGTTTCTTCTCAAATTTAAGTGGAACCTCCTGCGTTACGGTTTGAACCCATTGCCCCTTGTCCTATCACTGGTTGTCACCCAGAAGAGCCTGGCTCCATCCTCCTGACACCCTTTCCATATTGATCCCCATGAAGGAGTCACCCCCCAGTCTCCTCTTGTCCAGCTCCAGAGCCCCAGCTCCCTCAGCCTTTCCTCACACGGGAGATGCTCCACTCCCTGCAGCATCTTGGTGGCTGCGCTGGACTCTCTCCAGCAGTTCCCTGTCCTGCTGGAACTGAGGGGCCACAACTGGACACAAGATTCCAGGTGTGGTCTCCCCAGGGCATTTCTGAGATGCCACAGCTTGCTGGTAGTACACAATTACGTGGGATAGTCAAAGCTAAAGATTAATGTCTAGGGAAGAAAATAGATCCCAATACCTAGTGACTGTAGGGTAAACTCCAGGGAAGCTCTGATAAGTCCCAAATTATAAACACAAGAAAAATAACTAACTATGTATATGTAATGATAGACTCTAATGGTTCTTATCTGCTCTGGAAGGAAATCTCAGTAGCAGTATTGATAGCTCTATGGAAACAAAAATTCAATTCCCAGTAAAATTGAAGATAAATAATGTACTAAGCAAAGAAAGAGAAGGCAGAATCTGTCTCCTAATATAATCCACAATTTTTTTAAAGACTGTTAGAATAACTAATAGGCATTTAGCACTCAGTTGTCAGCCTCATTCCAGTTCCACACGTGGTTGTTGAATAAAACTGTTGCTCTAGTCCAGACAGCACAAGCTCACCTGTAATTATAATTCGAGACATTTGAAAGTAATGTATTTGTAATGTATATAGAAAAAAAAAAATTCACCGTGGTTGGTTTATTTGCTACAATATTTGACTCTTTTGTAAGTGGGATGAAGGAAAGAAAAATTCTCCAAATCTATCCTATGCTGGGAGGGGCAGATTGGAGCTGGGAAGCCTGGTCAGAATATGCTCCCCAAGTCTGCTGCACCCTAAGGCAGGCAGAGAAAACATGTACGTGTGTGTACAGATGCCACCAACAACCTTCCCCCAACAAAGGGCCACAGAAACACCTCTGCTGAATGAATACAACCAAAGCGGTTCCATTATTTGAGCAGCCACGTAGATGGGGAGCCAGGAAACCACCGCTGCTGAAATAGCCAGGTAGCTTCCAAAATGTTCTTTGCTCTAGTGTTTTCATAGCATGGATGTGATGATCACTCCTCCCACCCATCTGCTTAAGAAAAGCTGATGTCAAGAGCAATGCAGAGACAGGGCAATCCACCATTCCCATTTTGGAGAGGTTAAGACAGTGGACCAGGAGGAACCCTGGTGGTCAGATGAGCAATATGTCATTTTGCTCCTGGTAAGCTATGAGCACTTTTGAACCAAATATTTATCTCAGCTGTCTTCTTTTGCCTGGATCCCAAGCAGAGAAATGGCTGTGTCCAAGCAGGTTGATAGAGATGGCAGCTGCCGGTGGAGTCTGGTCTTCATTAACAAATTGAAAATGATGGGGATTTATTACCAACCCAAATCCACCTTCCCCATCACCTTTGCTTTGAGAGAACTCGGCTTTGCACCAAACCCAAGACTCGGCAGCTTGGCTTGATTCCTGAAGTGTCTCCCAAGCAGTTCCATCCAAATCCTCATGGAATGTGAGTGTTCCGCTCCAAATCAGACCTCAGATCCTCGGTGTGATCCCACCACATGGAGCTGGGTGTTCTGAAAACTCCCAACCATATGCAGGTCAACAATCACTTTTATCAGTCTGGTTCTTCTCTCCAAGCCTACAGAGGATCCTGGCTGGTCCTTTGATGAAGGGAGACTGAGACTCTCCCAGAATACCTAGACCTCATCTTGGTAGTTCAGGCAAAACACAGTTTTTCTGGGGACAGAGCGGGTGCAAGATGGGAACAGTAATGGAGCAAAGTGGCTTCTGAAGATGACACTGATGTTTTGGGAGATCTCGTGTGGGTAGGAGGGTAGAGCCAGGACCCTTCTCTTGCAGATGAAAGGGAAAGGTTTTAACATCGTCTTAGCCAATTGCTTACATTTTCCCAAAACTGTGGTCCAGGCACACTCTTGTGGTTAGAGAGAGCTAGTGCACACTTATAGAACTATACAATAGTTTGAGTTGGAAGGGACCTTTCGAGTTCACCTAGTGCAAGCCCCTGCAATGGGCAGGGACATCTTCACCAGCTCAGGTTGCTCAGAGCCCCGTCCAGCCTGGCCTGGGATGTCTCCAGGGATGAACGGGGCCATTTCTGCACAAAGCAGCCCAGAGAAGCTGAGGTGGCCCTTGTGGCTTGTCCTGCCTGCTCAGGTCACAGGATGGCAGCGGACACCGAACTCACCCCACCGAGAAGGCACCAGCTACTACATTTCAGCCACAGCATCCATAATGATAAACGCTACTGCAGCAGTCCCCAAAATTGCTTTAAAAGCCTGCATGAGTGCTTTTATCCAGCTTCGGCTCAGGGCAGCCGTGTGTGCCCTGAGGCGGTTAATAATTTACCACTGTGGATATTAACCTTTCTGCAGGAATGAGCCTGGTTCTGGGGAAGGGGACACGCCAGCTGCTGGACTGAGGGCTGGGAGTTCGGGTCCCCACTCAGTTAAGAGGGATGCGATTCATGTCACCCCACACAGGGCATCCTGGATGAGTTGATTTATCTTGGGAA
Organism: Streptopelia decaocto; assembly: GCF_964273445.1. Lineage (NCBI taxonomy): Eukaryota > Metazoa > Chordata > Aves > Columbiformes > Columbidae > Streptopelia > Streptopelia decaocto. The sequence continues at coordinate 3,283,788 of NC_138661.1, forward strand.
CAGGCAGGTCTACCTATGCATCCTCCCCAGGTGAGCAGCTTTGGATGCCCTCCATCTCATACCCTGTGGCCTTATCAGCTGGTTTAGCTGTGCTGAAACTCCTCTACCTCTGCTTTTTGTGGTTTTGCTGGCATCCTGGCCGAAGCCCATCAGTACCTGAGTGATGAAAACAGTGCTGGCACTTGTCTGTGAAAATCAGAAAGACCCAAAGTGGTGTTGAAAGTGTTTTATTTTTCCTTTGTTTCATGCTTTTCTTTTTTTGCTGCCAGGACACACAGATCCTATCCAGGAGGCTCCACGCTGTGCATTGTGCACGGACAAGGAGTGTAATATGTAAAGGGTGAATGTCCGGAGGATGGGGCCAGGCTCTTCTCTGTGACAACCCATGATAGGACAAGGGGTAATGGGTGCAAACTGGAACACAGGAGGTTCCACTTAAATATGAGAAGAAACTTGTTCCTGGTGAGGGTGGCAGAGCCTGGCCCAGGCTGCCCAGGGGGGTTGTGGAGTCTCCTTCTGTGCAGACATTCCAACCCGCCTGGACACCTTCCTGTGTAACCTCATCTGGGTGTTCCTGCTCCATGGGGGGATTGCACTGGATGAGCTTTCCAGGGCCCTTCCAACCCCCGACATTCTGGGATCCTGTGATTGTCTGAGATGCCAGGGTCCATTGGAGACACAGCATCAGTGCCCACACTGAGTTCTCTGTAGTCTGAGCAAAACTTCCTTTTTCCTGCTTTTTGGGAGTGCCCAAGGTCAGGAGGACTCCCCTTGGTTTGTTGCCTCCTTCTGACCTGCTTGCCACATCTCTCTGTCATCTAGAAAACAGAGGTTGTGTCCCTGCTGTACCATTTATATGGGCTGTGCTGCTCATCCAGCTTCTCTACTTTCAAAAAAACCCATCCTGATGTAGCTCTGATCTGTGGTTTTTCAGAGCAGCCTGTGCAAGGACAGGGATCTCCTTGAGATCACTGAGAAAAGCTTTCTCATGCTTCCAGTCTGAGCCACATACAGACATGCAAAGAGAGATCTGAATGAGAAATAACCGGGAAATTACTTTAATTGATCAATATTCCTACTCAGACGTATTGCTGGTTGCTTCCTGGCTGTATTTTACAGGTAAGCCCAGATAACCCTGGAGGGTTTAGGTGGGAGATGCCGTTGGTGGTGGGTTGAGATGCAGCAGCACCCAGAGCAGAGCACAGATTTGGGGTCTCTTAACTCTACCCCATTTCAGAGATGGTCGTGGTGACAGCAGCTTAGGCTGGACTCACCTCCCCCAGCTCTCTTCCCCTAGGACTGACTCTGAATTACGAATACCAACACTAGTTACCTGCTTTGAATATATTAAAATTCAAACATATCCTTCAACAGCAGGTTGTTCTCTGAGAGACCCCCAGGGTTGTTTCCCTGGAACACCTTGCTCCCATTCTGCCCTGACACTGGAGAGATCATTTGACAAATTGGCAGTTAAAAAGCACCCCCAAAATAAACTACCCAAAAGCAAAGCAGCCCTGGAAGGTTTGGGGGGTGGGCTGTAGGATGGTGTTATGGTTTGAACAAAGACTGGGCCAGTGCCTTGTGATGATACTGCCAGGAAATCTCAGAGACCTTGGATCTCCTGTAAGGTTTCTAAATATTAATCTTTTATTTTCTTGCTGATGGGAAACATGGCATATTTGCATTTTTGAGCCTGAATAGTTTTAATTCAGTTTTTTTTTTATTGTACAAGCTCAAGAGGAACATTTACTTTGTTTTCACTGATTAGTTATACAATTATTCCTTTCAGATACCACATGAACCATGAACCATAATATTGTATTCTTTGCTAATACATTTTGGAAGGGGTATTTACATGAAAACACAATACATAAATGTAATGAATTTTTCAAATGAACACATTGGTAATATAAAGTAATCATTATTTTTTTTTTTCTCCTGCACCAAAAATTCATTAAACTTTTCTCAATTAGCAAACCGACTTTTCTAAATAAGCTGCTGATTGAGCAAGAGCTCGTCAGGCGAACCAGCTGGATTTGATAATGCTGGATGGTGCGTGTCGCTGGGGAGCACACGAGACACAGATTATCTCCACCAGCCGATGGATCTTCTGCTGGATCCAACACCAACCGAAGGGGGAACCACTTCCAGCTAATACCTAAGTGAGAATAATCTTCTGTCTAGGAGGTGAAATGAAGTCCTGGGCCATATTCATCCCGCAGGCTTGTACCAGCACCCACGCTGTGGCCAGCCAGGTCAGGGAGAGGATGCAGCTGAGAACAAACCTGGCTGATTTCAGCTGGATGATGGGGCAGATGTAGCTGCTCATGTCCCTGCAGCTGCGCCGGGAAGAATGAGGCCTGACCGCAATGTAGATGAGTCTCATATACTACAATAACATTTATGCTGGATTCGGGAGCCTGGAAAACTGTAAGATGTTGGTTTTTTCCAGGCGTGATTCTGAAACACGCGATCATCTCAGATTTGCTAGCTTGGGTCTGACAGAGCAACAGCAATTCTGTTCAATAATGACACGAACTGTTACAACTTGGAGAAATAAACTCATCCTCCTTCTCAAGACATCCGTGAGCTCTGGCTTTTATTTACAGGCTTTAAAAGAAAAATTCTGCTGCTTCTTTTTTCCATTATTTCAGGAGGGAGAAATTCCTTTTGTGGACTGGTCAAAATATTCTCTGCACAAACCAGTGAATGATGCTGAAATCTTGGTCTCACTGAAGTTAGTGGGGAGCTTGCTGCTGGCTTTGTTGGGAAGATTTGACTCTGGTCAAGTCTTTTCATACAAAGAGGAATAAATCTGTCAGGAGTGGAGTGTCTCAGCACAATGAACACCTCCCAGTGCCTTTTACATAGATCATACTGTCGTATCATGTGCCTGACCTACTTTGCTTTAATAAGCTCATCTGCGTGCAGCGGAAGATAAGCAAAACCACTCTTCTGACACCAAAAATCCATCCTGTCTGTCGATATGTGTGTGCTGCTGTTGGTGGGGGCTGATCCTGTCCTGATAAGAGCTGGTTTTCCCTCTTGTGCAAGCAAAACTTCCCCTGGCACCAGTGAGGCTCAGACTGGGAGGGACAGGCTGAGCTGGGGTGTTCAGCTGGAGAAGAGAAGCTCCAGGGAGACCTTATTGTGGACTTTCCAGACTTAAAAGGGGCCCATAAGAAAGACGAGGACAGACTTTTTAGCAAAGCCTGTTGTGATAGGACAAGGGGTGATGGTTTTAAACTAAATCGGGCAAGTGTAGAGTCTTGCATCTGGGTAGGAAAGACCTCAGGTTCCAGTATAAGTTGGGGAATGACCTGTTGGAGAGTAGTGTAGGGGAAAGGGACCTGGGGGTCCTGGGGACAGCAGGGTGACCATGAGCCAGCACTGGGCCCTTGTGGCCAGGAAGCCAATGGTACCTGGGGTGGGTTAGAAGGGGGTGGTCAGTAGGTCAGAGAGGTTCTCCTGCCCCTCTGCTCTGCCCTGGGGAGACCACACCTGGAATATTGTGTCCAGTTGTGGCCCCTCAGTTCCAGCAGGACAGGGAACTGCTGCAGAGAGTCCAGCGCGGCCACCAAGATGCTGAAGGGAGTGGAGCATCTCCCGTGTGAGGAAAGGCTGAGGGAGCTGGGGCTCTGGAGCTGGACAAGAGGAGACTGAGGGGGGACTCATTCATGGGGTTCAATATGGAAAGGGGGAGTGTCAGGAGGATGGAGCCAGGCTCTTCTTGGTGACAACCAATGATAGGACAAGGGGTAATGGGTACAAACTGGAACACAAGAGGTTCCACTTAAATATGAGAAGAAACTTGTTCCTGGTGAGGGTGGCAGAGCCTGGCCCAGGCTGCCCAGGGAGGTTGTGGAGTCTCCTTCTGTGCAGACATTCCAACCCGCCTGGACACCTTCCTGTGTAACCTCATCTGGGTGTTCCTGCTCCATGGGGGGATTGCACTGGCTGAGCTTTCCAGGGCCCTTCCAACCCCTGACATTCTGGGATTCTGTGACTCTGTGATTCTGTGTAAACTTTTTAAACTGGGGTTTAAAAGAACCATATTCTCAGGGACATGGTTTAGTGCCAGCATTAGGTTAATGATTGAACTCTATGATCTTGAGGATCTCTTCCAGCCAAAATGGTTCTATGATTTATTTTCTCCACCCTAGTTGGTCGTGGAGCAGCAGTATGACAGTGGCTGCTGTCACACAGTATGACACTATGGCTCAGGTCCTAATCCTGGCTCTGTCAGGCCCATTGGATAAGCACCTGTCCCCAGGCTGTTGTAGGAGGATGCTCCTCTAGCCGGGAGAGCTTCGTGGCTTGCACTGACCCCAACTTTTTGAAACATCTGAGGTTGCTGAAAATGCCGATCCACGAGTAAACACCAGGAGCTGAGACAAGAGGAGCAGCGACGCCTCAATAGGAAGTGCATGGAGACAGAAATAAAATCACTGACAGCCTCAGATGGAAATAACCGCTTGTAGGGTGTCATCCACGAGAAAGAAGTGTCTTTCCGCAACCTGGCAACAGCAGCTGCGACCTACAAGCTGCTTCTGGATCCTAACAGCCACATTTGGGAGGAAGGATCAGGTTTATTCATGCCAAATCAGTTTAGGTCCCTCTTCAGCAAAATCCCAAAGCAGGAACTGAAAATTAAGCACTTCTTCATGTGCTTTGCCAAGTGGAGCTGGAATATCCCCTCTCACTTATGGGCTCTGCTGAATCAAGACCAAATCTCACCAAACTATGGTGCAAGGTAGTGTGGCACACCCACAAAGATAACCAGATCCATCTTTGGTGTTAATTTGCTGAAGCAATTCTGGAGATGAATTCAACCAGTTGTGTTTACTGGTGAGATGAGGCATGCCAGAAACCAAGCAAAACCACAAAGCTTGGTCTTATTCCTGGGAATAAGACACCGATGTATCTTTGGGGTCAGCAATGCCTTTGTTTGCAGTTGGTGATGTTAATATTTGGTCCTGTGGGACATCTTGGGTTCATGTTCTTTCTGGTTAATAACAGCCTTTGTGTAGTCGTCCCTTTGCTGGGGGGAAAGGCTAATGCAATACTCACTGCGCTACAGCTGCTGGCTGGGAATCGTCAATAGGTCATAAATAAATCTACCACCGCACAGGAAAGACAATGAGATTATACATCCTCCTACTACTGCCAATTACAGTAAGAGCAACAATTATAAGGTAGCACTCCTACAGCTACCCTAGGGAGAAAATGAGAGGAAAATGTTCCATTAGCCTAATGAAGAGAGTGTGGCAGAGCTACAGACAAATTTTCTCACTATTAGCCCCGACTGCGTGCCACTAACACACAAGGGAAGCAGGAGTCATAGGGCAACAATTAAAGTTTCTGACAATTAACCCCTACGATGTACATGCCTTTAACCTGATGAGAAAATTAAAAAGAGGCACGGTTACATTTTCCCACCATTAGCCCCCAGAATGTCGAATGTGGCATTTGCCAGTGACAATGAAGTTTTCTCCCAGGAAATGCCATGCGTGGTTGTGGATTTGGTGTTAAAAGCTCTTGGGAGCACTGGGGTGACAAGAAGGCATGTGGAGATGGCTTAAACCCCTTCTTTTAACACAGAGGAAAGAGTTACTGGCACATTTCCTCATTAGCCAGAGGAAAGGATGGATTCACTGTGGGTAATTTTCTGGTATCCAGCTCCTGTGATATCCCTAGAGGGGAAGAAAGAAGAAAGACCAGCTTTGGAAGGAGCAGGGGGACATATAGGAAATATCTTGCTGGATTCATATTGGCTAGTAGTGCAAAAGGACAACTTGAACTCTTGCTTAGAGCAGCCACTGGCCTCATCAAGAGCTGCTTCATTTCTTGCACTCGGTGCCATTTAAGGACTGCAGCCCAGTATTTACCAAGGTTTACTGCACCATCCTGCCTGAAATATTGTCATTTCTATGGCTTGTTTAAGGCAAGGGAAGGAATATGGTGTCTTGAAAACCTGCCTGTGGCAAGTGTCAGGCGTGCTGGTTTTTAATGGTGATGCCTAAGGTGTGTTGGAATGTCATAGATCAGTTTTCACATCAAAAATTCTGGAGGGAAATTCAAAACTTTTGCTAGCATGGACTCAGGCCCTCTCTTCACATTTTTGCATTTTTGCTGTTGCCTCTGTGGCAAGTTGATTTTAGCTTGAGGATCCCTGTCAGGAGCCAGATTGGCATCTAGCTGGGGGATGCGGCCTGGCATGTGGATTGGCTTTATTTCCACACCCCATAAAATGTGAGAAGGGAAAAATCTGGTTTTGGACTTCACACAGGCTTGTGGTGCTGGAGTATCTCAACACTGCTCAGCCTGTAACGTGATTATCCTCAGAAAGCCCCTCTGTAGAGGATGTTGAGACCTTCCTGGGATCACCTGCAGATCAGGAGGACAACAGCAGGGGGTCCAGGTTGGCACGATCCTGGGCATCTGCGTCCTGGAACAGGATCAGATATTAGCCCAAGCTTAGCACCATGTTGACAGATCTATGGGTTCTTCTGCCTGCAGCTGCCTCCTGTCCAGCCTGTGCAGGTCTATTTGAGCTAAAATTCTTGCCCCACATCTCAAGAGGGTTTGTGGCTTTTGAGCTTGGCCTTACTGAGGGCTGAGCTTGTGCTCGGCTGGACCGTCCTGTCTCTGCCATGGAAGGGGGTGGTAAGGGCAGGAAAATGAGCCCCTTTCACTTGAGCTGGACGTGATTCCCAAGCTCAGCCCAGTCCCTGGACCTCTTGGCTTTGCTTGTGGGACTCTCCATAGCATGTGTGAGACCCTGGGCACAGGCTGGGCCCAATTGCCATGTCACTGCTGGTCCCAGCAGTGAGATCTGCAGTGCCAGACTCTTCCTTGCCAGGCCTGAGATAAACACCCTGAGATGGTTCCTGTCTTGCCATTTTGGGGAGCAGCCACGGATTAAGACATGCTAATTCCCTTGTACAGCTTTAGATCATCCTCCCTCAAGCTACGCTGAACCACAGCTTTTCTAACTTGCCGCTTAGCGAAAGGGCAAGCACAGTTTTTGCAGCATTGCCGTATCTCTTTGCCATGCCTACAGACACAAAAAGACTCTCCATCTCTTTCCCTTTCTTTCCCACTGTAAGCCCCTTGCCTTCCTAAACGTCCATCAGTGCTCCGGATTTACCATGTTTTCAGTAACTTGTTTCTGAGTCTAAAAGAGAACTTGGCATCCATGCATTTATGTGACACTGGGAATGAGCTTCAGTGTGGGATTTTCAAAGCCGGCAGAGAGGTTTAGAAGCACAAAAGAATGGTGGCCAAATTCTGTGACTGATTTTGAATTACCTGAGCAGAGAGCCTGTCCCAGCACACCCCCTGGATGACCTGCAACCGGAGCAGAACCTACCTGAGAGCTGCTGCTCTTGAACCTCGATTTTGATGGAAGACGAAAACCCATAAAGCAGATTTGGAGCCACATGGTCCCCAGGTTTGGCCCAGTCTGGATGGTGAGGGTGACCATGCATGGCCCAGCACAGAACGTGGGGAAATGTAGGTCCAACCTGTGCCACCAGCTAGGCTTGGCTGAATGGAGAGCTCCCCTTGATCTATGGGTGACGATGTTGCCCTTGGCCTGCTCCTTGGGTTTGGTTGCTTTAGAGGAGGCTCTTTTGCTTGACTATGGAGCAGAGGGATGTATTAACAGCAGCTGAAGAAGTACCAAGATAGAAAAATCTCAAATATCCACCCAAACATCCCATTCATTGACAAGGATAATCACAGCACGGGGGGAAACTGGAGCAGGAGGGAGTCGGAGGAGGAAGATGATGGCTATGAGACCACATCCATCTCCTCAGAGAATCTTTTCCTCACTTTCCATGACTTAGAGGCAGTGGGGCTAAAAACTTCACTGCTCTGAGTGATTTGTGTAGTAATTTCAGAGCTGACAGGCACTACATGGCAAATCTGAATTCCACTTTTAGCCCTGTTAAGAGATAAGGAATAGTGATTATTATAATTATGATGTGGTTACTTTATTGGTTAAATTAACATTTCGTTGTTGGGGTTGCTGTGCAATATACAATATTATTTTACCTACTGTGCCTTCAAAGTCATCTTGTCACAGCAACAGCATGGCAGCATGGAAAAAGCCTTTTAACAAGTAGGTAAATACATGCCTTTGGGGAAGCCAGAGCGATAATTATGTCAGCTTCAATACATTTGACAGTGAAAAAAAAAAGGCTAAAAAGAAGTTGAAACAAAAATGATAGAAAATATTGAATGCTTTAAATAAAGTCACTGGAATCAAAAAGGTGCAAGGAATTCGATACGGTGACCTTACTCTTTGGACTAGGTATCAGCAGTCCACCTATTCACACTGCAAGGGTTGCGTTAGGCTTACAAGGGTGTGTAAAGGGATCGTACACCCATTCTCCAGGGATCAATAAAGACGTATCGCTCGTCCCATCTCAAATGGGTGGAATAGTTCCTTCCATACATAATGCAAAGGAAGACTCCTGGAGACAGTGCCCCCCGCTTGGACATCTGGGGTCAGAGCCCTCCCCATAACACGAGCGCTGGTGTGGGACCTGCTGCTTCAGAGCACATTTCCCTTTTCTTTCCCAATATTTTATTCTACAGATGCATCAGTGCTTTATTGTCTATAAAATAAAAATTTGGGATGTAAGTCAGAAGAAGGATGTTTCATGATGTGCGTACGATTGCGTGCGCTTCCCCAGCTCAGCTTCCCCTCCCTCTCCTCCTCCTCATTTAAAGTCAAAAGGTTCACTGAAAATCACAGCTATGAAAACACAATTATCCTTTTTACGAGCTAATGAATATCCCGTGCATATATGATCGCTGTATTTGATTACACAACCACTTAAACAATATTCATACACTAGTTTGCATCTGTATGAAGCTACAATTGGACACTTTGAATGGGTTGTTTGCTGCGTACCCTGTTCTCCATGAAGAAAAGCTGCAGGACTTTTGCATGAAACACATGTCAAGTCAGCTATATGCATAAAATGACATTATTTTTAAGATAACTTGATTTGGAATCAGGAAAAAATCCCACATACTGTGCTTTTCCTAAATAGAGGGGAAAAAGCTTTCTTCTGAGTGTAATCTTCAAAACCTGAGTTTCCTTTCATTAGGCTGGAAGTGGGAAATATGATTGCTTTTTTTCCCACAATAAAATGCTTGTTTCCCTTAGTCTTCCCTTAGAATGGTGCAGTCCACCCAGAGCAGCTGAAGATGAGACTAATCTACCTCCAACACTTCAATAAATAAAATGTAAATGTTTGTTATCATAATGCCTCCATTGTCAGCACCAACCCGGGATTTTTCAACCTCTGACTCCCGGGCAATAACCGGCTGAGTAGCAACAGCCAAGTGCTGAAAGAATTTTTCAACAGCAATTTGCTTGTTCCAATTTACTTTTCAGGGCTGCTGATCAGGATTGCTGGCCAGCCGGTAAAAGGATCTCGTCCTATTAATTTGGCCCAGCCTCTCCTCTTGTTCTCGTCATATTTAGTTTCTCCGGTAGTTCCAATGAGTAAGTTAATTGAATTAGAAGTGCCACCGGGAGCTTGCCTGCGGATCTACGGTTTCATGTAGGAAAGCAGCTCCCTTTGGCTGCAGAAACAGATATGTGCACATGTTGAGAAGGTGAAGAAATGTCTAGAGATGACTTATTCCCCCCGTGATAGCCCCCAGTTCTCCTCTCAAATTAGTCGGACAATAAAACTCCCTTCATCTGGCACCACTTATTCTCCAGCTTGCTCCTTGGACAAACACAAATGGGACCGAGAAGTGTGATCGATGCATTAGAGCACGGATTGGGAGTGCAGCGATTTGAAAAGTGATTTTGTAGGAATGGATTGATGTCGCTTCATGCCACTTGTTCTCCCTGCAGCTTGAGGCCAAATGAGTCTGTTTTAGCAGCGTTACTTTTAGCAGCGTTATTTTTCCAATTGTTTAGTCCGCAATCTCAGCTCACCCACTGGTATCAATAAATACAACCACACCAACTGGACCCTTTGTTTCTACTGGCTTTCAATTAAGCTCAGGGTGAAGTATGGACATACTTTTTTCTGCCAATAAGTAGATAAATGGAAACAAAGTCATACTTTATGCTTGCTATTGCATTTTTAATGAGGTTTAGGTGTGAAAGGTGCATAATATTGCACTCCCAAGCCTTGCACGTGTGGCATTTGTAAACCGAAATAAACCCTGGAGAAGTCCTGCAAGTGGCAAAGTGATTTCATAGCAATTTGAGAATATGACCTTGAGGCCATTTCAAAGCTTTGCACAGCTTGTTGTAGTCATCAGGGTGTTTTTTTCCCAGTACTATGTATCTCTGCTCACCTGGACCATCCCAGGGAAGATGTGGCTGCTCTGGGCTCGGATGGGACAGGAGCTGAGAATGTGCCTAAATACTTTTAAAGGCCTAGTTTCAGTAACAAAGTCATTCCCAACCCTCTTCCAGCCCTAAAATTAAGCTACACCTTGCCGGACTCTGAGGAAACATCCACCTAGAGGAAGAATAAATGAAATTTAAAAAAATAAGGTGAAGAATGGGATGGCCAAATCCAAGGCAGCAGAGTTTGCAATGGTGCAGCAAACCAGTTACACCAGTGAACCAGCAACCTGCTGGAAAACCCACACCATATATATATAATAAGCAGCATAGAGAAATGACAAGTAAGAAGCCATCCCTTCCTGCCAGGCTGGTTTTTGCAGCTGAAGCGATGGTTTTGCCTTTAGTGCCACCACAGGAGGGCAGAAAAGGCCTTTGAAGAATATCAGCCTTGCCCGTGAAAACTGCAGTGTTGATGAAGTAAATCAAGTTCTTCTTTTATGAATATATCCCTGCCCTTTATTGAAATTAGGAGGTTGACCTACTGTACTTCACCTTTAAACCAGAGCTCTGCGCAGTGGTTTAAGGTATTTATTTGCTAGAAATGCTGCTGAGGGCTGAAAACAGAAATTATCTGCATATCAGGGATGTTGGAGATGCCGTCTGTTTTTGAACAAACCCCCGTTTCTTAAAAAATTAAACCACAGATTACTGTGATTAATTAGGAAAGAGCTTTTAATGTAATCAGAATAGAATATCATCTTATATTATGTATTTGATGAATGCCTGTTATTTCTTGATTTGGGAAAAACAGCCACCAAAACTGATGAATTGCCATTCAGATACTTTGCCTTAAGATATTTCCCATCTCATTTATACTGTATACTTATATATCCATATATAGTGTATATACATGAACACAGACTCACACAACCACTGCAAATAAAAAACACCCCCTCCACATTTTTCTTTTTGCTCAAAATCCAAGTGATGCAGTTGAGGCATTTTCTATACCTCATATAAATACGACCCAGCCTTCCTAAATAATTTCATGTAGTCATTATCTAAATCGAGTCATCAATTATCTATCACCAATGAGGCAGTACAGAGAGCAGCATGGGGCTTGCGGGTCTTTGCTTTGATTGCTTGTGGTCACCGCGTCGTATTTGTTATGCTAGAACATTAGGTAGACAACAGTTTGGGCTTATTTGCAAAGCTTCATTTCTTTCTTTCCCTGCTATATAGTAAATATAGAAAATATTTTAAAATTCTCCCTTTTTATTTTTACCAAATCCTAAGCACGTGTAACATTATATTTGCAAGAAAGACCCTAAAGCCTTACAGACTATCACGTTACTCCAGATTTTGGCATTTCTTAAAAGGGATTTCTTTCTTAAACCCACTGCAGTGTAATGGCTCTTAAGAAGCTGTTACTGTCTTGAGTGCAAATCCTTCTTAGTTTGTGTATTATTGACCTGATCAAGTGTGATGGGGGCCTTCGATGAGCCTTCGGGGGGGATTTTGCGGCTGTTGCAGGGAAGGAGTGTTGTAAGGAAACACTTGAGAAATGATCATTGGAAATGGGAGTAAATGAGGAGGGGATACAACTGGGGTAGGGGGCCCCAGCTCAGACTACAGCACCTTCACATGCGAGTACTCATCTCCTGGAGCAGCTTTTACAAAACGCAGACGTATTTAATATAAAGGAATAATAATAATAATAATAGCAATAATAATAGTAGTAGTAATAATAATAATAGTAATAACAACAACAATAATAATGATAACAGCACATCTGAAGGATGGTTTAAAGCGTGCTTGTGGAATGTAGAAATTCCCAAATACATATATACACAGTTTCACTTTAGGAGGTTAATTTTAACAGATCCTACAGACAAGGTATTTGTTTAAGTAAATGTCTAATATCTCAGGGTGGGTAAAGTCCTAAAAGTGCAATAAAATAATTTTTCTCCCCTTTTTTCAGGCATAATGACATACAAACAACCCCCCTAAAGTCAGAGTTTAGAGTGAAAATCCTGGCGGCCACTTTAACCAAAGGAAAAAAGAATCCTGCAAATGATATTGTTCCGCCTTTCCACTCGCAATAAGAAAATACAGCTTTGCGCCCAATCCCCTAATCAGCTTCTCACGGCCTGACCCAACTAAGCCCTGGATCAGGACCGTGCTCCCGTGGTGCCGTCTGGGTTGCCGCAGCGTTTTGTGCAGGTTACACTTCTACAAAATGATGTCATAATTTAGCTAAAAGCCAACATATTGGTGAGTGAGAAAGCAAAGGAAAAATATCTTACTTCAGATGTCAGGCAGCCACAGATGAGTTGCCTGAATTTTTGTATTTTGGGGAGTGACTTCTCTAATCTGTCGTTATGTATTTTCCTTCCTAAACAGGTTTTGGCACAAAATATTGCACTTGCTGGAGAAGCGGAAAAGGGATTTTTAGCAAAAAGCAAGAGGAATCCCAAGGAGTAGCATTGAACAGATTAAAATGTTTGTGCCTTATGTGCTTTTTCAAAAGCAGAGATCTACGCGTGCCACGCACCCATCTGAAATAAAGCGGCGACTCTGTAAGCGTGAGGAAAAACCTGCCCGCAAAACAAGCTCTGGACGTCGCAAAAATCACAGTGAGTGGGACTATCTTGGTTTTGAAGACGGTACCTCAGCCGTCTGTCCCGTTCCATCAGGACCAAACACCGCTCGGTATTCAATTGACTTTCTAAATTGGGAGACAGGACTTTCCATCTTCAAATACTGAAAATAGATTGCATTCTTGGCCCTTCGCTTTGAACGGTTGGGGAGAATAAACGCGCACCCTGGTCGTGTTCTAGTGATCTCCCTAATCTCGGTTGCACTTTGTCAGGACGAGGTAACTGGTAGTTAAGTGAAATACCTTAGATCAAAGGGGGATTAATCGCCAACTGAATCCTTGCTGAATAAACCTGTCATTCAAGAAAATTATTTCCACTGAACTTAGCAGAGGATTGAAGGTATTTGCATAACAGGGACCAACGTACTTCAGCCAGGTTAAAAGGTTCAGAATTCAGGCAGTGTTTAGCTTTTTGGCTCCTTTTCCTTTCAGCGGCCCTGTACAATGGTTTTTAATCTGATAATACAGCTAACTATCTAAATGATGTCAGAACAGGAAAGTATTGCAAAGTTTGGCTGAGGGATGGATCAATTTCACTTTCAGTAACTCCTAAATCTGATTTGTTGGAATTTAAGATGTAATCCTTAAAAAAAGTCCCTTTTAAACCGAAGGGCTGTTTATTAACATCCTTTTTTTATTTGACCTTTGTCTTAGAAACACGGGCTCTTGCCTGCTGCCTTATCTGGGGCTTTTTGGGATCGTTTTGTACAGGTTTATACCCGCACATGCGAGCCATGCCCGTGGCTCATTGTGCCCACCAAACACATGCACACAAACCGATTTTCAGTCTTTTTTTTCTTTAAAGATCATCTTTCGTAGGTCATTCTCAATTCGAATGTGAGACGGAGATAATTAAATAACAGGACCCAACAGGCTGCCATTATTTCTAAGGATCAGCCCTCGGAAGAGATTTAAAGTCTCGTTCAGCATTTGTTGTGCGGTTTTGGCAATGATTTTAAACTGAACAATTCTTGTTTTATTGCAGTTGTTTTTTTGCTGTGACTTCTCATGGAGAATTCATTTCTTGAAGAGAGAAGAAGGGCTCTTCCAGGGCTGGAAGGCAATGGCTTTTTAATCTATAAAAACTGGGAAAAACAGTTAAAAAAATGTCGATTTCTAGAGAATGCTTTATGCCAACTCCCTCCCCAGCCTTCCTGGGGCTTATTTGCAAACGCTTACACCTCTCCTACCTTTTGGGCATATGGAAGGGTGTAGAGCTACATGGCAGACATCAGGTTTCATAATCAGATTTTGACAATAAATGGAATTTAGGCACTTCTGCATCCAGCCTGTGCCTGACACCATTCATTCTTTCAGTGGGCGCCGTTCATATTCATCGCAAACTCAAAGCATCTTTCAAGTTAAAAAAATCGCAAAGAATGGTTATCAAAGAAAATGAATAAAATCCATATTGAGATAATTTTTTAGAAAATGATTGAAGTTTTAACCCAAGAAAGGACTCTTAGAGTTTCTTATAGCTTAGAATAAGAACATGTCAATCACGATTAAGCTTCTGGAATTGGAATCCCTTTGAAATGCAGCTGTTTCTTCTTTAATTGTGGCAGCGGACTCAAAAGAAAAGAAAGGTCCAGCCTTAAAGATGAGTAAGGAATACAAAATAGCTCAGGATTAGTTGCGGAGTTCAAAGGTCGCTAATTACACTAAGGAGTTCCCAGACACAGGGAAAACATTAAACAGGTCACCTACCAAAAGGGAAACAGACTTTGACTTCAAAAATAAAACAAAAAAAAAAGAAAAAAAGGGGGAAAAAAAAAAAAGATCCTGAAGAGTTAGGTTTCTAGAGAAAATCAAAAGCAACCAGCTGATCTTATTGGGAAGAAAATGGGTTGGGTTTAGTTGTCTGCTGTTACATGTCACTACAGATGGCATCAGGCTTTCAAAAAATTATCTAGAGCTCAACCAGGTTTCTAGGAGTCTCTGTGAAAGCAAGAAGGGGAAAAGGGGACAGGCCTTTGCCTTACAATATCTGATTTGTATAGAATCATAGAATGGTTTGGGTGGGAAGGGACCTTCCCAGCCCATCCAGTGCCCCCCCTGCCATGAGCAGGGACATCTTCACCAGCTCAGGTTGCTCAGAGCCCCGTCCAGCCTGGCCTGGGATGTCTCCAGGGATGGTTCAGCCACCACCTCTCTGGCCAACCTGGGCCAGGCTCTCACCACCCTCAGGGCCAACAATTTCTTCCTCATGTCCAGCCTGAATCTCCGTCCTTTAGTTCAAAACCATCACCCCTTGTCCTATCACAACAGGCCCTGCTAAAACGTCTGTCCCCATCTTTCTTATGGGCCCCTTTTAAGTCCAGAAAGGCCACAATAAGGTCTCCCCAGAGCCTCTCTTCTCCAGCTGAACACCCCAACTCTCTCAGCATTTTAGTTGCATTGTGGGTCATGAGTCCCTGAAAAAAAAACAACCCAAAACATGAGGGTTGAGACTTCCCCATCAGCATTTGGGGATGAGGCATCTGTGCAAATGGGCATGTCTCGGATGGGAAGCCTTTTGGGAGAGGCCTGCAGCCCCTTGGTGGGTGGAGAGGTGAGGTTTGGGGCACAGTGGCCCATCTCTTCCCCAGGAGAAGCACAGCTCCTTCATTTTCCAGCTCCTGGATTTTCCAGCTCATTCCTGGCCCCATTGCCTTGGGCTGGACTGATGGGACTGCTGTCCCTCCAGACACCCTGCACATGAGACAGCCCCTTATGAACCAGCACTCATGTTTCCAGGGATTCTGGTTTCTCCTGAAATTCTCTTGGGAACACACTGCCAGTTGTCCTGTCTCCTGGAAGGGCTGGAGGAAGCGATGAACCTCTGCTCCTTTAGATCTGCATGTGGTTGGAGAGGGCTCGTGGCTTTATTGCCGGTTTCCTCACAAGAGAGAGAATTCTTGTTTTCAGGACAAAGAGCCTTTTCCTCTCAGATCCTGCTCCCCTGCATGAATCATCATCTTATTCCTGCAAAAATTGGCAGATTGGTACATCGAAGGGCAAAATTAGATTAGTGGACATAATGAAGGAAAATTTTAGATAATTGGGAGATGCACCTATCCAAGTGGCCTATGCTGGCCAGGCTCATACTCGTGCCTAAGGAATTTTTAGTGTTGATATCAATGGGAGTCAGACTTGAGAGCTAAGACTACATTCTGTGTCTTCTGCACCTGAATAACTTGGGGTGGCTCAAAGGGAAGGGAGTTTGGGAACAACCCCAAGGTGCCCCTTTGGGATTCCCACTGACATCCATACAGTGCTATAGCAGCTCTTCCAATGAAGCTTGAATGTCCCAAACTAGGATTCACAAAACTCTAACGGCTCTTTTGGGATTGAAGGTTGTGGGGATGTCCTACCATGGTGTTCTCAGGATGGACATGGCTATGGGTGGGCTTTTGTTTTCTCCACCCTAAAAGGTGCTGTTGGTAGTACCTTGTATTTTGTTCATGCTGACCATTTGGTAAATTCTTGCTGCAGATACAATATGGTCCAGGTTCAGAACCCAATCTGAGGTGCCAATGTATGATGGGACAGCAGGAGGCCATGTGGGGAGATGGTGACAGTAAAATAAGGCTTGGAGAACTCCAGCCATGGGAAAGAGGAGGAATAGGGCCAAATTTCAGTGTGTTCAGAAAGCTGGTAAGTGGGAGCCTATGGGCAATAAGTCAGATACAAGGCTGCCCAGGAGGGCAGGTTTTTCTAACATGTTGTCATCTTCTAAATGATGGGACAACAAGGTAGTCGTGAAGGAGACAGCAAAAGTACTGAAGGACAAACTTGGACTTACAAGCTCTGTTATGACTTAAGACTCAGCAGGGCATGTACAAATAGGACAAAGTGTGACAAATTTCTCCAAAAGCATGAATAAATACAGGAAAACTGCTGTTAAATGTTTAATGCATTGTTGTTTCAACGTTCAACTCATTAACAAATGGCCAAAGGAGTTAACACTGGTAAAACAGGATAAAAATGCAGAGAAGGGAAGGCTAGGTTATGCACAAGAAGTAGTTGCTTACAAATTAGCTGAAGTAAAAGATTTACCCCGAAGTACTTGAGGAACTGGTGGATACATCTTGGTGCTGTCACCAACTACCTTGGGAACCTGGTAGGAGGGAAGAGTTTCCAGAGAACAAGAAAAGCATCAAATTGCTGAGCAGTGATACGTAACAGCCAGCACAGATTTGACAACATCAGACCATGTTAGGTGAACTAATTCCCTTCTACAGTGAGAGGAGCAGACACTGTGAATCTGGGGATGGCACTTGCTGTCTCACACATGGACACTGTGTCTCCCAATATGACTGGCAAGCTCAGGAGATATGGCGGAGGTGACTGTGGTGGGATGACCTTCCCCAGGGGGCCTGGGAAGCTGCTCTCCAGTGGTGGTTACCAGCTGAGGGATGGTGGGCTTCCTGGTCCTGTCTTGCTTCTGGTATGATTCAGGATTTAGAGGGGGAGTTCACGTGACACCTGAGGACATCCCTCTCCTAAGTTCCTGTGACACTGGAGGAGATCCCCGTAAGTTCACGTGGCACCTGAGGAGATCACAGAATCCCAGAATCCCAGAATGTCAGGGATTGGAAGGGCCCTGGAAAGCTCATCCAGTGCAATCCCCCCATGGAGCAGGAACACCCAGATGAGGTTACACAGGAAGGTGTCCAGGCGGGTTGGAATGTCTGCACAGAAGGAGACTCCACAACCTCCCTGGGCAGCCTGGGCCAGGCTCTGCCACCCTCACCACAAAGAAGTTTCTTATATTTAAGTGGAACCTCCTGTGTTCCAGTTTGAACCCATTGCCCCTTGTCCTGTCACTGGTTGTCACCAGAAGAGCCTGGCTCCATCCTCCTGACACTCCCCCTTTCCATATTGATCCCCATGAATGAGTCCCCCCTCAGTCTCCTCTTGTCCAGCTCCAGAGCCCCAGCTCCCTCAGCCTTTCCTCACACGGGAGATGCTCCACTCCCTTCAGCATCTTGGTGGCTGCGCTGGACTCTCTCCAGCAGTTCCCTGTCCTGCTGGAACTGAGGGGCCACAACTGGACACAAGATTCCAGGTGTGGTCTCCCCAGGGCAGAGCAGAGGGGAAGAAGAACCTCTCTTGACCTACTAAATATCCCTCTCCTAAGTTCATGCGACATCCAAGGAGATCTGAGTTCACGTGGTACCTGAGGAGATCCCTCTCCTCACCGTGGTACCTCGGTACAACCCTCTGGATGGACCACGTTGACGAAGAGGCAGGACACACCAGGGTAGCAAGGGAGCAGGGGTGAAGAACAAGGGTGATTTTTGATGAGAAGCTCTGGAGGTCTCAGGAGCTTCAGAGTCTGGATGTTTTTCTAGAAATGGGGCCATGTGGGTTGTGAGCATCTCACCAGTGCCAGGTATTCATCCTGCATTTTTCCTTCTTGTGCATTCAGCTGGTTATTCTGCCCACTCTAAATCTCTTTGACACTCCCTGACCCCCATTTTCTCTCACCCTGTCCCAATAGCACCTGTTCTCAGATCCACACCTTTGCACCTGCTTGTGCTGGAATTCATTAAAAGTTGTTTTTTTCTGAGACATCCAAACCATCAGAGGCCTTCATCACCTTCAGTAACTGCTGCTTCTCAGCCACTGCACCATCATCAACGCAAATTCTCCATTTCCTTCTACACCTTCCAGAAAGAGTTAAATAACAGTCAGGCTCCAAAACATGTTTGATGGTGGTTCCCCATTGCCACTGCATTTGGAGATGCCGACAGTGTTCCTTGTTTAATGGGTTATACATGGGCTTTGGATTATTTGAATTTTAGAGGTCTGTTACATCAGTTCTCTTTGCCAATTTAACGTACAGTCTCTTGACAGTACATATTTGTTTTAAATTCATGTCATGACATTACCCCAAAATTTTAATGAAATAAAACAAGTTCATTTTATTAATGAAGTGAGTTCTATCCTAACGTCTTATTTATACCCATTATTTTATTTGGGAAAAAAGTTGGCTTGACAAGCCAGTATTAAGTCCTGTTTGTTCTTTTCAAGGGTTTGCACGTTAGTTTTCTTCTAGGCCTCTGAAATGCAATACTAAGGCTGGAAAACTCTTTGGCCACCTCTTTTGAGAGCCTTTGTGCAAATCTATCAGCGTAGATCTCATAGAGTTGATACTTGTGACACAATTATAAGCACTTCAAGCAGCAAATGCTCTTGAACCAAAAGAGTATATTGTTATTTTTTTCCATTTAACACAGATTATTTCTAAGTAACTGTTGTACTATCTTCAGAAAATTTGACTTTTTAAAGAGCTAAAGGAATACCAGTGACACAGGGCTTAATCACATTCAGAGCCCAGCAGAACTACTGTTAGACGCCACCTCTGCCATGGAGTCTTCAGGTTCATGTGAGCTCTCAATCTTCTCTCGATTTAATTTTTGAAGTGGTTTTTTTTCTCCCTTTTAAAACAGGGAAAATGCTCAGAGCGTGTAGAGAAACAGCAAAATTGTCCGGGGAACTACAAGGGACACACAGAAGGGTTCAATCATTTTTAACTCCTTTAATTCCAGACCCATCACTCATTTCTCTCCCTGCCTTGTGTTCTTCAGGTCTCACCTAAAGGTACCTCAGTTGTGACAGACCTGAGTTGCTACAATGTACTTACTAAGCTTACTAAGTTCACTACTAAGCTCACTTCACTAGTTTACCAGCCTACTAAGACTTATGAAACATCCATGAGAATGGGCTCTTCCCAAAAGCCAAGCGTAGCCATCAGGTCAAGAGAAAGGCTTCATCTGTTTCACCACCAACTGATCCAACAACCTTGTCCAATAACCAGAGTTGTTGCACAAACCTGTTGGAATAAGACACGTGCCAATTTAACCTCATGTTTCGCTGCCTGACTCGTTCATGGATGCTTTCCATGCTGCATACGACAGGGTCTTATATTAATTTTTTGCTCCAAAAGATGCTTACTTTTTTACATGTATAGCTGACTGGATGCTATTTAAATTGACTTTATGAACTGTGACTAGGGCTTATTTTTGGAGTAGGGCTTATATTTCGAGCATCCTCAAAAATCCTGAAAAAAATCATGGTAGGGCTTATTTTCCAGGTAGGGCTTATATTTGGGGAAATGGTATAAACAGAGTTTTATGGAGCAAAGCCTTCTAATAAATCAAAACAGGTGATGGATGGCATGAAGTTATAGAAAACTGCTCAATGCTAGAAGAGAAACATCACCCACCCCAAGAACCTGACAAACAGAACATGATCTAAACCCTTTCAACAGAGAGATCCCCTCTCCCCACTCACATCGTGGTGTCCAGACACACTGACTGTAACAGGTACGGGCTGGATTCTGGGCAAAAAAAAATCATCAGTTCACCTTTTGCTAATTAAAATGGACACATCACCTGTGTGAAATGAGTCAGAGCATAGCTCTGTTTTATAGGTTCAGCTGAACGACGTTTCACGTTAATTAATCCACCCTTTAGAACATTTAGCCAACCTGTTAGATTACTATCTCAATCTAAGCATTTTTTAAATTATAGCTTAAAACTTTCCTCCTTACATAATCACTTATCATGCAGTTAAACAAGAGGTATCGGAGCAGCCGGCACACTCGGTTATTAGATGGCATTCTTCTCTTTTTTTGTGCTGCTCTTCAGGTTCTTCCATGTTTTTCACCAGCCTTTCCCAATTTGCTCATTTCCCGATAACTTTTTTAATGTGAATTTCCTGTGTTCCTGCAGATACCGATTCTCTTCTCAAAATCAGAGGTCTGCCTCTGTAAACTGAGTCCTTTTCTTTTACGCCTGGTTTTTTTTCCAGGGAAAATGGCTTGGCGATGTTGTTCTGGAACCTTCAGCAAACTCGGCTGGTTTGACCTGCTCAGAGCTAGGCCTGTGATTTGATAAAACCAGCCTCACACCTCTGGATCATCACTATTTCTGGGTTTCACAGCAATGCAGTTCGCTGGCTTGTATGAAAGGGAACTCATCACTGACAAAGGCAATAAAAACCCCTCTCTTATCTCCCCTTTTAGAAGCGCTTCTCATGCCATGCTCCCCTCGCCCCCCCCAAATCCTGTACATTATTGACTCATATGTATTCTGTAAGCATCTTATGAAAATAGCAGGTCTTGCTCTTAACTGTCCTATTAATCTGGGGTCTAATCAGATTCTTGTGACCTCATGACACATCTGTACCACTGGCTGCTTATTTTGTACCAGTTAATGTTAGAAGGGAAAGTAAAAATAGCCACGGCAAGTACATTTCAAATTGTCTTCTCTAAGCCGTTATCCACAACTAAGCAATTTAAAGCCAACTAATATTTTTAAGAGAAGGGACTTCTTTTGTTTTTCCTCAAAAAAATTGTTAAGCAAACATGCAAACTACAAGTGCTGGAGGATATTTATTTTCACTGTATCATGAAGTTACTCTCATTAGCTGTCCGTTTTGTTTAAATACAAAAATAATTCACAAGCAAATGAGTCAAATAAGGCTTTGTACACCATAGGTGCTGGTGCTTTGGAATTCCAGATGTAGCAATCAGAAGAAATTAGTTCCAGGGCTGAAAAAGAAAAACAAGCAATAAAAATAAGCATTACAAGGTGCTTATAATCAGACATTCCTTCATCCAAGTGAAGAGACTACTAATCCATCCATACCAGTTTACAGAAAAGGTATAATGGCCTCTTTAAACTCTAAGACTCTTCTTATTATTTGAAAATTGTTTCTGATAATGAGAAATTTAAAGTCTCAGCTTCAATTACCTTTACCAATGTATCAGTCATGAGCTTAAAATTCAACCAGAGGTTAAGTCAAAGGCAGGTGAGTGGCTTGGATTTTGTTCAATGAATATAAATTGCATACTCGATGTTAAACATACAGTATGAACATGTTGATTTTTGTGTTACAATTTAGGACTGATTGCGACCTGTTGCAAAATTAAGTGCAGATGACAGTTTTCGAAAGGCTTTTACAGACTTCTGTTAGCGTGACTGACAGAAGTTGCAATAGATAGACAGCAACAAATGACAAAATGGTTCCATTAGGCAGCGCTGCTCAGATTTAATGAGTGCCTATTGTGTTCCCAGTTTGCATATTTTTGGCACAGACTTGGAAGCAGGAATGTGGTAAGTCAAGAATAAGCAGATTTGGTTTCTGCTCCACGGATTTTACATAGTGCCACATCGAGCTGGAGCTGGTTCTGTACCTGGGTACTTCCAATCCACGTATCGTATCTCTGACAAAAGCGTCCTAACCAAGAGGCCAGACCATGGAGAGAGATTCTCTGCCCCCCCAGTAAAATTTCTGCCATGCAGAGCACAGTAAAACACCACAGGGTGAAGGGGAGAGAGCCCAAGAGAGAGCCTGAGCTTCCATCTGAAAGGGAGATGACAGCCCCTACTCCAGGGATGCATTAAGCATCACAAGAAAAAAATATAAAGCAGAAAACAATATTTCTGGGATGTCCCAAGCAAACCTGGAACAAGTAAACCTTTGTCCAACTTTAACTACTTAATTGTAGGCATTGACATCCAGTTCAGGATGGGGCAATGAAGGTGATGAAGGGAGTGGAGCATCTCCCGTGTGAGGAAAGGCTGAGGGAGCTGGGGCTCTGGAGCTTGATGAGACTGAGGGGGGACTCATTCATGGTGATCAATATGTAGAGGGTGAATGTCAGGAGGATGGAGCCAGGCCCTTCTGGGTGACAACCAGTGGTAGGACAAGGGGTAATGGGTTCAAACTGGAACACAAAAGGTTCCACTTAAATATGAGAAGAAACTTGTTCATGGTGAGGGTGGCAGAGCCTGGCCCAGGCTGCCCAGGGGGGTTGTGGAGTCTCCTTCTGTGCAGACATTCCAACCCGCCTGGACACCTTCCTGTGTAACCTCATCTGGGTGTTCCTGCTCCATGGGGGGATTGCACTGGATGAGCTTTCCAGAGCCCTTCCAACCCCTGACATTCTGGGATTCATAACTACAATACGCAGTTCCAGTTAAATAAACGACATTTTGAACAACTCACATGCAGTAATTTTGGGTTTTCCTGGTGCGAAGATCTGAATAGAATATTGGTCTACGTAACATCCAGTAAGTGTGGAATCTGGGATCCTAAAATACAGCTACAGAAAGAAGGAAAACATGACCAGATGCATATTGTCATACTGGCAATCCGTGTTACATGCTCTTGGTGCACAAGAGTACCCCAAAATGACAGGATGTCAAATCCTGTAAGCAAGAAAACAGAAGATTCCATGCTCAGCACAAAGAGGTTACCAATTATGTCTGATCTAAAATCAACATATTTTCATAGGCCATTTATGATAATTAAAAAAATTACTACTAAGGCCTCTTTTCACAGCCTGCGACTTACTTTTACATAAGCAGTGTTCCCAGCGCACACATAACCAGTTGGGTGCTATTTGCCCACAGTGCCAAAAGACACAGTTATAGAAACTTCCAAAGATTTAGGGAACTTCTGTCCTAAAGCCAGAAACAACATCTGTAAGAAATTCTACAGCTGTGCCTACACTATACAAAACCGACTGGGGAGGAATTAAGAACGCATGGGGTATTCTTCTTACCGATGACCCAAACCAGTAGGCTCTTCTCTCATGACGAATCCAGTTGGCCATAGCTAACTTGGGACTCTAATTAAGCGATTGGGCCCCTGCAGTATAACAGAGGAGAAAGAAAAGCACTGGAATTAGTATCATTCAGTATTTGTTAACGCCCATTTTGTTAATGCAACAAAACGCTGAAAGACGTTATTTATGCGCATACAGACAAATCACACTTATCTGAGCACACCGCTAATTTGTGGAAAGAAATTACAGAGCAGGAGGAAATCACCATGGTCTCAACCTAGTAATCATAAAAGAGCTGTTGATATTTTACTGTCTTTAGTTCACTGATAGTGTTTTACTAATGCTATGATCAGCATCATCAACTTTGTATCATCCCATCTTTAAATTTCGATGATAATTATGTGACAGCATAGCCATTGCAGTTGCCGGAGAGGCTTAAATGAAAACTATCGTTTTAATTTTAAATAACTATATTTTGGCTAAGCTGATCTGTAGCTAGGATTAGCAGTCTTAAGGAACAGGTAACCCTGGGTTGTTAGTGATCTCAGGACTTAATCCACCTGAAGGACTGTGGCAGCGTTTCAATGAAAATATACCACAGGGGAACAGGGTGCGCAACACAAGTATTAAGAATGTTACTAAATATTCTGGTATGATTCTGTATTCTGGAAACTACAAGAATTCCAAGGGGGCTGCCTGACATATGCAACGATTTCTTTATTCTTACCTGTTGAAAAATGTATACGAGCTTCACAGTGCTCAAAAAGAACTCTTCATGCTTTCATGATGCTTTATGTTAACCGTTATTTTTAACTATGAATCCTCTTCGATGAGTTGATAACATCCCAAAATTGGTGCAACAGGAACCTGGAAAAAACTATATTCGTTCTCAAGATGAATTAACACCATCATCATAAGATCAGTTATACACTGCTTAAATTGCTAAAGTACTTTAAAAATAACAAACATATTAATTGTTGACTGTACCAAACTCTTCAGGCTGCTTGCGATAAGTAGATTTGTGGTATATGCACTTTATATCTCAGCCTGGATATATTTTGTCTAATTATGGTATCTAAGTAGTTCATTAAAAGCAAGATCAGCTGTGGCAAGCAGTCAAAGGTACCGGCCTGTCCTGAAGATGACTCAGGTGACTCAAATCCTGAAGTTCTTTCCAAGCAGTTTATTATATAAAAAACATTTTACCCGCCTGTATCAGATTGAGACTCATTCAGACACGTTCAACAACACAGGTGGTTTTATTCCTGTGGGAGACTGGAAAATAACATGGGTCAGGGATGTTATTACCTGGGAAGTGTAGTAATGCAAGTTGAACAAATCTGAAGGAGGAATGAAAGGAAACTTGTACGGTCTGTTACACACAGAATCATCCAGGGGCTCGGCACTGCTGGACATCAGCATGGCAGGGTCAACAGAAGTGATGGATCTTGGAGCAGAGGCCCATTCGTCGGGACACTGAAGCTTTGGGCTGCGTTTGGTGCAGATCGCTCTACGTCACACCTGAAAAAATGAAGTCAAGAAGTTATTCTTGAATTTTCCCCTCAAGCCAGAATTAGATGTTAAAAAATGGAATACAAGAGTTAAAAAAATCACATTACATTTTTCAAACATTAATACTGACAAACACTTCCAAAACCAAGTCCCTTCCCCATTTCTGCAGCCTTTCTCACAGCAGTGCTAGTGAGGCTGTCTTAGCTAAACACCTCTTAATTACCAAGGACTCTTTAGCAAGAAAAGAGCAGATAAGCAAGCCACGGACTTACTGTACAGCTATGCTGGAATGAATGTCACATAAACACACTTGGTGATAGTCTAATTAATTCAGTGACTTCTCGAACACCTGCTTAACGGATTGAAGTGTGCTATTAATGGCCCCTGTGGTCCCACGTCAGCTTTCTCCTGGGCTTCTCTGTTTTTCAAATATAAGGTTATCCACTCAACAAGTCAACCTAGAAACCTGTTCCTCTGCAAGCAGGAACCTGTTCACCCCTATGATCTCGACCATCATGGCTGGTGGGAAGTCACCCTGTCTTCAGAAGGGCAATACTTGGGTTGGTTTCCTTCAGAGATGAGTATCCCACCTCTTGCAAGTCATTA
Source organism: Streptopelia decaocto (assembly GCF_964273445.1). NCBI lineage: Eukaryota > Metazoa > Chordata > Aves > Columbiformes > Columbidae > Streptopelia > Streptopelia decaocto. The sequence continues at coordinate 3,309,459 of NC_138661.1, forward strand.
AATTACCGCGATCCACTTTATTAGGTCTTTTTCCTCTTAAAACACTGGCAGTTACAAAGAGTACACTGTGATGATGTAGTGTGCTTCCTGTGCATAATCCAGGACAAAGAATCCTAAATACACCAATTATAGAAAACACAAATATGAATGTACTCCATAATTATCTATTCAGCCAGTATGCCCCAAATTCCAGTATTAACCAATGAAAATCACTGTCACATACAAACCAATTCGAAGTAATTATACAACCAGATTTGTTCACCAGATTCTGTATCAACAGTTTTTACATCGATCCAACAAACAGTATTTGTGGATTCAAAAGGTTGCCGTAATAGAATAAAGTAGGGTAGAAGATTAAACTTTCATTTGGTAGGAAAATTAATTAAAAAATGGTCATGTGAAGACACTTATAGAAGACTCACTCAGAAATCACATTTCTAGTAATTATTTAACACATTGCTTATTAGTTAGCTAGAGATAAACTTGGTGTTAGCACTACTGTTTCTAAGTCTCTATATGCCAAGGCTTTACAAAATGATTTCTCCCTATTTCATTTTAAATAAGAAAAATTTGGGAAAATACATGCAACGTAGCTACTGCTGGAAATTTAAGTTCCATAGTTACTGAAAAAACGCTTGAACGATCCAGGAAAAAACAGTGAAGATCAAAATATAAAAAGAAAAAGCACTGCTGACATGTCATTTTAATTTGTAACAGTTTTTTGCACTTATTCTCACACCCGGCTTCATTTTTCCAACTCGGAGAGCTGCCATCCACAGTGCCTAAGAGAAGAGCTGGTCCTTGCAAGAGCCCACTGATGGTAAGGAGGGGAGGCCGTGGCTCCAAGGTCTCCTCAGTTAGTGGAAGACACTCATTTATCAGACCACTCTTCTGAAAAGCAAGCATGGGCCAGAGGTCCCCTCCTTTGCCCTGAACTGAATAAACCGATGAATGATTGATGCTCCACAAAAACATGGTCATCTCTAAGTCTCAGTTCCAAAAGCAAGGCTTTAAGAAAGGCGCTGTGCAATGGTGCAGGCATGTGTTGACCTGTTGAAAGTCTCGGAGTGTGTTTCAATGGTGGGGTAACGCCTGTGACATGTGTCATTTAGAGCCACGAAGATGATGGAGGCAGTGGAGCATCTCCCATGTGAGGAAAGGATGAGGGAGCTGGGGCTCTGGAGGAGACTGAGGGGTGACCTCATCAATGGGGATCAATATGGAAAGGGTGAGTGTCAGGAGGATGGAGCCAGGCTCTTCTGGGTGACAACCAATGGTAGGACAAGGGGCAATGCGTTCAAACTGGAACACAAGAGGTTCCACTTTTAAATATGAGAAGAAACTTCTTCATGGTGAGGGTGCCAGAGCCCGGACCAGGCTGCCCAGGGAGGTTGTGGAGTCTCCTTCTGTGCAGACATTCCAACCCGCCTGGACACCTTCCTGTGTAACCTCATCTGGGTGTTCCTGCTCCATGGGGGGATTGCACTGGATGAGCTTTCCAGGGCCCTTCCAACCCCTGACATTCTGGGATTCTATGAAATAAGAGCATCTTAGCATTACTCATCTTTTCAGAGAATCACAGAGTGGTTGGGGTTGCAGGGACCTCTGGAGATCCTCCAGTCCAACCCCCCTGCTAACGCAGAGTCACCAGAGCAGATCACACAGGGTCGTGTCCAGGCGGGTTTGAATGTCTCAGAGAAGGAGACTCTTTTCCCACCCAAAATACCATATCAGCAGAGTTTCTAGACTCAATTCCTTTGCTGGCTGTCAGAGAATGCAAAAACATTATAGAAATCTTTGGAATATTGATACAATCAAGGATGGGTTTCTCTTAGCTATTCAAATAACTCCCAAAAGCCCCCCCGGACCTCAAAGTAACCTTGTTCAAGCGGAATCCATCAGCATCCCGATGGACAGAGCGACAGCGTCAGCACCTAAGTTATTGTCAATAAAACTATTTCACATGTAATTAAGATTCATTCTAGCTGGTGGATTTCTACTGGAAACTTCGAGCAAATCCATTCACTCATTTTTTTAATAAAATGTGAGTCTGTCTGTCCACCCTTCCTGCTGCACGAAGGTAAAGGGTGTTTAAATGGCACCAATGAACCCAAGGACGATTCACACCAGTGCAGCGAAACTTCAACAGCGAGATGTTTCTAAGAGACCAGATCACACTGCAGACAAGTTTTCAGACATTTAAGAAAACTGATGTCCCACATAATCAAATTCAACTAAAAACTTTACAATATTATAAATATTTTACTGTGCACCAGTCAATTTTTTCCAGCAAGAGCTGGTTTTAACGGGGGAGAGAAACGGATTCCACCCTGCAAGTGCAATATATGTGACTTAAAGCTTTTATGACTGTTTAATCATTTCAATATTTTTTTTTGAGTATTTAAGATGTAATCATGTCACAGAGACACAAATTTTGTACATTTTAAAACTGCTATGCCGCACCAACGTATATATTTAATTTCAAATTCCCTAGAGATAATGTTTGAGAAAAATCATACTAGCTGTTAATGCTACATCTGGGATTTTTTTCTTCTGAAGCGGTATTATTTTTTAAAGGAGAGAGGGATGAATTTCTTCTCAAGCTAACCTCAATCTATCAAGAGGAACTGGAAAGTTGTCTTTTAATAAATGAGAAAAGAAAAACTATTACTTCCACAAATGCATTGTTTTTCATCCTTTCTTGGAACTACAGACTCCCTGAGCGTCTCTTTTTAAAGACACATCCACAGTCTGCTTCTTAAATTGCCATGGAACTTGTAATGCCAGCAACGTGGCACTTTGTTTTATCTCTAACCTCCATATGGAGCGCTCCCCGTCTGCTCCTGAACACTTGCACGGTTCTTACCCCGTTACCTCTAAGTCCCACCTACACCAGCTTTTCGCAGCTGAGGAGCAGAGTCGCTTGCTGGAGGCAGCTTCATTTCCTCAGGCTTATTTGCAGCGACTGTGCTTTTTTTCTTTGATTCTTAATCAGGCATCTAGGGCTTTTTTATTTTATTTATTTTTTTTCAGTAAGGAAAAAGCAAGAGAGAAGCCAGAGCCACGAGATCCCTAAACAACAGTAGATAGAGACAACAGTAAAACACCTCATTACAGCCTCATGTCTATTTTGAAGAGCAAACAGAGTGGTTTTGCAGCTTGAAAATTCAGGAGCAAGGTTGTTGATAAGAGGCTACGTGTAACCTTGGTGAGCATCTCTTATTTTCAATGTTCCCAAAACAAAGGAAGGGGTGATATTTTGGTCTAGTTTTGTCTCACTTATGTACCAACCTGCCTGCTCCATTTGCTGAAGTTGTCCCCACACCACCGCAATCTTCTCCTCCTCCTGCTGGATCTCCCCAGTTTCAGCTGAATCATTAGATGATGATTTAGCCCTTCAGATCTCGGTTCTTCAGTATTCCCTTCTAGAAAATGATGAAAACTTAGAAAGATGACAGTTTCCAGGGATGAATGAGCTTTGGTGATTCAACAGAGACACCGTACTTGTTGCCCGAATTAAGTTATGATCAGCTCAAAAAGAAAGGGCGGAATGCTTTGATGTCCCAGATGTCTTCTCCGAGGTTAAAGATCAGGGCTTGTGTATCTCCAGCTGAGTGCGTAAGTCCCGAAACCAACAGTTTCCATGCGATCCCGCATTCTTTATATTGTTTGCGCGCTTTGTTGAATTTAAGGTCAGTTAGGAGGATAAACTTGGGGTTTCCACAGCCCTATTATTTCCTCTGGGAACGTGAAAGATCTAAGTCTGGAAATCACTTCAAGCATCAAGTCGAGTTTGCCCTTTTCAAAGGGGCTACTCCTTGTCTCTGCCACTTACTGTGTGACAAGTTACTTCACATATCCCTGTCACTACCCCCCCCTTTTCCTCCATGGCGATTACACTCTCAGATTTTTGGGACAAGGCTTTCTCTTTCTCTGTGTTTGTAGAGGGGAGGCCTCATCTCTAGTCTCGTAGGTAATACAAGGACTATAATACTAATCCTAAAACAATCAGAGGAATGTCCAATGTGGAGATCTGTCTGCATCTGAAGATGGAAGATAGCCTACTTGCTCTTTTTTTTTGTTAATCCTTCTCGGTTCCCTTTTCAGTTCTACCGAATCCAGACTAGGACTGTAGGTCCTGTCTCTTTAGCCAGTCTCCCTACTTTTCCTTTTCCTACCTCCCAAGTTATTTTTCCTCTCGCTCTCTGGAACTGAGTCCACCAAAATCACGCACGGAAACGGCGACAATCTTTACCAGACCAACAAAAGCAGCCGGCCTACTTAAAACTCTCTAAGAGTTCTGAATCAATTCCTCCTTTGCTTCACTACCTTAAAAAAACTGCCCTTGAATGCAAAAATTGAAATAAAATTCAATTACAACAGCTTTTTACTTATAGCATGCTACTACTACAGCTTTGCTACTCTACTAAATAGGCTATTTATGAGACAGTATAAGGGAAGTTACTTATAGACTGGTCCTTCTATGCAAAAATTAAAATCAAATGGAAAGTTAAATTTCAGCCTGAAAATACTATCCTTTTAGTTCAAGTACGGAACAATGTGAAGAGAATATGAGCAAAACAGAAGCAAAATACACGCTTTTCCACTTTGCCCATTTTGTTGGCCTAATCACTTCATAATCCCCACCTTGTCCTTTGCCACATAGGGACAGCGAGAGCTCGGTAAAATCTTTAACAATGATTACTTCTAAACTGGATTTTAATGGGGCTCGGTCCAGTTTAGTTTCATTTATACAGACCAGATCAAATAGAATCAGAGGAAATTAGAGTTGTGCAAAATGTAGGAGAAAAGAAAACACAGCAAAAAAACCCCAAACAAACAAAACTGAACCAACCAAACAAAAGTGAAAAGAAAAATAAACCAATCAACCCCACGAAACAGAAACAAGCAACAAAACCCAAACAAACACACCAAAACCAAAACAACAACAAAACACACACAAAAACAAACAAAAAAACCAAAATCAAACAAAACCAAAACAGATTTAGGCGGCTGTGAAAAGCACGTTATCTGAATCTAGACATTTTCAAAACCAGGTTCACAAATGTCCAGCGGCCGGGGCCGCTCTGAGGAGCCAAGGGATTTATGAAACATCAAACTATTGTTTGTTTCGCGGCCCCGGCCGCTCTGAAAACACCGGCGGCTCCGACCCGAACCCGCGAACTTTTCTCTCTCTCTCTCTCTGCCCTGAACCGGGACCAGACGCTCCCGACGGGCCGCGGGGAGACGCGGCGGCCGCCGGCTCGGCTGCAACCCCCCGCCGAGCTCCTGCGGGCACGCAGTCCGGCCGGTGTCCCCCCCGGTCTCCACACGCCCGCGGTACCTGGGGAGGAGCCCGACGCCGCCATGAGCAGCCGCAGCCCCGCGGCGGTGCCGGCGCTGAGAGCGGCCGCCTCGGCGCGCAGCTGCCGGCCCCTCCCCGGCCCGGCCGCCCGGCGCAGGCCCATTTCCGGCGGGCGGAGGCGGCGCCGCGGCGGCTGCTGCTGCTGCCGGGGCGGCGGGACACAATGGGCGGCAGCGGTGGGGAGGGGGTGGCGGGCCGCTGAGGAGCCTCGCCGCCCTCCCTGTGGCCATGGCCACCACAGCCGAGCTCTTCGAGGTGGGTGCGAGCGGAGCGGGCCGCGCTGGGCCCGGCGGTGGGAGGCGGTTTTGGGGCCGGCCGGCGCGCTGAGGGGATGCGGCGGCCTCATCCTCCGCCCCCGGACGAGCTCCTGCTCGGGCGGGGAGGGAAACGGGCCCTCCCGCCCAGGGTGAGGGGGTGTGGGGGGAGAGCGGCGCAATGGGGGACCTGAGGAACTGGGGAGCTGAGGGGAGCTGCCCCGGGGGGGCTGCAGCCCCTTCCTTCCCTCAGGCCAGCGGGGTTTCGGTCCATTTTATGCCTGGGTCTCCTTCCCCGGGGCTCTGCAGCAGATGGGTGCTGCTCTGGGCAGGGTGACAGGCCAGGCCCCACCGACAAGCAGATAATGTGTCTCCTTTTCTCCTCAAGGCACATACTCAGATGACCTCAGTGCCTGGTGTGTCAGTGCAGCTTCAGCTTCTCTGAAATAAGGAAATAACTTTACCCTCCCTTTAGCTGCAATGCAACAGAGGTGCAAAAAAGCCTAATAACTTACCAGGGCCACACGTGAGCAGGGAAGGAATATAGACTGGATATTAGGAAACATTTCTTCATGGAACGGGCTGTTGGGCATTGGAACAGGCTGCCCAGGGCAGTGCTGGAGTCACCATCCCTGGAGGGTTGAACAGACATGGAGATAAAGCTCTTAAGGATATGGGTTAGTGCTAGTTAGGTTGGACTCAATGATCTTAAGAGTCTCTTCCAACCAAAATGATTTAATGATTCTCTAGGAAGAGTCTGGGAAATTCTTTTCCCCTGGAGTGGACCACAGGCTTTCATGATGTGACCTGTGATTAAGAGAAAGTGTTTGCCCCACTGGCCGGTTCGTGGGGATGTGTTGTTGCTATGTACCCTGTGTTTGCTCTCTGAGTCACTCAGGAGCCGGTTGTTCGTTTGGTGTGTTCACACTGGGACACGCTTTGCCCAGCCTGCAGGAAAGGTCTTCCTGTTTCTCTGGAAGATCCTTTCTCCGTGGTTTATATCAATGCATTGTGTGTGCTTTTATTTATGAATCGCTGTTACAACACGTGAATGTTATGACTCGCATCTTTTGGCTTGCATGGTTTAAAAAAATGGCAGGACTAATATATTATATGCAAAGTAGCTCGGTGCCAGGTTTTGTGCCTTCTCTAGCCATCCTAGGGCTATGTTGATTTCTCGACATGATGACAATGCAGTTCTGTTCTTTGTGGGATGTGGAATGTGAGATAATTTGGATGTGGAAATGAAACTGCATGTTTGGGCTGCTTTGGGCCGTGCAACAGTTTGTTCCATTTTGCAACAGCAATAAACATGTAATTGCAAAGTAGGTGAGACCTTTACCCAGAGATGGGGCTTAGAATTATGTTTTCCAATATGGAAACCAATATTTCTTTCTCTCCTCGTTCACTCCAAAGCAAGAGAGGTTTTGTTGCTATTCACTAAATTAACGTTGCCTACTCTGTTAGTTTGAAGTCACTGCCATGAAGGTTTAGAACATGAAAACATGTTCTCATTATGGGATTAAGCCTGAGCTGCCTACTGAGTGTAGTATTTGCCTGAAATGTTCCCATGAAAGTGTATTTGAAAGTCATTTTCAGTGTAGTTTTATGATGTTGTGTAGAAGGATCTGTGCTGAAAATGAACCCAAGATGGACTCAATTCTCCTTTGTGTAATTTAACAACGATTGCTTCTAAACTGGATTTTAATGTGGCTCGGTGTAGTTTAGTTTCATTTATACAGACCAGATCAAACCAGGTTATCACCCACTTCAGGCATATCTCTTATTAAATCTGTGGTATTGGCTGAATGGATGATATCCCGTTAATTCATCTACGGCTAGAGGGAAGTTCAAAGCTGTGAAGAAATTGACTGTTGGGGCTCATCTGATAACAGGCAAAGGACTTGCAAATGACATTTGTAGTAGCTGATTTCCAGCATTTTCTGCAGAACTGGATAGGAGACTTAAAATAGGAATTAGGTGGTCAGCCGTAGGTAACCCTATTATCAAGATGGCATTAAAAAGAGCAAATGTATAGGGAAGATTAGATATACAAACAAAACTAAAAAGTTTTGGATTTGCAGTGGAATGTGTGAAGTCAGGTCTTAAAAGACACTGTTGAACCTAATTTGTTCTTTATAAATCAAGTGGGTTATTTTTAGCACACCCTTTGTGAAAATTTGGAAGAAAAAGCTCTTTTTTTCCCTCTGTTGGTCAGTATTCTACATGTAATAGTATCCCCACGGTTAATATTTCTCAAATAACAGAGAACAGAAGAAATGCTGAGAAGAGCCATAAGGCAGTTGGGAAGCTGGAGGGCTCCCCTGAAAGGAATATTACTGTATTGAATGGCTTGTTCCCAAATATTTAGATGTAAAGGTGAGATAAGGAGAGAATTTACACTTGATATGACATCACTGCATTGTGACTTTTGTTGGAAAGGATTCCTGTAAAGGAAACTTAACGTTGTGTATCAGGAAGAAGTGGGTTAGAGATGAGTGACTTGTAGAGGAATTGTTTGTAAGTGGTATCATCCAGTTATTTTTCAAGTTTAACCATGGAGGGTGAGCAAAACACGGTTACTCTGGTCAGTTTTTGAATGAGGAGTGACTGGGTCATCTCTTGAAAGGGTGAAACTTCTGTCCTGTCTAGCAGGATTCAGCATGTTGCAAAGTATATTTAAGAAACTTTTATATTTCTGTTTAATAGCCGGACCTGACTCAATAGGGCATAATGTGTTTTTGAGGAATGACAAATCTTGAACTGGCAATATTTTCTTTCCAACACTTGTTTCTAGTGATTAACACCATAATGCTGCTTTTCCCCTCCCTGTTACTTCTGGGAAGGTCTTAGACCTATTGATACAAGAACAGATTTGATACCTGTGGAGGTCTGTTTATTTTTGATTAATTTTTTTAAACCAAGCTTTATCAGAATCACTGGTGGCACGTTCATGTTTCGTGATCACAGATGAGTTGTGGTAAATGCCACTGTTAACCAGAGCTGCTCCCAGCTCTGTGTCGGGTGATGTTTCACAGTTAGAACCATTGCTACATGGAGTTGTAAAGTTTTCCATGAAATCCTGGTGGCTGGGAGAATACTTTGTGTATCCTTTACCAATGAAACTGAAATGATAAATTGTCGTTTTTTAAAGGATAGGTGGTGGACTGTGTTTGGGATATTTAATATTAACTATATGAAGAAACGTGTGAGCTGGCTTAAATATTAGGCCAACTAAAATAGGAGTTCTTGGCTTTATTATGAGCCTTCAGAAAACACTGTAGGGTGGAAAAATAATCTTAACTGTTTACCATTGTGCAGTATATTTATGGAAGATCCAGCAAATATTATGAAACTTCAGTGACCTTGTGGTTTTTAGCATTACTCATGCCTTGTTTTTCTTTCTTGGGAAAGTCAGGTCCATCATCCGTTTTTTTGCTTGTTTGGTGGGTTCTTTTTCCTTTTTATCTGCTTTGTTTCTACAGCTGCGGTTTGATGTTGCATAGTGTCCAGTGCCAATCTCGCACTGTTTTTGCTGCCTTGGTCAGTTCTGCTTGTGATGCCGTGTTGTCAACTTCATCAGAGATCTGAGCGACTGCAAAGAAAACTTAATTTGCGGTGGAATTTTTAGGCAGATCAGTTCTCCTGTGTGATTCGCGATGGAATATCTCACATCAGTGTAGCTGCTGCACGGTTGGGACACTTTGTAATCACAAGTGTAAGGTCACCTGGAAATAAGATGGGTAATTTAGAGCCAGCTCTTCAGAGACCTGCAGCAATTTGTTTGTTACTTGTTTGGCAATCTCAAGACTAGATGTTCAAACCCACCACATTAGGAACAAAGTTCTCTATATTAAATACGTAAACATAAGAGGTGACGGGGTAATTGTCAACACTTGTACTTGCTCTCGATTGTGGTAAAGCTTCCGAATGCTTTCAAAATGATGTGTAAGCAGCTGCTTAAGGACTGACCTGCTGTGGCACATTGTAAGGAGTTTTTATTCTGTGGCCAGGAGCCTTTTGTGGCAGATGAATACATTGAACGTCTGGCATGGAGAACACCTGGAGGAGGTTCCAGAGGTGGAGAAGCTTTTGATCCGAAAAGGTAAAATGAAATCGCATAATGGTCAAAGTGAATGTAACTCTAATTGTACTGTTTTATTACACATGTAACAAAAAGCCTGTATGTAGCATTGGTGTGTGTCCAAGGAGGTTTCATTTGGGAGAATTGCTAGAATTTGTGACCATGAGCCAATTATTCACAACCAATTATTCAGTAACAAGAGCAGGGAAAGTCACTTTCCGATTTAGACCTTTTGAATGAAGGAGAATTGACGTTACTTGTCTTTGTCAGACATGAATGTTTCAAAGCACTGGAGTTGCTGGATTAAAGCATAATATGAGGCTTCAGTGCTATGATAGTTAAGTCAATTTAATGAGTTTCTCGCTAGTTTAGATTCCTGAGCTGGCTTGTTTTAAGACCCAGTGGCTTACAGTCCTGGCTCAAATAAAAGGCACAAGCAAGTAGGATGGGAAGAAAGGCAGGAACATGGCAATGTTGACTTAGATGATTTTAAACTGAATTTGTATAGTCTGAACCAAAGTCTGCTGCCCAATGGAGCTGGGCTTGTGCCCCTTTTGCTCTTAGCTACACACTGTGGTGGCTCATCTTGAGCAAGTTCTAGGCGTGTAATCCCATGATAAGCTAATCTAACTCACTAAAATGTCAGAAAACTAACCTGATGAGAAAGAAATAATCTCTTTTTTTTTCAAGTTGTGTGGGAGATTTGAGGGATTTTCTTGAGGTTGTTGTGTGGATGGGTTTCTATTAGATGGAGACTTATTTCTGAACTAGCCAAAGGAATCTCAAGGCCAGCGCGAAGGCTGAAAAACACCACCTGCTTTGGGAGTGAGGCAATTCTATAATAACAGGGCCTCAACAAGATGTATATTAACGAGACCTATTAGCAGTGAGACTTGGGCGTGTGGACAGCTCGTGAACATGGACAATATCCAGTCAGCTAATGCATGCTTGGAGCGTGGACGCGTGATCAAGAAGTAACTGCATATATAAGGAGGCTTGTTTCTGTAATAAACGGCTTCGCTTGAATTCATATTGGATTGTGTGGTGTCCATGAGTTTTCACCCTCGCAAAGTTGGATTAGCAATCTGGGGGGACTGGAAGAGCCTGGGAGCAGGTGCAAAGGAAAGAGGTTGTGTCTCTCTGAGCAGGTGGTGAGAAGGAATGTAGGTATAGAAAGGAGCAAGCATAGGGTAGGGGAAGCAGGCAGGGAGGAGGTGGTGCAGGACCTGTTTGTCCTGCACTTTTTTGCTGGCTTGGTTTTGCTCAGCCTAAGCTCAACCTCAGCCTAAGCTGCCAGCTCTGTGGTTACCAGGCCAGCAGCGGGTGGTGCTTTGGTAACTCAGATGGCACCGTTTTAAACGGTGGTTTTCAACACCTAAAGCTTCTGTTCTCCAGACCTCTGGATCTTCTTTTGTTTTGAAAGGAGTGACTCTCTCAAATGGTGCTACTTTGTAGCTTTTGTACCATTATTGGTAGTCTTTCTAGGGATGTAATTAACTCAAGTGTTTTCAGTTTTCATGTGATTATAATTTAGGGAGATGAGCTTGACCTTCTTCCTGTTATAGATATTGGTCATTTTAGCAGCAGAAGTTAAAACTGAAATTCAGTGATCCTCCATGCAATTAAAGAGAATTGCATTAGTATCATTTAGGTATTGCTTGGAGAAAGCTCTAGATCGGGGGTGTCAAACTCACTTTCATGGGGGACATATCAGCCTGGTGGTTGCATCCAGAGGGCCAAATGTAATTTTAGGATTGTATAAATGTAGAGGTGGGAAGGGCTTCACGTTCCCCGTATACCTTCTGAACAGATTATATGTGAAAATGCAGATTCCTGAGTGGTCTAGAAATAGCTCCCAGAAGGGATTCCCATATTCTGTTTGACATTAAACCTGGACAGCAGAGTTCTCAGATCTTTCATATGTTTTCAGTTATTGGCATGGGTTTTATCACCATGGAGGATCTGGGAATAATCCATTCCCTGAACATCAGTGACTGGGATCTTTAGAAAAGTATAAGCTGAATAGATGACTGGAATGTGACAGAATGGACAAAAACAGGAATGAGAAAGAGAGAGATCTCGGGAATGGAATGGAAAAGAATTGAGGAAATTTAAGAAAGCATTCCAATGTACTTACTGTGTTTGTCCCAAAGGGTAAAATGTGAGCGTGAAAGAAAAATCAAAGTGATGGGAAAGGACAGGAAAAAAACCTTAACATGGCTTATGTTACAGAAGAAGTGAAGTCAGGAAACAACGTGGTTATAACCAAAGCAACATTATGAGACTATCTGATTGTATTCATTGCCTATTAATGGGATGCTGATTTATAAGTTTACAGTAACATCTACAGGACAGTAGAAAATGTTTTCCTGTTATAGCCTTTGCATTGAAGGGATGTAGTGGCCTCGACTCTCTTTGCCCTGTTGAGATTTATTTAGGAAAGATGGGTGTATAGGGATTTTTGTGCCTGTGGTGGAGGCACATTCTTGAGTAATTAGTATTTAGTTTTTCCCTTGTCCCCCAGCATATCATGTATATGGTCATATAGTTTTTATGTAGGCATAGAGTTCTGCACAACTAGGGTGATGTAGTTTAAAACAAAATATCATTTGTAAGTTAGACATGAGCCTCATAGGCAGGTTCTTTTTTTCTTTGAGGTTTTTTAAGCTCTCTGCAGAAGACAATATATTTCAAACTAAAGTCTGCTTTACTGTATTTTATTTTAAATCAGATTATTGGAGGAATTTGTAAATCATATCCAAGAATTACAGGTAATGGATGAAAGGATTCAGAGGAAGGTGGAGAAACTAGAACAGCAATGCCAGAAGGAAGCCAAGGAATTTGCCAAGAAAGTACAAGAGCTGCAGAAAAGCAACCAGGTAAAATCTAAAGACTATAGTCAGTGCTAAGCTGTGCAAGTTTTAAAAGCATTACATGGTCTATTCACATTTCTTGGTACAGGGTGCTACTGTTCCAGATAAAAATAAAGAGAGTTTGATGGAAAACAGTTTCCCCTGTCAAAGGGGGCTTATCTACGTGTTCCGTTAACGAGCATAGCTGTTCTGAAACTCTTCACAATAGTTAAAAGGAAGATACTAAACCTTAAGCAGTTGCGTATACTTAATTAGCGGTTCTGAGTAGTTCTGAGATACAGCACCTGGAAAGCTGGTGCCTGCATTCATCGTGCTTTTTACTGAAGTAACTCTGGTGTTTCCTAAAGCACAGTAAATGGAAATCCTGAGTTCTGTGTCTCTGTTCTCCCAGGTTGCCTTCCAACATTTCCAAGAACTAGATGAGCACATCAGCTATGTAGCAACTAAGGTCTGTCACCTTGGTGACCAACTGGAGGGGGTAAACACGCCACGGCAACGGGCCGTGGAGGCTCAGAAGCTGATGAAATACTTTAATGAGTTTCTGGATGGAGAGCTGAAGTCTGATGTTTTTACAAACTCTGAAAAGGTAAGAGCTGTCAGCGGGATGAAAGCAGTTCAAAGCAATAAGCAGTACTGCCCTAATTACAAGCTGCTACCATGACTTACCATGGTCAGGCTTCAAACCAGTGAGTGGCTGACTTGTTAAAGTTTCATTGTTCTGAAATGGAAATTAACAACACTAGGCTGCAGATCGCTGATAAAACATTTGTATTCCGTGATGCTTAATGTGGCAACGTTGGCATTTTTAATTTTATGAAATTATCGGAGATTTGAGAAATGCTGGGAAGGAGACTTTAGAGCACATACAATATCTGCCTTTTTCCTTTGAACCCCTTGCCTCCGATCCACCCTGTAATGCAGAATGTTTCTGAATACAACTTCTTTGTGAAACTTTACTCTGTTGGGTCAGTCCACTGGCCTTGGATACCTTTTTGTCACAGCATGCCTTTGGGCTTTGTGTAGTCCTGTGGTTATGTCTCCACCCTCTGAATTTAGAGGAACCAGGCAGGAAAACTTCAAAGAAACGTGAAAGCATTTTGTTTTTCTTCTGCTTCGAGCGTATGTTCATAAAGCAAACGTAATCTGAGTGGTGTGGCTAATAGAAACATATTGAAGGAAAAGTGTTCAGCTGCAAGCAAAAGGGCACATATTATATTTCCCATTGCAGTTTGAAAGAACAGTAAAGTGTGGTGGGTTTTTTTGGTTTGTTTTGTGGGTGTTTTGCTGTTGTGTTGTATTTGTTTTTTGTTTTGTTTTGGGGGGTTTGAGGTGTGTCCTAAAGAATCTTCCCACTCTCCTCCAATTCTGTGCAGTGCTGTGGTTGCAGTCAGGAAAAACATTCCAGTACGTGGAAACAGTAAAAACTTGGTTTGCACATTCAGCAAAGATACGTGCTTAAAATGCAGCTCATAAAGGAACCAAGAATAGGTTAATAGTCATCCCCTCTCTACTGAGCTGAAGGTATCTGTCAGGGAAATGAAAAAACGAATCATTTCAGGTAGTTGTATTCCCAAGAAGTCAGTTGCATAGTGACTTTTGATTGATGGTCTCTGGATCTATGGTAATTGCCAGTTGATCGTTTGCCCTAATCAAACAGGGAGCACATAAAAGCTTCTTGACTTCCAAGGAAAACAGAGAGGTTTCACCTAACAGAAGTTCTTCTACGGACAGCCTTTTCCAGACCTGCATAAGTTTTTCTTTCTTTTTTCCTAAGTAGAAATAAAACATACATTTACAAAATATTTAATGGTAACATGGCAAATAACAAAACGTAATTTAAAGAGAATTGTGTGTTGTCTGCTGAAGTATCATATAGAATTAAACTTTCACTTATAACTTGAAGTTTCATATAATTTTCTGTTAAAAACAAACAAACAAACCCCCACACAAAGCAACAACAACAAAAACAAACAAAACCCCCTCAAACACAAAATCAAACCAAACAAACTAAAACAAAAACAAACCCCAAAACTTTAAGCATCATCAAAGTACATATGGGGACTTTAAGTGGGTGATTTCTTCCATGGGTGCATCAACTGCACCTATAAAAATTAGGCAGTGGAGGGGGAGGAAAGGAATAGCCCACAATCAGACCTTCTTTGCTAATTATGTCATGTTTTACTCTTAACAGATTAAAGAGGCAGCTGATATTATTCAGAAACTGCATTTGATCGCCCAGGAACTGCCTTTTGACAGGTACAATTCTATCTGAACTTCTTTGGGAAAAAAAAATCTTCGCATAAGTATAATTTTCTCATGCTTCACTTGTCTACTTTTTTGGTGCTTTACTTAGTGATTCATGTAGCCTTTAAGATGGATTGTGTCCTTATTTCTCTCTTCTATTCTCAAACTTATGTTTGCGCACTCATGTTGTGGGATCATCCTTACATACACATCCTAAACTGCTTAGCAGACTTTTAATGGGATAATTTTGCTGTGCTGACTTAGTGCTAGATTTGAATTAGATGCTTGTAGGTTTTTGTGGATATATAGCGTGTAACTTTTCTGTCATCTTTGTGTTACATGTTTTCGTTTTGAAGCAGAGTGGCTGTTATTCATGATCTAGGATGGCTGTGATTCTTCTCGTGATGTGGATTTGAATTTAATCGTGGTGTTTTTTTTTTTGTTAACAGGTTTTCTGAAGTAAAATCAAAGATAGCAAGTAAGTTATCAGTTCTGTTCAGTCTATGTTCCTGTAGTTGAGTTGTTAAATATGATTAAAGAAGTACGCAATACTGTCGGTGTTACGGTTTTGGTTGGTGCTTGCATTACGTAGCCTGATGGATTTTTGTTGTTATCCCCTTTCCAGGTAAGTACCATGATTTAGAGTGCCAGCTAATTCAAGAGTTTACCAGCGCACAGCGGAGAGGCGAAATCTCCAGAATGAGAGAAGTAGCAGCAGTTTTGCTTCATTTTAAGGTAAAAACCAAGGGTTTCCATTTAAATACATAAATAAAACAACCCATGATACACTAAGTGCTTGTTTTAAGTGAACATGTTTGCATGGGCACAACCACCACACCAGATAATGTGAATAACTTTAAAAATACTGAGATGTTCCATCTGAAATCAAGTGCAGGGGAATAAAAGAGGCAGACGATGAGGCATTGGAGGTGGTGTCAGTAGAGACTATTCCAAGATATTATTTTCTTGTATATGTATGAACTGACTTCCATGCTCAAGGAAGAGTGTTGAAACTTGTGGTGTGTATCCACATAGAGTGGTGAAAAGTGATGTTATGTTAGGCTTGTGACAAAAATGGGTTTAAAAGAGTCTACGCTTTCAATGAATCTATTTTTTTTTTGCGCTAACTTTTTCACAGGGATTGTTCCCTTCATTTAATTCTATAATGAAAGCACAGAGAACCTGCTTTAACACCAAGTTGTTTTGCTCCTTCCACAGGGCTATTCCCATTGCGTTGACGTGTACATAAAACAGTGTCAAGAGGTAAATGCGTTTTGTTTTATATGTATCTCTTTGTGTGTTGACTTATTTATCGTATAGTTCTGAATATATTACAAAACGTGCTTCTGAAACCCTAGGGTGCGTTCTTGAGGAATGACGTCTTTGAAGATGCAGCCATCCTCTGCCAACGAGTGAATAAGCAAGTTGGAGAAGTCTTTAGCAATCCGGAGACTGTGCTAGCCAAACTCATTCAAAATATCTTTGAAGTTAAACTTCAGGTATATTTTAGATTTTAACACGTTGAAGTTTGTTGAGGAAACTTTTCGTTAAAAAGTATTATATCTAGTAGTAACAATTAATGAGAATTTATAGTATTTGTTATCTTGGATGAGGATGTGGAGTCACAGCTGATTGCTCTGTAACAATTCAGACAGATAATCAAGCCTCTATCAAATAAAGCTGCTTGTACTTTGAACACAGTGCGACTGAAAATAGTCAAATTCAATATGTAAAATTATAAGGGAATCAGTGTGTTTATTAGCTAATTCACAAGATGCATATTTAATTTCCTCTGGATGCCTTCTATCAAGAATATGTCAGGAAGTTTCACATTTAATTGTTCATCCTTGGAATTGAGTTTCATGTGTAAGGTTAGCATCAAACAAGCCATAATAGCTTATGTTGTGAATACTGTCTCACAGCTACTGCAGTATTTATGTGAAAGTCTGGAATAGTTGGAAATATTAAGTTTCCCATCCTGCAAATACAGTCACTTTAATGTGTGAAGTCAACAATGTGACAACTTGTTGCAAAAAGCACTGTCCCTGTAGACATAATTCTCCTTATGGTTTAGAGATCGAGCTTGTGTTTCAACCCCAAATTTGTGTGTTGGGTTTGACTTAGTATTGTGTGGTAAATTATATTTGTCCAAATAGTCAATGACAAGAAGGCTCTAAGCTTGCATCTGCTTTGTGTATGTTACAAGAAGTGAATACGTGTCTCCTTTGCTTACTGTCATCTGCAGAAATGCCCCTAGGCCACTGGTGTTTTTTATTCTTGAAAAGAGGAGATTTCATGATTGTTGGTCAAGCATATTTTCGAACCAATCTGTCTCTTGTCTTTGCTTCACACACTACTGCTTTGTATTCCTAAATAATTTTCTTCTAAGAGATGCATTTAACTGTATACATCTGTAAATTAGAGATTTAAAACCAAAGAATATATGAATTACCTTAAGATGTACACTTAGCAGTAAATTACATATAATCTAGCGAATCATGAGTATGATCTGTGGTTGCTAGTTTATCTTCTAACAGATGTACCCAAATTTTACAGAGTTATGTGAAGGACCAGCTGGAGGAACACAGGAAATCAGATGCAGAACAGTATCTTAAGAACCTCTATGATCTATATACAAGGTATTTTTATATTGATGATGAAATTATTGTTGTAGATATTCTCTTGTAATACACTGATTTATTATCAAGACGTGAGAAGAGAAGCCAAGTGTAAACTTCTCATAAAAACTGAAGGTTTTTTGTGGGCATTAACTTCGACAGTGTTTGCTTTCCTGAAGAAAATTTAAAATTGTGGTTATTATTTTTCATGGCAAGTATTTAGTATAGTGATCTTTGAGAGTAATTCTAAAAGTGTGCAAAAGCCAGTCGTCTGCATCTCGCCAGCGACTCATTTATTGCAATTGTACCATATAGAATTGAACACGAATTATGCAAAATTCTCGACTTAAATGTAGAGCTGCTAGAAGTCTTAATCGCAATCAAGATTCTGTTGTGCTATGTGCTTTACAAACATGTAATACTGTAATTCATACAAATTCAACCCTTTCCTCCTCTCCCTTTCTTTGTTTCTTTTGCATAAAGAACTACTAATCTGTCAAGCAGATTGATGGAGTTTAACTTGGGTACTGATAAGCAGACTTTCTTGTCTAAGCTTATCAAATCCATTTTCATTTCCTACTTGGAGAATTACATTGAGGTGGAAATTGGTTACCTGAAAAGTCGGAGCGCTATGATTCTGCAGCGCTATTATGATTCCAAAAACCACCAGAAAAGGTCCATTGGCACTGGAGGGTAAGTTTCTTCTGTCAAGTTTCGTGCTTTTGAAATGAAAGGGGGGCGGTAAGGGGAGAAACAGTGTTTGCCATGTCAGATGATGAACTGCAAGAGAGCAGGTGGCTAAAATGACCTGCAGCTTTTTAGAATTTGCTGTCACTATGTTAACTTCTGCTAAAAAAGTGTCTTGCTCTCAGTACATGTGAAAGGTGATGCATGATATTTGTATGCTCGTGGGAAATGAAAAATACCAGTTAAACCTATGTTTCAACTTAGGATCCAGATCCACAAAAGGACTGAAGCAAAATTAAGGTACCTAAAGCATGTATATGTGTGTATCTAAAAGCATACATTTTTTTTCACCTGCCCAGGTCTTGTGGTCCCCTCCCAAGACCTAGGAAGGGGAAAAGACCATAACAATGTCAGTGAGAAAGCTCTTAATGAGCCCAGAAGATGCAATGGACTTAGAGAAAGGTAAAACAAGACTTCATTATCCTCAGGGTAGAGAAACTCTAATAAAGGAGTAGCAAGAAGTGGGAAAGGAAGAATTAAAACTTGTGTGAAGTAGAGGTGATAAGAATATTGCACCTTTCAAAGAGCTACTGGGTTCAGTGTGTCAAGAATGAGAAGTGACTTGGAGAGAACAGCAGCAGCAAAAGTAGTTAAATAAATTAAAAAACAAAGATGAAAATTTAATTTTCCTGGGGAAAATTAAATGGATCGTAGTGACTGACTTTATGAGTTGTTTTATGCATGGAAATGTGTTGGAGCATGCTTGACTAAATCAGGACCGCTGAGATAGTGGATGAGGATGAGAGGATTTGTGGGTATGGCAGAGATAGAAAGCTCTCATTAGTGCTTTGAAAGTATTAATACAATGTATGACAGAATGTATGGAAGCTAAACTTTGTCCACAGACCATAAGTGCCGCAGGATTCGATTGAAATGACTCTTGTTCCTTATGAGGAGCAGCTGGTGTCATGGTACAACACAGCTGACCACGCGATCAGACGCGATAGTTTTGCATTTACTGGCAATTTTTGTTAAGCTTGCAAGACTGTCTCAATGCTTGTGTATCCTAAACCGTGTCTTGAGTTCTGTTTTTTAAGTCAACAACTAAAACATCCAAAGTCATTGTTGAATTTGAGCATTAAAATTGCCACCCGGTGAAATCTTCTTGTGCTATGTCTTTGCTCTAGTATTCAAGACCTCAAAGAGAGAATAAGGCAACGTACAAACTTACCGCTGGGGCCGAGTATTGACACGCACGGAGAAACTTTTCTGTCGCAAGAAGTGGTGGTTAACCTTCTGCAAGAAACTAAACAAGCTTTTGAAAGATGTCACAGGGTGAGTTTGCTTCCCGTGATCTCCATTAGCGATGGAATTTTTCTGTGCGGAATTAAATCTCCAGGTTCGAGTTTTGATTCAAGTGTGATAGGAAGAAAGGAAGGACATTATTAAACAAATTAATTCTCTTGTGAATTTTTTCACTGTATCAGGGTCATGGTGGAGTCCAAGGATTTGCTTTTTGAGTGTGGGTCTAGTTGTATTATATGGGTTTTAATACTATTTTTAGAAGAAGGGAGGAGGGTTAAACCTATTTATCTGTGTTGCTTTTCTTACTAAATTAGACCTGAGATGCCTTTCATGTAATTTCTTTTTCCTGCTTTAAAAATATAGAGAATAGTTCAACAGTTGTTGTCCTGTGTCAAGTGCCATTTCTTTGGGCATTAGAGAATATCACCAATAAAATGCTGGGAGAAATAATCTTTAACATTGTTTCACCTTGTTAACTCTGTATTGTTCTTTAAACGCTTTAGTCTAACAAGAACAGAAAAAAGGTGTTTCCCTTCTGATTAAATTGCTGGTTTTACTGCCTGTCAATTAGTATTTGGTACTTTAGTATAAATTAAACCCCTTGAAATTTAATTGTAAACTTAAATGCTAGGAATTTTTTAGTAACTAAACACGCTGATTTCTAATGAAATTTAATGCCTCTAACATTCTAAATTAGCTCAGTGCAGGAGAACTTAACATTTCAGATATTAAGAAGTTTTAATATTTTATGAACTTAGAGGGGCCAAAGATATAACAAAACACAAGTACAGGGCTGTAACCTGCACACACTGGGATAAAAACCTTCTCAGTGGTGAAAGTCAGTGACTGCAAGACGAACAGGTAGATGATTTTTCTCAATACAGTAGTTGCTAGAGATTGTTAAATTAATGATATAAACAAACTTTTTGCAGTTGTGCACAAGTTTGGTTGTTTTATTATTTTCTTCCCTGTTGGGATTAGATTTTTTTCATACTTGTTCTAACAACAAGGGGATGTATTTGGGTAGAAACCAGATGTTGGCAGGTAAGGAGATTTTTAGAATTATAAGTTTATAACTTCTCCATTATCATACACACCTCTGGGGTTTTGTTTGTGGTCAGGACACCTCGCTGTGCAAAAGAAATTAAACGTGTCCCTGGGTAATTAATTGTTGTATTGATATTACGTGACAGATGCGTGCAAATACACAGCATGTCCCAACTGTGACTGCTTTAGGAAAAATCAGTTGTTGATTCTGAATGTAACCATCTATCGGAATATTTTGGTGTTTGGAAACCTCTGTAATGGTGTTTTGTTGTTGGGGTTTTTTTGCTGCGCAAGTGATCCTAGAGCAGCTGCCCTGGCTGCTTGAGAAGGTCCATCTAACCCAGGCTCCTGTCTCTGGCCAGAGGCAGAAGCTCAGTAAAAGAGGAAAAAGGCATTTTAATGACTATTAAACAATCTCTACCCTTAGTAATACTATTATTATTAGAAACACTTTATACTTTTCAAAATTCCAATTATTCTGGAATGCTTGTTATATTTTAAGCTTAACCCCTATGCGAGATCAGATAAACTTTCAAATGTATGTAGAACTGACCTTTGGGATGACTTTTTTTCTTCTTTAAAGCTCTCTGATCCATCTGACTTACCGAAAAATGCTTTCAGAATTTTTTCTATGCTTGTGGAGTTCTTATGCACTGAACACATCGATTATGCATTAGAAACAGGCCTTGCTGGTGAGTATAATATTTTCTGAGCATTTCATCTCGTTGGCCTTTTTGGGCAGCTGATCTTTGCGGGTCCTTGCTGTGCCTTATTGATTGGCCTTGTTTAGAATGTACTGGTTAAATGAAATTCGTTTTAATGTGTTTGGGAGTCGGTATTTAGTGTCTTCTGAAGTGGAACTTCCATTTAGGGAATTGATGCACAGACAGAAACGTGCTGGTGTCTTCAAGCACGTTTATGTCACGAAAACTGGGACATCAGCACTATCTGCCTCTTTTAATTGTTCTCTGTGCCACAGCAGGAGAATATATTTATATTAAGGCTTTTAGTGTCTTACATTATGTAAGAAGTCCATGTTTGTTTGTATACCTGTCCATTTTAAAAAGTGACAGTAAATAGGAAAGCTGTTTGTATTAAAGAAGCAAAAATCTAGATATTCAGAACCCCCCTTTCCCATGTGAAAGCATAAAACTTGTGTTCTAAAGAAATATTCAAATTGGCTGCTCAGTTTTGCTTGTAGAAACTTTAAAAGCAATATACTTCTATGCTTATGGTTATTACCTGCTATAGCTCTGAGAAGTATTCTATATATGGCACCATGGTAAATTTTTGAAACTCTAAGCCTGCGATTTAAGCATTCGTGGAAAAATTCCGCATATTTAAAAAATCATCATGCTAATTATAAGAACTGCGTGTCATTACAATCCTAATGAAACCTTCTTGGCTTTAGGCATTCCCTCTTCTGATTCAAAGAACGCAAACCTTTATTTCTTGGATGTTGTCCACCAGGCCAATACTATTTTCCATTTATTTGACAAGCAGTTCAACGATCATCTGATGCCATTGATCAGGTACCTTATTTTGATTAGCATTTCCTGAATCGTGTTGTAATTAGCAGACCCAAGAGACAGATTTGTGTTATTTTAATGCTCTGTCACACACTCAACCCTTTATACTGTTGCAGTTCTTCTCCTAAACTATCCGAATGCCTTCAGAAGAAAAAGGACATCATAGAACAAATGGAAGTGAAGCTGGATATGGGTATCGATAGGCAAGTAGAGATTTAAACCTTCTGTTCATCATCATTTGTTATAAAACTCCTTTGTGATGCATGTTAGTTTTCCTTTTAAGGATGAGTTGTTTCTGAAGACAAAATTTTTAATTATTATTATTTTAGATCTGTAAGTATGCTTTATTGTGCATAGGAAATTTTGATTCATTGGTTTGTTAGAGAGTCCTATTTCCCATGGCAGATTTCTGACCCATAAGGACTTCTAGGAGGATCTTCAAGTATTTGTCGAAGTTGAAAGAGTGCAGTAATTTGGTTTTACCTTACTGTCTCGAGCTACTTCTTTCTTCTTTAGGGAAAGGAGTGATGATTGAAATAGGTTAAAGACTTACAGTATTTCCATTAGGAGCAAAGTTTGACAAAAATAGGTTAGATGATTTGCTTGAATCTGCACGGTGCTATGGATTAGACCCAGTCATACAAGTCTGTAGACCTGGAATAATTTTGATTCTGACGTTGACTTGCTTTGAGGTTGTGAGTGACTCATTTTACAGCAGAGGAAAATAAAAAACAAGCTTAACATTAGGAAATGGAGGTGTTGTGCAATGCCCTACTTTGGTCCGGAAAGCACATAGTATTCGTATATTTCAAGGTGGAATTAGTCAACCTAGAACCTGTTACATGAACTTTCTGTGCCTGTTTTCTCTCTGCAGTAACAGGAATCAGCCATCCTGTGGGTAATGAGGGCTACTCTGGAAATTAATATTGAGATTTTTGTAAGGATCGCACCGTACCAGAGAGGGATGAGAACAGTGTAGGAAAAACAGGCTTTGTATTTGTGTCCTACTAGCTGCTTTCTGCAGAGAGATGAAGAGGAGAATGGATACGTTATGTGCACCTGCGTTTTCTGTAGGTGGAAGAAGAAAGGTGGAGGCTGTGGAAGTGACAACTGAGGAGGCTGTAGGATTAGATCTATTAATAGACAGACATAGCTTGGTCATAAGCATTACAGTAGTTTGCAACTGTTTGTGTAAAATAATTCATCTCTTAAAAGTGATAGTAACACTTAGGAATCACAGAATCCCAGAATGTGAGGGGTTGAAGGGCCCTGGAAAGCTCATCCAGTGCAGTCCCTCCATGGAGCAGGAACACCCAGCTGAGGTTACACAGGAAGGTGTCCAGGCGGGTTGGAATGTCTGCACAGAAGGAGACTCCACAACCCCCCTGGGCAGCCTGGGCCAGGCTCTGCCACCCTCACCAGGAAGTTTCTTCTCAAATTTAAGTGGAACCTTTTGTGTTCCAGTTTACACCCATTGCCCCTTGTCCTATCACTGGTTGTCACTGAGAAGAGCCTGGCTCCATCCTCCTGACACTCCCCCTTTCCATATTGATCCCCATGAATGAGTCCCCCCTCAGTCTCCTCTTGTCCAGTTCCAGAGCCTCAGCTCCCTCAGCCTTTCCTCACACGGGAGATGCTCCACTCCTTTAATCATCTTCATTGCCCCTGTTGCCCCTGAACACATCGTTGCCCCTTCAAGTCCCTGTTGGAAAATGGTCTGTTCAAAGGTTTGTGGATGCAAAATGCAAAAATGCGTTTGTGCTTTGGCACATAGAAAAGACAGATTAGTTTTGAGATTAATGGAACATGTAAAATGTTTCTGTGCCGGCTTACATGCTACTGATGCTGTTGAGAATTGATTTTCTTGCTTAAAGGAATGATTTAGTTTAAAAATAAAAGCAAATTTCTCAACATGGGTGATTTCAGTGTTATCCAGTCTGAAGAAGTCCAACAGCAACTTATTGAATAGCGTTCATAGCTGCTGTCTGCCTCTGGAAAAGTGATTTATTAGCCAAATAAAATTACTTCAACTGGTTTTCTTTCAGTATTTCTGTGTAAAAAGGAGTGAGGGGGGTGAAGAAAAGGGGAGGGGAAAAGGAGGAGATGAGAGGTTCTTGGCACTGAGGTGTGGAACCTCTCGCCTTGCTTTGCTGTTTGACCTTTGGTTCAGACTTAACGTAAACCAGGGTCTTGACCCTAGATAATGTTCTGAAAAGATAAAACCTGTGAGGGAGAAATAAATGACACTGTAAAACTCTATTAGATTTCTGGGAACAAAAGAAATACCAGGCTCTGGCGGAGGAAGAGGTTTTTCTTCCCCCCTCCCTTCATTTTCCAAGTGTTTTTTGTTACTTGCTTCTGAGTAATACACAGTGTGATCTCATTCTGCTAAACTCTTTGGAACCCTCCTTTGCTGTCTGATTCCCTCGGCATTGAAGAATTCCATCCAGTTTCTCTGAAGAGCTGGATTTGAATGGATTACTTGACAATTAATGTGTCCTCGTTAAAACCAGCTGGCCAACCTGCTGTGTGCTGGGCTCCAACCACTGCACTTGCAGGAAGGAGCATTTTTAGGGTTGCTGGTTGTTTCTTTAGTAATCTGATTCTCATTTTTCCGAACCGCTCACATAAAACCACGCTTATCTTTTTGAGAGAATTGCATTGCTACTTCAGAAGAGTCCACGTGCGTGTGTGGATGTCTGTTAAATGAGTATTTCCTTTGATATGTCCTAGCATCGCTTGCTTTTTACACTAAAAGCAAGCATTTATTATATCTTCTGTAGATTACTCAAATGTTAGGGACTAGGGGAGTGCTCCTCGTTGTTTTATACCACTTACTTTTGCATAGAATTGTATCAGTATAAGTAGATACAAAACTAAAGGCAATTAAAATGTTCCTTTCCAAACCCTGTCTGTATCTGTAACTTTAAAGGACACTGAATTGTATGATTGGACAGATGAAGCACATCTTGGCTGCAGAGCAAAAGAAGACAGATTTTAAACCAGAAGATGAAAACAATGTTTTGATTCAATATACTAATGTGAGTAAACTAAGTCCCAGCTCATCCTATAGCCTCAAATGTTCATAAACATCCTTACCAAGCTCGCATTAGACAACATGTGTTTGATTAATTTACTTCGTTATCCCATTTTGCACCAAGCAAATCCTCCCCCCACATACTCCCCCTGCTTGATCATTGTTTGAATTAAAAGTCCAAATTAAACTGTTTTGTTCTGAGCTGGTATCAGCTATAACTTAATTGAATATTGTGTCGCATCCATCTTTCTCCTCAGATTTTTTGCAACTTTATGTGGCAAATAAAAAACTGATGGAAAATTATTAATTGGAAAATTATTAATTCCAATGATGCGTTGTGCGAAGTTTAAAGACTTAATGACTGATGTTCAGTTTATGATGTGGAAGCCACTTTGAGAAAAATAGATTTCTGGAAAGTTACCTAATTCTTTTCTTTCTTTCTTTCTTTCATTTTTATTTAGGCTTGCGTTAAAGTCTGTGGCTACGTTAGAAAGCAGGTGGAAAAGATAAGAAACTCTATGGATGGTAAGAATGTGGACACAGTGTTGATGGAACTTGGAGTTCGTTTTCATCGACTCATCTACGAACACCTCCAGCAATATTCCTACAGCTGCATGGGAGGCATGTTGGCTATTTGTGACGTGGCAGAATATAGAAAGTGTGCCAAAGACTTCAAGGTAAGCGTGTGCAGGTTGGTTTTGTACAGCCAGGTTGAAATTAGTAGCAGGAGTCTATTTTTAGTCAGATATCTTTATAAAAATAGTTGGTTTCTATTTGTACATCAGCATTTTGTATACTCGTGTTATATATTCTCTTACTATACTAGCAGTTCTTTATAATGTCCTCAAGAGCAGTTTCCTGATACCATTTGATTGCTTGCAGGCTACGTGTGTTTATTGAAGAAGTATCAGATTTGCATTCTTATGTGTTCTGTGTATGACTTTGTGTGTGTACAGATGTATACGTGTGTGTGTCTGGGCATTTTTCCGCACACATGAGGAGAGATTGATGGGTGTAAATTGTCTGTAGGGAGGAAATATTTTGAGAATGTAGGTGAACATAAGAGTTCAAGCAGCTCAAACTCTGAATATCTTTCTCTGTTTTTCTCTTAACCACAGATTGCGTTGGTGTTACAGCTCTTTGATACCTTGCATGCACTTTGCAATCTTCTGGTTGTAGCCCCGGATAACTTAAAGCAAGTTTGCTCAGGAGAACAACTTGCTAATCTGGACAAGAACATCCTTCACTCCTTTGTTCAGCTGCGTGTTGATTATAGATCTGCTCGTCTTGCTCGTCACTTCAGCTGAGAGCACGGGAGGAGATGTTGTACTTTTGGGCAAGTCTCAGTTATTAGAAAGCACAGGGAATGATTTCTTACCAAACCATGGTTGTAACTTATGTGGGATAGTGACTGTTCAGAATAAAGCAGCAGCCATATTTAAACGTGATCATGTAGAAGGTGAGCAGGTGAAAATCTGAAGGATATTTCCTATAAACTAAAGTTCTCCCGGTAAAGAATATTGCAAATCTACTTGCTACTGATCTTTTTTTGATTGGAAATGTTGGTGTAGGAAATCAAGTGGTGCACTGAAAGTATTTTAGTCTTCAATATTGAATTATCAGATACCATTTGTTAGACTTGAACTGCAGAGCATAGCGTAGGTAATGGATTACATAGAATAGACCAGTGTAAAAACATTTTTCATCAATTTTAATGACTTAGACTTCAGCACAGCTAATCATCATCACATTATCTTTGATTGGTGTTTCTAAGTCATTTCTTTCATTTGAAACATTATCCTGCTCAATGTAATTTTTTGCTCTAATTAATTAGCTTGGAATTTCTTTGAGATGTAGGAGTAAATGCAGCGCTATCCCAGAAAGATGTAATTTATTCATTGTGTAGCATTCTAAACAGAACTAAAGTGGTGAAAAGTTTTGGGGTTTTTTTGGTTCTTTGGCTTTGGGGTTTTTTTGCACTTAATAGTCGAGGGCCCACCAGAATGTATTGGCATTGTATGATCTGACATTCTTGTTTTTGACACTGGCACACTGAATTTTATATATGCTCCTAAAATAAATGCAGCTGCCTTGTCTAAGGTGTTCTTACTACAAGCTGGAGGTGCCTGTTGTCGGGTTAATAGAAGAGAACTTTCTCCTGTCTCTTGTTTTGTATGTAAATAAATTCAGATTATAACGAGGTGAAAGGATAAAATGTGGCCACGTTGTTCAGATGTGGGCGGAACGGACAGTGGCTCCAGCAAAAACCTCGAGCTGAAAATTCCTGTGTTGAAGGTAATTGATCCACAGTACCTCAGCAATATCAGCCGTTGAAGCGTGTGGAAGCTTCTCTTCCATGGATCACAATGTTAATATTGCAGACAGGCTACTTTTGTGTCTGTTTCGCTGCAGGGTGGTTCAGAGATGGACCCATAGTGCGCATCCAGCAAATTGAAGCAATGGTGATGTTTGAAACATCTGGGGTAGCTTTTCCACAAGCAGTTCAAAGCTGTTGTAAATAGAGCTTTGTTCAGAGTTCAGAGTGAGCTCTTGTGGAAAACAGGTTGGAGCTGCTCTAGTTTGTGTCTTCAGTCTGATTTATATCATCCCTGAACAAATCTGCTGTGACACTTTATTTCTACTGCGAGCTCAGCGTGTGTTACGGAAACCTCCTTCTCTCCCATCTTGAGAGCAGCATTTCTATAAATTTCCTTTATGGGTCAGTCAACTAAAATAATTTTCCTGTTTCTTAACAACTTCCCAGGTCTAGTGAATATTGATAGGCTTGTGTAGAACTTCTCTTGGTTAGCTGAGGTTCTTCTGCTTCATTTTTGATTTAACAGAGCATTATATCAGTAAACAAGAGCAAGGATGCCAGACTGTGTCTGAGTATTTGGAGAGACTGGCTGCTTTGTTGGGCTCCGTAGCTTTATTCCTTGGCCATGGCAAAGCCTCAAAGAGTTTTGGGCACTGGAGGAGGCACATGCTTGTACTGCTGCCATTTATTTTTCTTTCTGATGTGAATTCAGATGATACCTCTGTTACCTCTGTAACTGAAAGCCAACAATTTTAAGGCTGTGGTTTTATTAACCAATACAAAATCTTTCTACAAAAAAAAGTGTCAATTTGTAAACACTCCAGACCAGTGGCCATCTTGAGATTGTGGATCACAGAAGTGCTTCAGAATTTGTTGTGTGATTGTTTGACTTACTTTAAGGTTGTATGACACGTGTTTACCATATTTCTCGCTTTATTAGCTGTGTTCTCCATGCATCTGCTCATTGCGATATTTTCATTATGCCTGTTAACAGGGGACAACGAAAAGTAGGTGAATACTTAAACTTAGACATGTAAACTATTCCTCAATAAAAAGAATTCCCTCCAGACGCTTTTCTCATTTCATTTCCATATTCTTCATATATCTTTATACTCAATTGTATAAGCCCTTCTATTAAAAATAAAATAATTTTACTGACCAAATTTATCACTGGTGTGAGCTTTCCCTTTCCCCTTCCTTTAAAAACCCTCCGCAGGCACAGACTGAAAGAGTTTCTATTTCTCGAGAAGGCGACGTTGTCAGTAAGTTTACTTTACAATACAAGTTGGATTGGGATGGGGTGGGGAACTCTAATTTTCATGTAGAGCTTTTCTAGCATGTAATTTGGGCAAATATTTCCAGTGGCTTCTGAATGCAAGAAAGTACTATCCAAAATACGAATATGCCTTTTAACGTTCATGCAATCAGTTAAAATGCTGCCTTTCTAATGTTCCCTCCTAGAACATGGGCATTTAACGAGCTGGCAACCGAACGAGTGCCTGAGAGGGGGTGTGGATGTGTGTGTAATTATGTTGTCTACAATTGGGGGAAAATGGCTTTGTTGTAGGCTGGAAAAATAAGCTGTATTTTTACAAGTCCTATAATTTATTAACGTGATTTGGTATTGTGTTCTGTTTGCGTGTGTGCAGAGGGCAGGAAGGAGTTGGTGTTCTCGAAGAATGATTTATTTTTTTTTTCAATGCAAATAAAAACATAAAAACTTGGGAAATGGAAAAAGATCTTGATACTTAGAGGGTAAGACGTGAACTAAAAGAATCATAGAATTATTTTGGTTGGAAGAGACCCTCAAGATCAAGTCCAACCATTAACCCAGCCCATGTCCCTGAACCTCATTTACGTGTCTGTTCAGCCCCTCCAGGGATGGTGACTCCACCACTGCCCTGGGCAGCCTGTTCCAATGCTTCACAACGCTTTCCAGGAAGAAATTTTTCCTAATATCCAATCTAAACCTCCCCTGGTGCAATTTGAGGCCATTTAGTCTCGTCCTAAAACAGAGTCATGGAGAACATGCAGTTTCAAGTAGCAGAGGAGGAGGAGGAGGTTAAAAAGTGATTAATAGAAACCTGTCATACATGTCAATGTCAGAGAGCAAGCAGGATATAAATTAACATCTCTTTACAGCTGTGTCCCACCCTGAAATGAAGCGAGCTTCTGGAGGAGGGGGGCTGGCTGCAATCCTTTGCCATGGAGCTGTTTGTTCGTCTCGCCGCGGTTGGATTCCGCAGGAAGAGGCAGGACCGTACATCTGCTCCAGAGGACGGTGATGCTCTCAACGTGAGCTCTGCTTATTGCCACTGTAAGGAGCAGAAACGCATCAGCAACACCCAGTCCGACTGGAGGGAAGAAGAATTTGCCAGAGCTAAGCTTATTTTTTCTTTTCTTTAAAGATTTAGAATGATCTGGACAATGGTAAGTGATTGCTCAACTTGAGACTGGCATTGTACTGGCAGGTGGGAAGTCTGTTCATCTCACAATAAGAGAACTTAGATTGGGTTTTGTTTTCTTTTTTCTCCTTAGCTTTCATAAATTCACTTTAAATCACTCGTGGCTTCAGTGTTTTAGCTCCCACAGATAATTTCAGCTGCCCGTGGAGCATCCCTCTGCCATCTGGTTGCTGCTGGGGTGCTGTGGTCATGTTGTCTGAACTGTTTGCTTCATTTCTGTAGGAAATGTGGCAAAAATGCTGCATCTTACAAAGTGTCGTAAGAGCAAGAAGTTCCCTGGGTTCCTTCCTGGGCTTGAGACATGTAGACCTGTTTTTCAGAAGCCCATAATTCCAGTTTCATTAATGTGCACGACAGTAAAACCAACGTGCTCAGTTTTAGGTGTCATGACAAATTCTAAAACGGGTGTCCTTTGGCTCAAGTTTTCATGGTCATAACTCTTAATTTGTATTAGTGCTTGAGTTGAAGTGGCTACAGATAGGGAAACCAGGCTGAGGTGATGGTTTTTCCCATACAAAGAAGTGGTTAAATAATTGCTTGTCTAATTTCGGGTGCAGGTAGCACTTCACACTCCTTCACGCTTCTTGTCCCAGGAGCACAGGGAGGGTGATCCAGCCATCGCCACCAAAAGCTGCTCTTCTGGAGGACAAGTGAAAGGCAGGAGCACCTTTCCCCTCCTGATGTTCTGCTGGATATTGCCTTATAATTCCTTAAGGTATTATTTCCATTACCTCTGTCCTAGTGTAAGTGGAGACAGATTTGTGTTTTGCTGTCTACATTGGAGTATTTTTTTCTCTGGACATCAAGGCTGCTGCGTTATTTGTTTTTCTTTCTCAGTGTTTCTACACCTGTTTAAAGGAGGGGAGGGACCCGGACCTTTCTGCCCAGTTGTGTTCACTGCTTTGCTTGTCTTTTTCCCCTCCATCCTAATTTCTTATGGTGGTAGGAGATTTCTGTACTATCTCTTCTGCTCAGGTTGCTCAGAGCCCCATCCAGCCTGGCCTGGGATGTCTCCAGGGATGGTTCAGCCACCACCTCTCTGGCCAACCTGGGCCAGGCTCGCACCACCCTCAGTGTACAAAATTTCTTCCTGATATTCAGGCTGAATCTTTCCTCCTTTAGTTTAAAACCACTACCCTTTGTCCTATCACAACAAGCCCTGCTTAAAAGTCTGTCCCCATCTTTCTTATGGGCCCCTTTTAAGTCTGCAAAGACTGCAATAAGGTCTCCCCAGAGCTTCCCTTCTCCAGGCTGAACAAGCCCAGCTCACGGCCTGTTCTCATAGCAGAGCTGTTCTGCTGTTCAAGCTTCTCTCTCTCCTTTCCCTGAAACCCCAAATTGTCCATAACGCCGCTGGAGCCGAAGTGTGAAGAAACATATGCTGGTTTGGGAGACAAGGAACCACGGCAGCAGTGGCTGTTGCTGGAAGCTTCCTCACGCTGTGTTTTGTTGTTCTCAAACCTGAATTTCAGCAGGATAAAGGAGAGAACAGTCTAAGAGACATCAGTCGTCTTCATTCTTCCCCTTTGTTTGCGCAGTGGAGCTCCATAAGTTTTTGGGGCTGTTTCTGCTCCTTACCTCTTTTCTGACTGGCTGTTTCCACCACAGTTTTTCCTTGCAATGCGTTCACCTTCACCTCGCTTCATCTGTTCTCAGGGCTGCCCTTGTCCTTCTCAGCCCTGTCCCAACTTCGTGTCTGGGCATAAACGAGCCCTTGCACTGTTGGACATCTGCTTTTCCCATTTTGAGCATCAGTCTGTTAGGGTCAGGAGCTGTTTTTCTACTAAGTATCCAACCTCATCAAGGGCACCTCTTTGCTTGAAAAGAAAGGTGAGA
Source organism: Streptopelia decaocto (assembly GCF_964273445.1). Lineage (NCBI taxonomy): Eukaryota > Metazoa > Chordata > Aves > Columbiformes > Columbidae > Streptopelia > Streptopelia decaocto. The sequence continues at coordinate 3,341,120 of NC_138661.1, forward strand.
TAGTGAGATGTCCCTCAAATAGATTCATAGGTGCGTGTAATCAGGGTTAATCCTGCTGAAAGACATGATTGAGGTTCACCTTAGTTGATGCTGCCAATTGGAGATGGTCATTTTGAACTTGACACTGTTTTGATGATCTTCCATGTGAACATGAGCAGAAACCTGTTTGCTGGGAGGTGCCAGAGCCTGGCCCAGGCTGCCCAGAGCGGGTGTGGAGTCTCCTGCTCTGAGACATTCAAACCCCCTGGACCCACCTGTGTGATCTGCTCTGTGACCCTGCGTGAGCAGGGGGGTTGGACTGGGGGATCTCCAGAGGTCCCTTCAACCCCAACCGTTCTCTGATTCTGTGATTCTGTGTGGTGTTGGAGTGTTACAGAGAAGCCAGCTAACGTGAGCTTGTGTTTGAAACATTTTAATAACATTTTACTCTAAACAATTCATTAAAATGACTTCCTAAGTCTTAGACAAGTGGATTTTTGAAGGTTGCTCATTTTACTTATCCACCCAAAGTCAATTTGAGTATGAATATATAACATTTTACTCATAATAGCAAACAACTTGAGAGAAGAGACATTTATTCTGGAGGCAGAGATTCAAACTAGACAGCAATGATGCATTACAAATATATAATTATTTGCACTAATATTTGAGCAGGTGGAATGGATTAGTACATAGTCAACATTGCACTGCTGATAACATGTATTTTTCTATATTAATATGTACTGTGCAACATGTATTAAAATTGTCAATAATTCATTTTAACAGAGATAGCAATATTTATATTGCTGTGTTCTACAGACAGCAGAATGAATTGTTAAAATGTGCAAAGCTGGGCTAGATTTAACTTAACTTTGTTTCCCAGTGTGTGTGGTTTTAATTTCTCATTAAAAACAACAACAAACCCCAACACCCATCAACCTAGAAAGATTTTTGCTCTTCTGTGGAATTTCTGATCCAAATCGCTTTCACTCCTGCTCTCCCTAACCTTGTAGGAATCATCTTGAAATGAGACCTCCAAAACTCAGCCCTTGTATTAATGCTGGGCTACAACTTTGGTTTAGGTGCTTAATAGGTGGGTTCCATCTGTGGATTTTTCTGAACTAGCTGAAGATCACTGTTACATTTTTATTTCAAAGACCTATTTTTGTCTTCTGCTGTGTTGGCCGTTGTTTTTCCCTCTCACCGCCTTTTTCTGGAAGCCTCTGAGGGTAAAGTTTGTCTGTTCAACTAGTGAATGTGTCTCCTTGTTATAAAGGAGCGAGAGGAGAGACTCTTTAGGCCTTCTTGTCACTGGAAAACCCCACGTTAAGCAGAAAGTGCGACATGGGGTGGGACAGTCAGTTTGGGTCACATGCAGCAGCAGAGTTCCAAGCCCCCAAAATCTGTGCGTCCATCTGAAGACTTTAAAAAAGAACTCCATGTCCAACCAGACACGAGTTCAGCCAGACTAGTGAATCTCTATTTTTGTGTCCTTTTTTTTTAAATCTGTGCTCATACATATTAATCTCAGAAGGGGCTGTGGGCATGAATTGCTCCTTCCTCTTGTCTAGGTAAGGTGTTTATTCTGAAATAGCGTGTTAGATTTGAAAAGCTCCTTTAAAAGTCTAATAACATCCTTCTGTGGTGGTTGAGCGTCTGCCACAAAGGCCTGGGTGAACTGAGCCCCCAGTCAAGACTAAAGAAAATAAGGTCTTGCTTAGCTGTTGAGAATCAACTTGCAGATTTTTAATTTTTATTATTATTATTATTATTATTATTATTATTATTATTATTATTATTATTATTATTATTATTTATTTTTCCTGCAACAGTGAGAGCCTTAAATAGAAATTTTGCAGCAGAGCTTGAAGTCCAGGTCTTCTGAAGGAGGGCAGACGTAGCCAGCTTATATTCACTCAACATATAGGGCAGTGTGCCAAATTCACTGCTGGTGTGAGCAGCTGTAACTTTGCCAGCTTCAATGAAAATATGAATGTTTAAAAGTCCGTAAGCACGTTAGACGCATACCTTTGTCTTTCCACAATTAGTTTTGTCGCTTACATAGCATGAGCCTTTCTGTAGCACATAATCCAAAGCCTAAATATAGTAATTCCAATGCACTTGAGATCAATTAGATTTGTACTTTTAAACTCAGTTTTGTCTATAATGTTATGTTGCTGAAGGGATTTGGTATTTAAAGTGTCTGAACAAGTCGAAGTGGCTCTTGGGCATTACAATTTTTATTTAGCTGCTTTTAGCCCAATCACTAATCAAATTAAAACCTACCATGACTGGCGTGTAACTCAGAGCAGACGGTGGAGCGGGTTTAGCTGATAGCACTTAATTTGTTGTCGAGTGAGGTGCTAAGGTGGTGCTTTTGTTAGCAGGAAAGAACGTCTCTTTTCTGAAAATTGAAAAGTAGGTTAAAGGAGCTTTTTGGGAACAAAATGTTATCCGTCCACGGTGTAGTAGTTGGTGGTACGGCAACGAAGATGCTGAAGGGAGTGGAGCATCTCCTGTGTGAGGAAAGGCTGAGGGAGCTGGGGCTCTGGAGCTGGACAAGAGGACACTGAGGGGGGACTCATTCCTGGGGATCAATATGGAAAGGGGGAGTGTCAGGAGGATGGAGCCAGGCTCTTCTTAGTGACAACCAATGGTAGGACAAGGGGCAATGGGTTCAAACAGGAACACAAAAGCTTCCACTTAAAATTGAGAAGAAACTTCTTCGTGGACTAAGAGAGAATTGAGCTATTCCAAAGTCTGGTTTATCCCGGCATATAACAAAAGTAAAACAGATTATTTGCTTCCTACAAGTGTCTCAGCCGCTTCATCAGTTATAAAGGGATGCAAGCAACTTGTTTAGACCATGCCTAAAGGGTGAGATTGCCTGATCTAATTGTAGAGGCCAAGGAAGCCTACTGATACTTGTTATTTTGATCCCTGAAGACTGTCTGTAATGAGTTCAGCTTGTTTGGATCATTGGATTCCTTTTTTTCCAAATGGCAAATGGGAGAATCTAGAGCTGATTTTGTTTCATGTGGAATTCTGGTGGTGGACTAAAGAACAGAGAATTTGATAGAGGGCAAACACTGGGTTTCAGCGTTGGGTAGTTGTCTTTACGAAGGCTGCGCAGTAGCGTCGCTGATGGGTTTATCTCCAGTGACAGTGCTGTGTGAAGAAGCGTGTTAGTGTACGTGGTGATGCAGGCATGAAAACTGTGCTTCCTAAATTGCTTTGATCCCCGTCTCTTTGGCGATCTCAAAGCCAAGGGATGAGTCTTTTCTGGAGGAGCCATTCTGTTGTGACTGATGAAGAAAACAAGCAAATGGAGGAATAAGAGAAAAGAGGTTAAACTGGACAAAAGGCTTGGACTGAAATCTGAAAATTGCTTCCTTTATTTCTCTTCGCTTTACTCTAAACAAGTCTTTGATTTCTTTAATCTGACACTGGCTAACTTCAAACAAAATGAGTTTTCTTCTAGCTTGGTTCCCTTCTGCTTGGCATCTCTCTCCTTCCACACCTGCTGGTCCTTGGCAGAGAAGAACAGACCCTCTCATTCTGCTCCCCCTTGGATCGCAGCTCTGCCTGCGTGAGTGACAGCTGCTGTCTGACCGTTTGCTCGACTGATGATTGTGCATTTGTCTAACGCTGCACAATGAGGTACGACACAAGTTAGACAATCTACAGATGCCATCCGTCTGTTCCATCGCTGCCTTCTCGTAGAAATGGACTTTCTTCTGTTCTCCCTGATAGTTTCTTTTCCATATCTCTTAATTAACTCCTCAGAGGTGGAGTTCTGCAGTGCTGGTCCTGGCCTGAGTGACTCCGTAGGCTTTTCGATATTTCAGAGGTACTCTGGCCGTCTGTTGGGGTGCATCTCGTGTCTGTCTGCGTCCTGCAGGGCTCTGTTGATGAGCTGTCCCCATATGTCCTCACTACTTTCACCCTCTTGTTTTCCTGGATCATCTTCTAACCAAGTCTTGTCAGGCTGTAACAGAATTAAGTCTGCTGTCCTTCCCAGGGGAGCTGAAGAATTAGAGAACTTCACCCCTATGCAACAATGACTGTTGTTTCTAGCCATCATATTTGCCCTTCTCTGTATGATGAACTGTGAACCACAAAACATCTTTTTTCTCCCATCAAAGAATCACTTGGGCTTCCAGATGATTTTTTTTTGACCAGTTCCCTCAGGTTAGGACTTTGAGACTCCATAGAGCTGAAGGCTACCACCAGCATCAAGGAGAAATTATTTATTTCCTTTTGAAGAAAATCCTGGGTTTGGCTGGACATCCTCTCAGATGCCTGGTCTCTCCTAGGGTGCTTCCATCTGACCCGCCGTTCTCTTTCCTCTTTGCCTTGGGCCTACCTTACCTGGAGGCAGTTTTGATCCCCCCTCCCAAGCCACCACACACTCTTCAGCCAAGGCGTATTTGGCAGGATGGACAGGAACTATTCCAAGAATAGGATCTTTAGCAGTCAAGCAGTTGCTTGTCATCTTGTCCCCTCCAGATTCACAGGTGGCTTCGAGCTTCCCCGTCTGGCAACACAGGAGGCAACTGCTAACAGACCCTCATCGATTCAACTCCATAAAACAGAAGCATTTGGAATGACAGGATGAAAGATCACCTTTTTGCACAGTGATACCCTGAAGTCAGGCCTTTTATTCTGCAAAATCTTGGAAATTGTGTTTGACATCAGCCTTGATGTGATGAAATACGGGTCCTGTCCATCCCAATCTTGCCTTGTTGTGTTTAATGTTTGATTAGTTGGTTCATGGCATCCCTATCAGTCCCCTATGCCTATTGAGAATATACCATAGACTTGCTGTGCCCGTTTCTCTTATGTGAGCTTAACATTTATTGACTTGGATTTTCCTGTAGCAATTCACCTTTACAATTGGCCACATCATCTATGGCTGCACTTAGCTGTGTGGCAAGTATAGCTTTTACTGCTTTTATTCCTAAGTATCTGACACACAGGGGATAATTCAGTCTGAAAGTGACCTCAGAAAGCCATCTGGTCCACCCCCCTACCTTTAAAACAGGGTCAGCATCGAATTCAGGCTGTAAAAAACACCAGGTTTAACAGCACTGGACAGAAGGTGCAAAAGGCCCGTTTGCTGATGGCGTGTATCTAAGTCCTGTTTTCCCAGGTGGGTGTTAATTGTTGTCATATGTGGTTTTTTGTGGTTTCTTTTTGTTCGTTTGTTTGGTTTGGGTGTTTTCTTGTCTTTGTGTGTGTGTGTTTTGTGTTTGTCTATAAGGGCTGCTCTTTGAACAGTAAACAGAGCTCTGGTTTCCTGGGGAATGATGTCCAACAGGTTGCTGCTCCTGAAGGCTCTGAAGTCTCCCTTAAGTCACCTCTGTGCTATCCTGTGTCCCCCAGCGTCTGGGTGGATGAGTGGCCATTTGTGCTGTGGATCCTTTTGAGATATACATCTCATGTATCTCATATATATTAACATATGCACTAACGAGACACCAATTCAAACATTTCAACTGATCAACAGATGGGATAAGCAACAAACCATTGCTGAGCTTGCTCTGTAACCTTTGTTTTCTTGGGGAGCTAATTTGTATTTCTGAACTTTGCATTGAATGTTTTGCACAAAATGTATTGGAGCATATTTTTAGGGTTCTATGTCTCTGCCACATTTGATTAAGATGGACTAAAGGGCTAAAAAAACCTCCACTCCTAGAAATTCAGAGAGAAGCATCAGTTTGGATACATCCAAGGTGAGACCGTGAGTTTATGTAGAATCGTTTTGGTTGGAGAAGATCTTTAAGATCGAGTCAACTGTTCACCCAACACTGCCAAGTCTGCCTCTAAACTGTGTCCCTAAGAACCTCATCTACGCATCTTTCAAACATGTCCAGGGATGGTGCTGGTTTCAGTTTAAGGGAAAATTTTAGGTATAGTCCCTAACACTGGAAATCGTGAAGTCTGTAATGGAGGTGACATGCAAGGCATCACAAGGTCTGTACATTAAAGGGATAATTAGTCCCCTAGCATGAAACTGTTCACTGATCTATAAAAAGCTCAGTCTATAGGACTAGAGAGTTATGATTGGGAATAAATGACAGATCCTCAGGTAACAACCCATCTCCAATTCTCACCAGATTTTCCACCTGCCAGCCAGCATCACCTCAATCGCACCTCATTTAAAGCTTTGCAACTCTGCTCGCAAACCAGGTTCGGTCAGACACTCCCCGAAATAATTGGGGTGTGCTTCACCAGATGAAATGGAGGCACTGAACTCCCCATGAAAAGTGATACAGGGTTATTCCTGTGCAGTGTTCCAAAGGCATAAATCTAAAGTAACTAGTCCCCAGGTTTGAGGGCTTAATCTTCATTACAGTCTCCAGTAGCAGCAGGGAGATCAGCGTGGATTTGTCATGAGGTTGTTCACCTGAAATTCTTCATGAGGGCTCTCTGCTCTATAGGTACCTTCCCAAAAAGGCAAAGAATATTCCCCAGAAGTCAGAAAACACTGGTTCGGGTGCTGTGATGGAGAATTTGTTTGGTGAACAGGCTCATGTGACAGTGAAAGAGGAGTTTGGGGCCACATCATGCAGAAAGGGAGGTGTAGGTAAGCTATGGAGTAGTTGTGGTGACCTCTAGGAAGATTCCTGAGGTGAATGAGACTTCTAGTCCATGTTTCTGGTATTCAGGCTTGCTCAGGTACTGCCTGTGTGAAGGGCAGTCTCCTTTTATAAAACAACAGAAAAACAGCTTTAAAGCATATTTAAAGGAGCAAATTCTTAATCCAGGATGAACACTAGACATTTCTTGCAGTTCCTAGGCAAGGAAAAAAACATGAAACACTTCCCCGAGTGTTTAAGCTCCTGATTCTTGAAGGAAAGGTTTTATTTTGTTTAGTTTTCCTCATACCTCTGTGAAATTTGGGGTTAGTTTTTGCGATGGGGCTGTCATCCAAAGTTGGAGGAGCATGGCTATGGATCTCTCCTTCCAATACACGAAGGAGGGAAGGTGCCTCACTTATAACTCAAGCAGACAAACAGTTAAGCATCTTAAGCTGTGTAAGCAAAAAAAAAAAAGGGATAAAAAGTTGCCAACGTATTTTTGACAAAAGACAGGAAAATGACAGGCTGTTTGGGGTATGTGAAACATTTTTCCTTTCATACATATTGACAGCCAGAGGGGGGTTATTATTGAGAATATGGGTAAAGTTACTGCCAGTTTTTTCTGGTACTCATGTTTAAAAAGAAACTATGGAAACCAGGAGTAGGAATATTAATTAAGTTCAAATTTGGAATGCCTTTGCCAGGAGTGGCTGCACGAATTCAATGAAGCAGCCTGTTGGGTTGCAATTCACTACGTTGTTTGCTGTTTAATAGAATGCTGAACTTTTCATAAATTAACATGTTGTTTCAATAATCTGATTAAAAGGTTATTTGTTGATAAGATTAGCCTTAGCTGAGGTGGGGTTTTTGGTTTTTTTCACTTTCTTGCTTAAAGAACCGATGTATATTTTCTTTAATCAGTATACAGCCATAAACTGTACCTTAGGGGCAAGATCATTGACTCGTTTAGATGGTGGAAGTGCAGATGAAGTCGATGCAGCTGTGACAGTTTACACCAGTTCAGGATATGACCCTTGTCCCCAGATTCTACTGAGCATCTTAATTATAAAGATTTTCTAAAAATATTGATTTTTGAAAAAGATTTCGATTAGCTGTGGAAGTTGATTTAATCCTATTTTTATAGAATAAGATAGCAGTGGTGATACTTTATTCTGTTCTAGTCTTCTTCCTTATACTTGACTGTGTTACATGCTGTACGTTTAAAAACGTCATAAAGGTATGTGTATGGGTGTGTATAAATATACATATATACAGAAAGAGATGAGGGGAGACACACTCATAAAGAGATGTAGGAAGAAACCTTTGCTTACAGAGCATCACCTCCACGGACATTGGAGGTATCTGCAGTGGAAAGCTGAGTAAACTCAACACTTCAGCATCCTGTTTAGAAACTCAGGTCCACAAAAGTATTAGAATGTCTAAATCCCGTTATTTTGAAGAGGTTTTACATGTCTGAATAACTTTAATGGGTCTGTGCCATGATGTGGCGTCCCTTAGTGCTCTGCAAATGTTGGTTAAGTCCATGGTGACGGATGTAAATGTTGGGATGTGTGTTGGCTCTGGCAGAGAAACAGAAGCACAGGAGGACAGATGGAGATGCCTCCAAACAGAGTGGATGGGTCCTTGTTTGTGTAGACAGCTGCCCTCTCTACCCGATTCCTTGTGCACCTTCTCTGCTACGTGGATTTAGCCACACTGGAGTCTCACAACTGTTCACCTGCCTCCAGCTCTCCATATAGAATCATAGAATCATTTTGGTTGAAAAAGACCATTGAGATCATTGAGTCCAGCCATTAACCCAACCCTGTCACTAAACCATGTCCCTGCGAACCTCATCTATGTGTATTTTAAACCCCTCCAGGGATGGTGACTCCAGCACTGCCCTGGGCAGCCTGTTCCAATGCCCCACAGCCCTTTGGGGAAGAAATTGTTCCTAATATACAATCTGAACTCTCCTGATGCAACTTGAGGCTGTTTCCTCTCATCCTATCACATCTTCCTTGGGAGAAGAGACCAACACCCTCCACGCTTCAAACTCCTTTCAGGCAGTTGTAGAGAGCGAGCAGGTCTAACTTGCACATGCATGTGCATCAGTCGGCATGATGGTTGTTGAGCAGAACTCTCCAAAAGCCCAAGAATAACCTGAATTTTACATCAGATAAAGATAACCGCATACCTGTTTGCCAGGAAAATCAGGCACTAAGTGATGAGTTAAGGGCCAAACAGAGCACCCAGTTCTGTTAACTGTTGCCATAAATTAGTCCCATTTTGCCCCAACCCTGAACTGAGCTCACTGAATCGTCATACACGTTCAACGTTAACATCTGCTGACCAACACCCCTCTCCCACAGTCACTTTTGAAGGGACAACTCTACCTTTGCAGAAGCGAATTGTAGCTCAACCAGGGGAACGTCGAAGTGGTGGAGGGCGACTGTTGGCTGGTGTGCAGGAGGACAGGCCGAGTTATCCATGGGATGCTGCTCCGTTTTTAGGAGTATAATGTAATATATTCCAAGTAATCCTCTCCAAACCCTTCATGAGAAAGGCAGAGCTTCAGGAAGGCTGCCAGTTACGCGTAAGAATAGAGTAGCTGCTCTGGTTTTTAACTGCCTTACATCTTTGCGGTAAGAATGGTGACTGTGTTCAGAAAGCGCTTATTAAGCCAAAAATAACCCCCCATTTTTCTGTGAAAAGCGAGTTATAAATATAATCACAGTCAGCAGTAGATCTCAAATCTAAATTGTATGCTTTGCTGAGGCTTTTTTTTTAATATATTTTTCTGCAAAGCAGAGGTTAGCAGATGGTAAGGATGCACTTCCCTGGGATGGCAGAAGGGAGGCAGCCTTGTTTCAAGTAATGCTGGTTCTGGGCGTTAATCCAAAATGCACAGTAGGCAGAAGTTAAAAGGAAGTGCTTGCTTTTAGGTTTTTAAACTATATCCCTTAATCCTGGGTGATGATTGACAATCATGATTTAGAGTACGAGGTGCCCCTTTCTAATCCGGCAAGTTTGATGTTATTTGCGTATCTAGTATGGCTTTATTCAACTAAAACTAAATGGGAGCCTGTGCAATTGATGCCACATTTCAGAAATGAGCCTGGACTCCCAGTCTATTTACAGATTAGTGGATACACAGTATCCATAGTACTGGCCTTTTTTAATGTGCGTGTGTGTGTAATTTAAAGACTCCAAAAGGCAAATTGACAATTAAAGTGTTTCTTTCTGGGTAAGAATACCAGTGGGAGACTTTTTACACAGTTCACCGGGAAGGGAAGCAATATACAAGATTATATTAATCCTAGTTTGATAATTATAGCAAAATAAGAATACATGTTTGTATTTAATAATGATTAAAAAGCTATCATTTATTGGCTTTGTGGTTTTTGTTATAACATATGTGCTTGGTCTTGATTTCAACAGAAATGCTTCTCTACTTGCTCAAGTTTGTGGTAAGTAAATGTAAAATGAAGAGAACAAAACAGTTAATGAGTATTTGCCCACGGTTTGGTATTTGTAAAGGTGAGGTGAGACTTCTTATCACCTGTGATCAGGAGCTTTTAAATGGATTTTCCTTAAAGAAGTAATAAATCATGATCATTAGAAATGGCAAATAGAGGAAGCATTAGAAAAAAGCTGGATATGACTTAAGCACATAAAGCTTTGCAACATCTTCTGCATTTTACAGGGTTTACTGTTGATTTACCCAACGCAGACTAGCTAAGATGCACACTCGTGCTGATTGAAGCTTGGCATGTATATTTAGCATTAATCACAAGCAGCTGTGGTGGAGGGAAACCTTCTTTCTAGCCAGCCAGATTATATTAGATTAAAATGATCCGTATGTAAGGTGTTGCAATACCTACTACTGGGGCAGGAGGGAAATCACATTATACTTGCAACTAGATTAACACAGGGATTGAGCTGACAAATAATTCTCTCCTGCTTTTTATTTTATTTTATTTTATCAGGTGGAAAAAATAAAACGTCGCCGCATGCTTCTGTAATTGCTTTGGATGCACACGCCGGCTCCTCGAGTCGACGGAGGATCCCGGCAGAGCCCGATGCTATAGAATATATGCATTTAAACCCCAGTTACCCAGCTGCGTCTGCAGGGAACGCAGCTGCCTGGAAGCTGCAACGGGCCAATTAGTGGATGATGTTGGGTGCATCGTTTTGCGCTTTGGATGCTGGAGAAGGTAACTGACGGAGGGGTCTGCTGTTGGGACAGCGCCTGGGGAAACAGGCTGCACCCGTTATAATTTGGTGTCCCATCCATGGTGAGAGTGTGCTACCACGAATGGGGCGTAAACACGTGCTGCGTGCTTGCAAAACTCCTCTGAGAGGGCAGGAATAATTTCCTTTGTGGCTCAAGACTGTCAGCGGAGGACAAAGCGTGATGTTTTCTGTACTGTCCTGGAGAAAAAATAGCTCAATAAAATTTTGTGTAGAGCTAAGGAGTGGAGGGCAGCGGGGCCGAGCTGGATTTGCATCAGGCCAGTGTAGGAATTTGGCTGCCAGCGGGGCAGGGGGAAGCAGGGGGCTATAGAATTCACTCTCTTGATTGTGAATAGCACCGGGGGCTCCATGCAGAACGGCTGGGATGGAGCTGTGGTGGGCCTGGGCATCCTTCCAGCATGCTCTGTCGCAGAGGAAATTCCTCTCTTTGGTAGTTTCATCTGAGCAAGGAGGACAGGCCAGGATCCTGATTATCTGGGACTCTTGAGGAACCCATCCATATCGTCACCTTGCTACACGTTTTTGTGCTGACTCTTTTTTCTTTTTTCCCCCCCATAAACTCTGATAGCATCAGGCTTTGGGACATCATTGGACCGTCTCTGAACCAGGTCTAAGGCTGTATTCTCGCATCCATTTGCTTCTATGCTAAGAGGACCTCCTTACTCTTCTTCTGGTCTCACGCACTGAATGTGAAGCTCAGAGCTGGCTCCTGCTCCCTGCAATGGAAAGCTGGTGTCTCACCCTTGCAGTGCAGTGCTGCTGCCCTACCTTGTGAGCCAACTGTAGCTGTCTTGAGAGAAGAGCCTTGTGCCGTGAGAAGGACCATGGTGCTGCTCTGCAGCTTGGGTCCTGTGTCCACACAGCATCGTGAGAACTGGAGAGGGACTTTTTACAAGGGTGTGTAGTGATAGGATGAGGGATAATGGCTTTAAAATGAAAGAGGGCAGTTTTCTATTAGATATTGAGAAGAAGTTCTTCCCCACGAGGATGCTGAGGCCCTCGTCCAGAGAAGCTGTGGATGCCCCGTACCTGGAAGTGTTCAAGCCCAGGCTGGACAGGGCTTTGAGCAACCTGTTCTAGTGGAAGGTGTCCCTGCCCATGGAAGGGGGTTGGAACTAGGTGATCTTTAAAGTCCATTCCAACCCAAACCATTCTATGATTCTATGATCTTGTGCTCTCCCCAAGAGAAACGTACGGCTGGGTTGCAGTTGAGCACTCAACCTGATCCTCTAACTCAGCCAGTGAGATGTCACACAATGGGAAAGAAAAGTCCTGAGAGGTCTGGTCTGTCACTCAATTACAGCTTCCAATTTATTGATGTGTACTGCAATGTGTCTCAGAAAGATTCTGGCCATCTTCCTACCTGGTCCTATTAAATCTGACACCGTGGGACCATGTTTGATGCTTCAGGCCATTTACATGTGAAAAGATGCAGGAAATATGTTGGTTTATACCAGGATTTGGATGTCTGTTGTTTTTCCAGGCAATGACTCAATTTTCGATGAGATCTTAGGCTACTTTGCAGTATATTGCTGCAGTATCGTTCAACAGGGACTCTGAAGCACTTTCGATAAGTCAGAAGTGGAAAGATCTGAAAAGCAACATGGTTTGGACTCCTGTTTTCACTCAGGAATCCTTGAAAATTGAATCTGTCGAGCTCAATTAAACCCTCTCCTGTTTAATGAATACTCTGGGTACCTGAAACACATGCCAGTAAACCTTAACACCATATTCCACAGCTTATGGCTTCTTATTGTCTTCCTTTGCATTTCAGAGTATGCCAGCAAGCTGCTGTACGAAGGATCAACTGAACAACTTTGGGGTAGAATCACTATCTAGGTATGAAATCTGAAGGCCTTTTAAATGAAGCTCATGAAACCTCTGTCTTCTCAGTTTGTGTATTTCTCCAACAGATTTGGTGGGAATGAAGTTTCATATTCCTATTTTTATGTGGGCTGGTTTTAGCCATGTGTCTACCTGTAAAGGTGCAGTGCAAGGACATCTGAAAGACGATGGAAGTGACAACTACAAGTGCCCAGAGTAACTTTTACAGGTTATAATCTTGCATATTTAGGAATCTGACCTCTCATAGCCTGGAACATGGCCCCAAGCTTTGGTAATAATGTGTTGAGAAAGACAAACTCTGTGATGATGAACTGGTGTTTTCTCCTTATGTAGGTCACAACTTGAACAACGCTTGTCAGTGCTCGAAGATTAAATGTTGTCACCAGTCTCCTAAGAAAATGCTGTTTTCCACCCATGTGAAAAAACATCTGTTTCTTGTAAATTTGTAGATTGAAGCGGTGGTTGTTTGGACAATTGATGTCTTTAAAAGATGTCTTGTTCTGTATATCTCAATGAGATTTAAAAATCAATCAAAGTCTGAAAACTATGTACTCTCCACAAACCTAATGAATGCGTGTCTCTATGAGAAATTGCAGCTTGCATTATATTTTGAATTAATTGGCAAACAGTTACATAAAGAGATCATATTAAGGTCTCTGAAGAAGGAAGCTGGGTTAAGAATGAGCTTTCATCTTTAAATCTGCTTTTTCTGACTTTTTAAAAGCTCCATTTGTCAAGATGTAGTTGACTCTTTGGTTTTGTGTATAGATTTTCTATCTTTGTTTTTCTTTTAAACAAAGCATATGGGGGGAGGCAATATAACATCAAAGCATTAAAATAGAGAGCTTTAAGGGAAGGAAATGAGAGATGTTAAGATTAGGTGAACGAGGGAAGGCAAAGGTGTGGAGGAGATGTAGTCAAGTAAATACAGACATGACAGTGAACTACTCTGATGAGACACAAGGCTAATTAAAGGAACAGATTTAATTATTCTCAGATATTTTACAAGACATGAGAATGAGACAGGCTGAAATCTCAGTCCTGCTGTAGCTCCTTTTTTTAATATATATAATTTTCCCCTATGAAGACATGGAAAACCTCCCTGAGATCTGACCTCATGAATCATGTCCTGTTTTCCTTCCAATGACATTGTTTCAAGAGGCAGGGTGTGTTATTGTTTCCTGGCCCTGCTTTCCACTTGATGTTTGGGGAATCATATTTGAAACTTGGGTTTTAACCAATTTGCAGCCTCTGCTCCATCGGAAGAGTAGGGCCCTGGGTATCACATTTATCCCTGGATGAACCTTGTTTTAGAACTCAATTTGTGGGCCAGAGCATCATGAGGAAGAAATTGTTGCCCAAGGGTGGTGAGAGCCTGGCCCAGGTTGGCCAGAGAGGTGGTGGCTGAACCATCCCTGGAGACATCCCAGGCCAGGCTGGACGGGGCTCTGAGCAACCTGAGCTGGTGAAGATGTCCCTGCTCATGGCAGGCTGGGCACCGGGGGAGCTGGGAAGGTCCCTTCCAACCCAAATTATTCTTCAATTCTATGATTTCCTGTTAGTCAGAGCCCATCTTGAAATGAAATGACTGTCCCTTACCCATCCCTGCTGTCCTGGGTGGAGATGGCAGCTTGCTTAGACCTAGTCTACATCTCTTGGGCTATAGGCTGGCCTATGTGGATCTTGTTCCTCAACTACTCTCAGGAAAGGATGGAGAAATATGCAAGTGTGAGTTGTTTGGACTGTGCTGAATAAAGGTGACAGAATTACTGTTTTAAGTCTGAGCTGCAAAAGACTCATCAGTCAAATTCGGCGGCCTCCAGGTCTCTCCGATGAAAGAATCCAGGTACGCACCATGAAGCTGTAGGGTTTCTTGGGACCAACCACCTGGATGTTAGGCTTTACGGCCCCTGATTCATCAGTGCCTAAGTGCTTCAGTGGGTCAAATGCGCAAGTCTAAATTCTTCTGAGTGCTTGATCTGCATCACCTGAAAAGGAAACAATCTGTAAAAATTATATTCTGAAAATCAGGCATGGTCACACTCAAGGTTGGAGGGGTGTGTGCTTGCTGCACAGAGACTGAAGCTGCCTCTCTAGAATTTAATGGCAAATGTGTTGCCTTCCATGGTCCAGATCATTGTTGACCTGCTCTGTTATCATCAAAAAAGAAAGAACTGTATGACAAGTTCAGCTTTCCCCCGCACGCCTCGCCCCCTCCTCCTTCCATTCCCCTCGTCCTCCAAAGAAAACTTCTGTGCGCTCGCCTCTTTCACCGCCTTGGCACCGTATTAGAATACTTGCAGCAAAAGGAAAGAAAAGGGAAAAAATCCTGAAAGCCATGCTGTTCCCTGTAGGTTGGCACCATCGCTTCAGCTTTCATCGGCGGGAGCAGCGTGCCAATCTCACGCCAGCACAAACAGATGTGACTCTAGAGCTTTGAGTGTCCAATGAAAGAGGAATTACTCGCTGAACTACGCTCCGAAAGCGGCCAAACGCACCAGCCTTAGGATTTTCCATTGAGACAGACGGTTTCTCAGAGCTTTGCTTCAAGGTGCCTGGATTTCGGTCGTCTTTATTTATTTATTTTCCCTCCCATTGTGCGCTGACATTAGTCCAACATTCAGCATATGATTTCTGCTTCGTAAGAATGTT
The DNA here is from genome assembly GCF_964273445.1 of Streptopelia decaocto. Taxonomy (NCBI): domain Eukaryota; kingdom Metazoa; phylum Chordata; class Aves; order Columbiformes; family Columbidae; genus Streptopelia; species Streptopelia decaocto. The sequence continues at coordinate 3,356,437 of NC_138661.1, forward strand.
ATCGGACCAGGGTAAGTGCATTGGAAGGCTGTTCACTGCTCTCTGAAAACCACTATATACATAATGCAGGACCGTATGTATAGTTGGGATGAAATGTATTCCACATGCATTGGGAGCTCATGTGTATTGAAAATTTGTGCAACAGATAAACTGTATTTTAATTTCCACAAAACCAGCCAGTTTTCATGCTATTTCAAGTATATAAAGCAGTAAAATACGTACGATTCAGTACGCTCCGCTGAATCGGAAAAAGGAGGTGCTTAGTTGGCAAAACCACTTAATCCAGACATCTACAAGGGAAATCGTGTAAGTCCAACGATGCTTAGTGGCAATGAGTGCCACTTAATAGGGATTGTAGTTCTGCTTAACTGGGACACCTCCAGATGATTTATTAGGCTTAGTGGAAGGGGGTGAACAATTTGCTGGCGGTATTTTTCCAAACACATCCCTTTTTCTGATGTGCAAAAGAAATCACTGATTGGCCTGCAATATTTGGGGTAATACTTGCTCCTCAGAATTTTGCTAAGGTGTCCCTCTGACTACTCCTTGCATGGCGATACAGTAAGAAATCACTGCTTGCTCATGAGCCAGAGCAGACAGTTGGTCATGGTGGATTAGCTAATTTTCGCAAGACTAGCAGCATCTACTGTGATCATCTGTCCTGACATCTGGCTTATATTAGCCAGAGAATTTCATCCTGAATTCGCCCCACCAGGCCCATCAATTTTAGGTTGAAATACAGTCCAGATTTTTGGAGTTGGAGTCACAAAATTGAATTCCTTCTTTGGTGACGCCTTCCTAGTGTTCATACAATAAAAATCAATCTATAGATGAAATGCTTTCAGTCCTTGGAACCTCATAGTGGAGTGAGAAAAGAAACAGTTTTTGGACAGTGAACCATATTGAGAAGCATTGATGTAGCTGAACCATGGTCTTCAAGACAGGATCTATTTTGTTTAAGACATATTGGAGGTTTTTTTATTTTGTCTAACTTGTCTTTGAAAGCTCTGTACACCATTATATCCCTTGGCACTATTTCCCTGTCTTTCACTACTATTGCTGCATTGCTTAAGGGCTCCAATGGCATTGAATGTCATTCTCTACAAAACAAAAGGTAAATATATGGTAAGAAACTTGAGGATCTGGAGAAATGGAACAAATAACCAAAATCAGGTGATATTATCCTCATTCTACTGATGGAAAGCTGCATCTTGGAGAGATTAAACAAGTTCTTCAAAACTCAGAGCAGGAGCAGGTCTTGAACTCTTGTGACTTTGCAGCCTGGTCCTGTCTTAACTGCGAGACTAACTTCCTCCTGAGATAAGGAACGCTCAAGGTAAGATTAGGTTCAGAGACTGGAAAGCAAGTTGAATGCTGAGCCATATGACAAGATGTTCTTGTGAATTTTTAATCGTTGGCTGTGTGGACATGTGTGAAAAGCAATAACCTGAGGAAGTCCATCCTACATTTTGGAAACCACTGTAGTAGTTTTGCAGCTCTTGGAATGAGTCTGAAGTGAAAAATCTGTTCTGTAGCACATTCCCTATCATGTTCCCTCTAGATAAAGCTTTAAACTTGTCAACTTAGTGGCTGTTATTCCAGGAATTTGTCCTTGGAACTAGCTGACAATATCCCCAATATTTGGCTAGAAAGAAATCTCTTCTGGGAAAGACTAAGATGGTGCTATTTGGTCACAAATTGATAGTTATCTGTTTCCTTGTTATACAAATGCAATGCTCTGTGATTTTTCTACCAGGAAAACAGAAAAATTCATATTTAGCTAGTCCCTTTTAAAGTAACTTTGAATCTTTTAGCAGCTTCAAGATAAAGGTTGTTTTTCTCCACTACCTGGTTCATACCTCTTTGCTTTTTCTTACAATTACCAGTATGAGTTTAATTCCAAGAGACTAAAACTATGTTAACTTCTTTTTAAGAACACACAAAAATGGAGTTGTACTGCTGTGGTTTTCTACTTCATGGAACCTTCCTGGAGGTTTGGCTGGGATATCAGTTCTGTGGAAATCAGGACTTTTAAGGAGATTGTAGAAATTGAATTCAGCAGTACAGTTGAATATACCTTAATTTTAAGTATACAAATGGTCTTAGCTCTAGAGACAGTATTTATGTACTCTTAGTTAACAGTGCTTCCAATGCAATGGTACTGATAAATTTCCAAGCTTCTCCTTTGCTGTCACCAGCCATGTGAACACTTGCAATCCAACCCAGTGCAAAGACAAATGCCAGCAAAGTAGCATCCTTAGAAGTTGTTCCTTCAGCCTGAGCTCCTTCTGTATCACCTATGGAAGGACTTAACATCATCTTCCCTCACAACTCCCCAAAAGGGCTGGTTCTTCCTTTACATTACTCTTCCTGAGGGTCTTCACGCACTGAACTAAAGGTGCATTGAGGGTTAACTGTGCAGATGATCACCGAGTTAAGGATCAGGCTCAAACACAAATGTACCTGTGTAGACATACTGTGAATCACTGGAAAGCTTTTGAAAATCTCACCTCAAAGGTCCAACACAACTGCCGTTGAACTCCAAATACTGACTTCAATGGAAACTCGATCGGCCCCTCAGCAAGGAATTCTATGCATGTCCAATAGATTTTACAGTGTTTGTTTTGAAAATCACTTTTAAACGGGTATAGTGTGCTGAAGCGCTGTGTCTGTGTCCCACTAATTAAGTGGAAGCAAATGGAGCACGTTCCTTTCTCCTAAGGAAACGTGGCATGAGGTGGGAAAGCTACAATTAAAACTGACTCCTGCTTTTCCTAGGAATTTGTTCTAGACTCACATTGTCTAATACTTCTTGTTCTTTTGTTCATCTCAGGTTTGAAATATTTCTTAAAGTCTGCCCAGTGTGAGGCAAAGTCCATGTTTCTAGTGAAGGATTTTTACTTTGATCACTGTGTCATAAGGGCTCTGCTGCTACAACAGAAGGCAAAGACAAATTTTGTTCATGGCAGTCTGTTAATTCCTGCTCCATAGTCTTGCCTTCCCACCTGTCTGGTGGTTTCTGAGACTTCACTTTGCTCCTTGTGAGAAGTCAGGAGCTGGACTCATCTATCAGATCCTCGAAACTGTGTGCAGTTGTGAAATTTGGATGAGAAATAACTTTGAAAATCTAGGAGCTGGTGTGTTGGAAGTCAGTTACAAACTCTCATTAATTTTTTAGATAGTGGTATGGGTCTTAAGATGGGCTATGTGTATCGTATAAAGTTCATTTCATGCCTTTTATTTGGCCCTTACCTCCCTGTAGCATCAGAGGGCCCGTATCCAGCAACAACTTCTGTGCATGGTTATTTGTCCATTCCTTTTCCAGTTTACAATTTGCTCATTCTGAGCTGATAAGTGTTTGCATGTATATATCTGCGTGTATCGGGTGTAGATTTGCTCAGAGCTTAGAAATGATCAAACAACCATTATTAGTAAGTGTGACAGTGTGTGTTCCTACACTGCATGACATTAGGACATATGTACATTGCTCCACTTTCCATCCATGTAATATCCAAATGCAGTAGCACTGCTGGCAAGGAACTGCAAAAGAACCTGTTTGCTGATGAATGTGCATTAAAAAAGAAACAGAATTTTCCACTGAATGTATAAGCTATTACCTATGTTGATGTAACCCCCTCTTTTGGAATTACATGAATTATTTTATGATCATACGACACATTGATTAAGATCTAAGAGAGACTATCCAAGGTTGGATGAGAATAATAAATCAATAATGATTAATGGACCAGAATAATAAATCAATCATGATTAACAGCACAGAATAACGTTCATGTGCAGATTGTCTTTGGCAGGAACGGAACCTGCATCAGATGTCGATGTGGAGACCCCTCATGGGACTGTAGCCACTGTGCTGGTCCTGCCTGGTGAACAGAGGGAAGGAGTCTCAGAGCCTCACGTTTCACTCTGTTTCCATCCTTTTCGTGGCTGGACCAGTCCAAGCAAAGTCAGTCAACACCTATGATGTCCAGCTGATGGCAATAGCAAAATTGCTATGGAGTTAGAAGGGCAGAATTATTATGCATCCAATGGACTGATGTGATCCCAATGGTAAATGTAACGCGGGTGACTTGATTCTCATCCGAAAACCGCAGATTTTCTTACCCTTCAGTGGAATTAGACCCAGTTTCCTCAATTAAGTGAGAGGCAGATGCATATGCGTGTGTAAGACCACATGCATCTGTTCCAGTCCATATGCAATATCAGTGAAAACTTGTATCTTTGTATATCTTCTAGTCTGGGCCACATAGTGTAATGTGCAATTGGCATTTGTTTTGATAATGAAAACAATGTTTTATGCCATGAGGATCCCAATTCCATACTTGACTGCATAGTCATTTAACAAATCTTTCACAAGAAGCAGAACTTTTCCATGAACCGTCCCTTTTCTCTCCTTTTTGCTATTGCTTTAATATGCTGATAAGACAATCTGAGCAGCTGAAACATGTGAACTTTAAATTACTTAAAGGTCGGCGTGTTTGAAAGTCAAGTGCTTTATAAGCCACGCCAATGAAAGGTCTCCCAGTTAGTCCAGAGAACTTTGGTGGTGTTTTGGTTTGTTGGGTTTTTTTGGTGTGGTTTTTTTTTTTTTTTTTCCTGTCATTTCTGTCCTGTTAATTTGAGCAGAAACTGTAATTAGATGTAAGTGGTCTTGTTCCCACAGAAATGAATGGCAGCATCTGGAGAGAGACAACCGTTCCAAATGCTTTTGGCTACCCACTCTCTACAAGTTAGCAGTATGGAGCAAGGGCCCGAATCCAGACTTCTGTCGGCCTAATTTTATATCTGTGGAAGCACAACACTAAATCCAATATTCAAATGCTGTGCCGTGATGGGTGTAGGACAGAGTGCATTCCAGACTTTTATGTTGCCGGCTCCTCTTGGGAGGCCGATCCTTGCTGCATCTCCAGGTGGGATTGGACATGTTTCTCCAGATGACCAGGGCTGGGAAAAGAAGGGATAGTTGGCCAAAGGGTTGGCTTTTTGTTTTGTTTTCTTTTCTTTCCTCCCCATTTTTCCTTTTCCATTTCATTATCCAGTTTGACAGTATCTGGGCTCTGCTTCCCCAGACAGGAGCACGGCTGTGTTTGTAAACAGTAATTGAGTTAAAAGATGTTTTGTGTCAGAGCTGAGCTCATTTCTTTATTTGCTTTCTCTGCTGCTCCCATAGAGAAGTGCAGCCCTGCGAGTGTCCGCCTCGGAGCTCTGGGTCTCCACAAGGTCACACAGCTCCTTATCACCACCAAAATACGTCTTCAATGAACATTTATCATAATCAGCACCAGGGTGTTGCATTTTTATCAAACTTTCTGTCCCCTAAAGGAGAATCAGGCTTGAAGCTGATAGTGCCATTTGGGGCTAAATATTTCCATTCAACCTCTCCAGTTAATTGAAATGGGTTGAATTTTTTTCCTTTCTTCAGCTTTTTAACTCTCCTGTTGTGTTCAGTAGTAATTTGCAGTCTTTCAGATGCATTTTCGTCTCTGGCCAAACACTATATGCAGCTAACTTCACTTGTACTGGGACTGGTTTTTAAACTGAGACTGGGCATGGCACTTAGTGCCATGATCTGGTCAATGGGCTGGAGTTGGACCAAGGGTTGGACTGGATGATCTCTGAGGGCTTTTCCAACCCAGTCGATTCTGTGATTCTGTGATCACTCACTTCATACAGTGTGTGACAACTATACGTGCAGGACACACGTGATGGCACCTTTAAGTGCCTTTTATTAAACTTTCCTGTCAAGCAAAGCCAATTCTATTGTTCTGCCTCGCTAACACTGGTGATAACATAGTCTTTTCCCTACTTGCTGCTGTTCTCCAGGGCTGTGTCTATTTTCTTTAAAATATGCAAAGGGAGGGGGAAGGAATTTAGACTTTTCTTTTTAGAGCTGCCTGAAAGATTTACAGGAACGGTTCCTACGATTCTAATGGGACTTGTGTATCTAAACCCTTTCAAAGTGCTCAAATCTCCGACTTCTGCTGTTACGGAGGCATCAATGATGGCCCAATAAATGAGGGGAATTGAGATTTACAGTTGAAGGGTTGTCTCAAACTTACTGTTGTGTATAAAAGAAAATACAGTGTTTCTTCCCCAAAGCCAGGGTGCTTACCCTGAGTGCAGAATGAAAGTCTGAGCATTTACAAGTAAATCTGTTATTCAGTATGGGGAATTAAATTAAATTATTCATCCTTTAAGAAATTTAGGAGCGTCAGACTCTTCTTTCCTTGGTAATTTCAGTAATACAGTGGTAAAGTCACTTCAGACTTGTCATACGGCTAAGATTCAGTGACATCTTTTCTCTGTACATTTAACAATATAGACTGTATATACAAAATTATTATTTGGTCACAAATAGGTATATTCTGTGGACAGTAATTCATCCTGTTATATAGAAAGAATAATCTTGGTATTGCAAAATAATATTTTTACTCCTGGGTTTGCAGACATTAGAAATCTTTGTTTGCTGTTACAAGTTGCCCCCTTTTCTCTCTGTCAAGGGCATGCTGGTAGTTGTCTGTAAAAATTCATGGATCTCTGAATTTTTTTGGAATACTCATTTTTCTTTTGGTTATTTCCTAGGATGAATGCCTGTAGCGTGGCCTTCCCAGAGATGCTTAATTGGCCTTCCTTCAATCACACTCAACATTTGCATCCTATTGATACAATTTGGATTTAATTATGCTCACTGTATTTGGCCTTGCCTATATTTTCCATATTTTCCTATTAGATCTTCTCCAGGCACACAGTCTGAACTCAGGATTCATATTAATGCTATACTTTGAAATGAAGGGGTTTTTGCTTAGTAAACATGTAGATATGGTGATCCACATACGAGCAAGAAGACCTGCTGTTTTCCAGTTCAGTCTAACATTAGTCTGAAGAAGGCTGATCTTGACTGGCTTTTGCAAGACCAGCTTAATGATCCATGAGAATCCATGATCACAAGCAGGAAGAAGAATCATTTATTTTTTTTCCCCTTGGTTGTTAGGAGACGAACAGTGCTCTTTTGAAATTATTCCCTTTCACAAGTGCTATTTGCCATAAGGGTATAAACTACCTGAACTATTACCTTTGGTTAAGGAGGGCTGTTATAGATAGGCTTATCCAAACCCTGACCTGTCTCTTGCCATTTCTTCAGGCATCATCATATTCTGGTAGAGGATGATTATGAAGGGCAGGAGAAGACTTTAGGTGATGATAATGTAGACTACAAGGACAGAGAGATGGACTAGATTACTAGAATCATAGAATCATTTTGGTTGGAAAAGTCCTTTAAGATCAAGTCCAACTTTCAACCTAACACTGTCAAGTCCATTTCTAAACCATATTCCTCAGAACCGCATCTACATGTCTTTTAGTAGTGGGTAGTAGCTAAGGTAAATGTAAAATTCTAAATGTAAAATTCTAAATGTAAAATAAGAAGAGACCTCCTGGGTCACAGAGTTGTGTGACATCCTGATCCATACAGTGAGGAAGTGCCATTCATAAACAGATCAAAGTCCATTTTAATTCTAGCTAGGGCCTGTGCTCTTGGGTGGAGAGGGAGAACTGTCCTGCTAGTCCACTTAGCCAGGCAACTCTACACCCACCTTACATCTTCCTCTAATTTCCAGTCTAAATAAGATCAGGACTCTCTTGTGTTCATGTGCATTACTGTCCTTTGGCTTCAGTAGTTTCTCCCTCTAGGCATTAAATCTACAGATTTATTTACAGCAGATCTATCCCCTCCCAGCCTTGTTTTGCTAAGGCTGGATAATTATTCTTTATGTGCTGTCTTGCCCTATCAATCCCTGTGACAAAGCATGATGCCATTTCTCAAAGAGTTATTGGATATCTCAAGCTGCTTTAATAAGAAGTCACTTAGCTTTTTTTCTCCACCAGCTCTTGCATTATTCCCTGAACAAAGCCACTTTGGTCTGCGGAAAGTCTAGAATTCAGCTCAATGTCAGACTGACATCCAGTGGAAGCGCGGTAGAGCATCTCTATAGCACACCCACCTGGCAAAATCGTGGTTGTCATTGCTTTAAATTTATTTTATTCTTGCTTCACCGAGCAGGGCAAAAACTTGCCAAAGCCAACATGTGATGAATGAAATGGCTTTCGTTGTAAGACCTGTCAATACACTTCAGCTTCCTTACAATAAAAGGGTGACTCCTTTGACGTGGGGGACTTGCACCTGTCTTCCTTCTGAAAGCAATACATTCTCGATATGCTGAAACGCCACTCTTAGGAAATCAACAGAGTTAATCTATTGGGAACACTGAGGTCTCAGGGCCAGCTGTTCAGCTTTTCTTAGTATCGTAGCTCCATTGATCTAAAGCAGCTCTGGTGACACGCACTGACTGCTCATACCAGATAAAAATCCCTTTTTTAGTTATTTTGTGCTAGGAGAATAGTGATTAAGGCTGATCTGGGAACAGAACAAAATGGATTATCATAATAAGTAATAACTTGGAAAGGGGAGGTGACTATAGTTTGGCCATTTCATGTTTAACTTTGAGTGGGAAGGGGTAGGGGGAAGCAGGAGATGCTCTGGGTTTGGTTTACCCATATTAAGTAGGCAGTGGGCAAAATGAACCTTTTTTCCCCCATTCCATGTGGTTCCCACATGGCCTTTTTCTTCCCAAGAGCCACCAACATCAATGTCTGGGACTTGGTCCCCTTCCCTTTCCCTACTCACAGCGTTTGGTCACCAGAATATATTGTTAAATGGGTTGTAATGGCTCCTGAGGGTGGGCAGACAGTAGCTGCTGCTTCAACCTCAAGGCGGGCAAAAAGAGAAATGTCAGTTATTGTCCCATTTATTACGATGAGATTTTAATAATCTTTTTAATTCTCCATAGAAGGCATATAGCTCATGGATCCTGGAGAACTTGTGGGATGCTGGGAGAACCTTTGACCAGGACGATTTTCCCCATCTCTTCCAAATGTCTTAGAGGCAAACAAAAGAAGAGCTTAATGCACTTGAAGAAGCACCAAGTGTTCAAGGTAATTTGAAATCCTTTATCTGTCAGTATTCTTGACAGCAATCAAGCACAATAGGAAATAAATAAATAAATTTAAATCCCGTAGCCATGGAAGCACACTTTAGATCAGATTTCTATTTGCATGCTTCATACATATACATAAAACATATTTCATGTACCAAGTTAAATAATGCACAATACTTAAACTATTCTTACTTTTTATCCTTTGGTTATTGTAATTACAAGTAATTTTGTGAAGGATTTTCTATTTTTAAGAAATCACACTTTTGTACTTGATCCAGCTAACAGGATTTTCTTACATTACTTCATAAAGAGACCATCTTTAAACTTCTAATGTTATTTCTTATTCATTAGTACATATGCCTGTAGGGTATGTTCATAAATGGGTTAAAGTTACAAAGTTATGCTTATAAAAGCTCATGGTAATTTGGAGTATCAGGAGGATTTATTAATTTTGAAATCTTAAAAGAGCAAAAGCTAAAATGAGATTGGATTAAGTATATTCTTGCATGCAGTTATTCTAAACACCCTTAAGGACCGCAGACTAACTTACAGAGGACATTATGCAAATATGAATATATCTCTAAGTGCCTCATAGGCTTGCTGATGTAATATTTTACATGGTTAGTTAAGTACATCAAGTAAAAGGTTTGACCTTGATATATTGTAAAAGGTACTTATCCCACAACACCCAATTGTTTTCAGTGCCATTGTGAAATATATCACTCAAACGTGCAAACAATTTTGTGCAGAAATCTCATTAACTGTAGCTCCAGCAGCCAAACAGCTGTCCACAATACCCAGGCTCTTTAGAAAACCAAAGAACTGCTTTATAATTTATCTTTATCAAAATGCTGTTTATATTTATCGACAGTACCAGGCTGTACTTATGTAGTGAGATGACAATTTCTTAGGAGGACAAATGGAGTTTCTAGGCTTTATTACTGGCACCTGTTCCCATTACACAGTTCAGTTATTTTTAAGGACATAGAGAAGGTGGAAGACTACAATGCCCTAAAGTCAAACACTGTTTTGGGGAAGGGAAACAAGTTCCAGTTTTGATCTTGGCTTGAAATTTCTGCAAATTCTTGGATTTGCTTTCCTCTTTGACTATGCAGCAATAAGCTTGACTATAGGGACTTTAACGTTACATTTTCCTGTATCTTCACTCCTCCTGCCCCCACTCCATTCCATCTATATATGTGTGTGTATATTTATATATATATGTGTATATATATATATATATATATATTTTATTGAGGTGGTAGTGAAACAGAATAGAAAAATGGATTGCTAAATATTGTGTGTTATCTCTCCTGTGTGTATCTGAAGGGAAGATTGGCTGATGTGGCACCTGCAGATTACTTTAGGGTAAATCCTTGTTTGTTCTGTTTAGCATTTTTGTGGTTATCACTAACAGAACTGGAGGGAGAGACTCTGGAGGTGGATGGGGTAGGTGTGGGTTCTTTATATTAATCAGATGGAAAAAGCAGATATTCAGTCTTGCACACCAAGACATCAGCCCCCTTCTTAAGTCTATATCATATCAAGCTGTTCCTGTGGGGTTCAAGCAGTAAAGAGAATAATCTCTCTCAAGTCCCTCCAAAGTGGCCAAAGTGTTCCAAAAATATTTATGACACATTATGCTGACTGCAAATACTCACTTGAACTCACCTTTCTCGTGTGGTGGTTTGAGAGTGATAGAACAGTTGGGGACATAACAAAAAAAAAAAGAATTAAATAATGCAATTTCATTGGGGTGATGTTGATGGTGTGGGGTGTCGCACTCTGAGTAGTGTTTTTTCATTAGGTCCATCTCAGGAAAATGATGAATTAACTCTGAAGTACAACCGCGAATGTTTCATTAGCATTTGCCAGCTACCTGGGAAAACTTGACCTGCTGGATGTGGCACAGAATGAAATATTATCCCAGAAAAAAAAACCCCATACAGCCTTGTATGAGCAAGAGTCATTTCTGTGCCTGCCTGTCATGCTGTAGGTTTGCTCAGTGGAAAAAGCCAATGGTGTTCATATCAGATGAATGGCTCTTAGATCTTCTCTATGGTAGGATGTTACTTTTGAAACTGATGTTATATTTTGGGGTGAAACGTTAGCTCAACATTTGGTTTGGGGCTCTCTTGTTTTGAAGATTATGCCCCCTGAGAGGAGAAGAGTTTGGAGGCAAGATGAGGTTTGAGAAATCTGAGTCTTATTTGTAAGAAAGCCTGTGATGGATACATATCACCAAAGGTGTTGCGCTTATTTGGCTGGAATTTGAAATGAACCCATTTCCATGCCACAAAGACACATCCAAGGTGCATGTGAGTATATCCTGTGGAGAAAAAATGGAACAGAATAGTATTGCTACTTACAAATACTCTTTTTCCTTGTTTCCCTCCTTTCTTTAGAACAATATGTTCATACAGGTAATTCTGGATATCCATTTCTTCTGTTGGCTATATCTAACCAGAGTAGGCTTGCTTCCTAAAGGATAATGAAAAAACCCTATATTTTGGGAAGGTTACTGACTTATTTTGCTTTGACTTGGAAAATGTAGTTACTACTACTTTACTAAATGCAGGCATTACCACTGGGATCTGTCAGGACGTGGTGCCTCAGAACAGAAGCTTCCATCTCTGCAGGAGTCGATGTTAATAAAGAGTTGGACGGATCTTTAACGAAGTCGACTACTTGAAGTAAAATGCCACACACATTATAATTTAGGACCTGATCCACAGAAGTGTGGTATTTGGTTAAGCAGTTGGGTGCCTCGTGAATTTACAAACACAGTTAAACAGATTAGGTTAGGTTGGTAACTCGACAGAAATACTTGTTGGTTCCTTTTGGCATCTGTCTGCAACTTTGGTCTCTGAGAAACCTGCCTGAATGTCTCTTAATTCTGCATGGTGTTTGAAAGAATTTATTTTCTTAAAATGAGTTAATTAAATAGGTTCTTAGCTATGCAATTTTTTTTTTTTAATCCTAGTTTACTGCTGTGTGTGACCACACTACATTTATCCTTTTTATCTACTAAGACCTCATAAACAACAACAAAAAAGTCATTATTAATACATTCATAATGGACACACACAAAAGCTGTATGGAAGCACATGCAGTGCGGTATGTATGCACATAAAGCAGCAAGTGGTATTCCTCCATCCAAATCTGGCTCATTTTAAATTCAGTTAGGGGAAAAAAATATCACTGAAAAGATAACTTATCGCACTACTGAAGATAGCTTTTCTTTCCTTTTTTTTTCCCCCAATAGTGCTGAGTGTGTGGACACATGAGCTGTATAAATCAAACCATAGCAAAATGTGGATCTCTTAACACAAGAATAAGTACAATGCAGTTATTTAGTGTCCTGTGCCAGGGAGGCAACACAGCTTAACCCACAGGGACCTGGGTGGAAAGCCAAGAGAGCTGGGGCAGATCAACTGCAGACATATACAGCTGAGTAAGTGAACATATGGGTCTATAAGTCAACCAGACGTATACAGCTGTGCTGGTCACCCCGTGGTTCTGGTGGGAAGCGAAGATGCCCTTAGGGTACAACTCAGTTGACCAGCTTTTGACAGCTACTTTAGAAAAGGTGAATTGCACCCTATACTCCACTGATTATATTGACTGGATCTTCAGTGGCTTTAGAGAGAACCCGGAGAGATTCATAATCTTATAGTTCCTCCCATCATCTGCTTACCCCCTATGTTGTAACTTTGAATTAGGGTTCACCTCTGGCACTATATAGCACCATAAATAATTTGGTTTGGAAAGGACCTCCCAATCTCATCCCTCCAACCCCCTGCAATGAGGAGGGACATCTTCAACCAGATAGTGTTGCTCAGAGTCCCGTCCAACCTGGTCTATATAACACAATATGATGCTGATTCCAGCTGGCATTTCTTGGTGTTGTTGAAAAGCAAATAACATTTTTTTTTTTCAAGAAAATGTAGCAAATATTTTGCACAAATTAGAAGAACATCAGATGTGTCCTGGTAGTGAACACCTAGTATTTTGGACAAATACAAACTACTAAGATTGCAAAAATTAAAGTAAAGCAAGAATCACTTACCTCTCAAAAACCACTACTGTTCAGGAGAGAGCTAAATCTACAGCCAGTTTTATTCACCTGACCCCTCTGTAATATGTTGGCGATGTCTTGATGTTGTGACATTATGTCTCTGTTTTGGGATGCCTGTGTGTGGGGGGACAGTGTGGGAACTGGCTTAGCCTGCTTGTTGGTACTGACTTGCATCCTGTCATCAGAAGGTTAACGTATAAAGGAGCTGGATGGCTCTCAGCCTTATTGAAATTATTGTAATACTGTAAAGCAGCACAGCTGCGTTGACTTGCACCTGCTGAGACTCTGCTCTAGAATCTTTATGAAACAATTACAGAGAATATATAAATAGCAGATGATTAGGTCTTGTGGGAGGAAAGGTTCTGTAACACTAATATATCAGTTCATGGCTGTGCTTCCAAAGAAATCAATGACAAAGCTTTCTGATAACTGGGATTTTGGGATAAGGTGTGTCAGTGATGATAACTGAAAGTTGGGAAAAATGCATTTGGCCATATGTTTTTTTTTTATAAAAATTCAAATATTCCAACAAGTAGAAAAAAAAAATCTCTTTAGGTGGAATTTAAAGGTCTTTGAACCCTAGATGATGTATCTCCATGTGATTTGAAAGATTTTATTTTTAACTCTTATTTTTTTAAATTTAGGTATATTTAGAAATGGAAGTATTGGTTTCAGACTGAGGGACCAAAATATTTAGTTTAGGAAGTATTTTTCACCAAAACAATTTGTGATAATTGCATTGACTTGCTGTGCAGTTTGGTTGACCACAGTTTGTCTCTTACGAAAGGTGTGTTGTGCACAAACATCCTCTGGCTTTGCTCATTTCTTTTGTTTCCAAGGTCACTGTCAACATCTACAGATGTCCCTCCTTTTTCTGTCTGTCTTGCCCTGTTTCCATTCTCAGATACTCTTTGGCCAACAAACCACATAAAAGGTTAAAACTATTGTCTCTTCAGGTTGTGGTGTGGGGTTTTTTGGTGTTTTATTGGTTGGTTGTTTTTTGTTTTGGTTTCTGTTGTTGTGGTGGTTTTTGTTTGCTTGTTTTTTTAAGATATATATCACAGAATCACAGAATCAACTGGGTTGGAAAAGACCTCAGAGATCATCAAGTCCAACCGTTGGTCCAACTCCAGCCCATTGACTAGATCATGGCACTAAGTGCCATGTCCAATCTCAGTTTCAAACCCTCCAGGGCCGGTGAGTCCAGCACCTCCCTGGGCAGCCATTCCAATGCCTGACCACTCTCTCTGCACAGAATTGCTTTCTCATCTCCAGCCTCAGTTTCCCCCGGCAGAGTTGAAGCCCATGGCCCCTTGTCCTATTGCTGATGCCTGGGAGAAGAGCCCAATCCTCACCTGGCTAGAACTGCCCTTCAGGTAGTTCTAGAGAGTGCTGAGCTCAGCTCTAAGCCTCCTCTTCTCCAGACTAAACAAGCCCAGCTCCCTCAGCCTCTCCCCATATGTCTTGTGTATATATATATATGTATTTTTAACTTCTGACTTCCTTGTATTTTCCATCTTTCATAAAGTGCAGCTAGTGCTGGTCACTGCTCTGACACCAGATCCTTTCCCTAGCACACCTTTCAGAGCTCTTCTTCCACCCCGCCTCTCTTCCAGAACATTTCTTTTTACATTCCTTGCCCAGACTTCTCTTTAAAGGCTTTTGCCTCTCCTCCAAGCCTCTATCTATGGCCACAAACCTGGCCACATCCCCATCCCTTTGGACACCCTGCTGTCCTTTGATTTATCTCATGTTTGGTTGCCATTTCCAAGACATACTTTCACCTGCCTGTATTGCAATATTTTTATGCAGCAGTGATTGAAGGTTGAAGGCAAGTGTGGAGAAAAGTGCAATAAGAAGTGGCCAGGCGATCAAACTAATGAATGCTCTTCAACCTAGCTGGACACTAGATCCAGTTTGGAAACTGTATAGACACGTTAGCATGGCACTGTGTCCAAGTTAAGAAACCCTAATAAGATGATATGGCTTCATGTGTTCTGTAGCAAACATTGTGTTGAGCTTGGATCCATATATATCCACTTATATGAACATATAATTTTATTTTTCTTGAATCTGCCTCAAAAATTCCTCATGTCTCCTGCCCATGCTGTTGGGAGCTTTCCTGGTGGGTTCTGCTACAACAAGCCATCTGCTGTGTGCAGGACTACAGTTTGTGCCTCTTTCTTTGATGAGATTAAGCAAAACAAATATGGTGGTTGCACAACAGCTCATCTCTGACATTTGTGACCATTGCAAATGCATTTATAGGCTGGAGCCCTGGGTGCAGGACGTCACTAGCTGGTCGAAAGAACTGGCAGGTGTAGCAGTGATATGGAGGTGCAGCTGAAATTTAATTTTCTCCAGACCCATTTTCCACAAGCTGTGCAAACTTTCTTTAGCTAAATAAATACACTTAAAGACAAAGATTTCCCGTTTTCCTAGAAATACTTATGGTAACAACTGCCTGTGCTTTCTCTCCTGGAGCCTTAACAAACAGTCTGCACATTTGCATTTTCTCTAATAGTCTCAGCAGTAAACTTCCTTCCAAAAAGAGGGGGAAAAAAAGAAATCTTGTGTTCCCTGAATGCAGAAAGAAATTACACATTCTGTCTCTGTCTCTCGTACATACAGATACACAATTTAGTACTTTACATCTTCAAAGCACTGCTCAAATAGGGACTAAATTGTGTTTGTAAACTCTCGCTTTGGGAGACAAGTTCAAATGGGGCTTAAGTCCCAAATGAAATGTTGCTGATCTCAGTCAAGCTCCTAGTGGACATTTGCCACAAAAGCACAGCATTGTTTGCTTGTATTGATAACAATTAGCATTATTGCTCTGTGTTACAGCACAGCCCTGATCA
This sequence comes from Streptopelia decaocto, assembly GCF_964273445.1. Lineage (NCBI taxonomy): Eukaryota > Metazoa > Chordata > Aves > Columbiformes > Columbidae > Streptopelia > Streptopelia decaocto. The sequence continues at coordinate 3,372,387 of NC_138661.1, forward strand.
AAGACATATTGTATGATGCACTGGGTGCACACAGAATAAAAGGCTGGCCCGGCCTCAAAATGTGTTCTTCTTTCTGTTTTGCAGAGGAGGGAGAAGGGGCTACAGTCCACAAATACAGTTGAACTGATGCTTACTACTCTCCAGGTTTATTACCTATTTTGCTAAATCCAAGGTAAATTTATGAAGTGGTGTGACCATGTTCACGGGGGGAGTCTATGTCAAAGCCAGGAACAGAACCAAGCTCTCATGAGCCCATAGAAATTGTGTTAACTGGAAGGTTACCCTTCCTCTCCAAATGGAGTTTAATGAATATAACACACTTCAATAGGTGTATTCATAAGAAGTTACCCATTATGGATGTAATGCATGAGTTTTTCTCTCTTGGAAATAGGTTACTCTTACTGGCCATTTCCTGGTCAGGTTTTGATGAGTCCCTTTCAGGCACAGTTCCCATTGAAATAGGTTTGCCTGAATGAGGACTTAAAGAACAACTGAATAAAGACCCCTATAATTGCTCTATAATGATTAAATGGTTCCCATGAGCAAGGCAGTTCAGAAAGACGTGCTTTCACTTAGCAACATTTGCACTGCCAAAATGAAATAGCCACATCTACTGCAGGCAGAACTTAATTCATTATTGTTACTGCTGTTATTGTGGCAGAATGGGAAGGATTCGACCAGGGGAGTGGTAGACCCTGTACAAGCACATTGGCCATGCAGCCTCGGGGACCTTGGTCTGCTCCCTTGTGCGCTGATGTTGTATCCATTTGAAATAATTTCTTTACTTGGCCTTATTTTTGCCCCATGTGTTCTGCTCTTGACATGGTGTTTGGGTACAGATGTTAGTGATGCAGTTTAAAGGCAATGTTTCTTCAGAAAGACTGGTCTAGAGAGAAGACAGATATATAAACTTCATTCTGAGGTGAGGTGCAAACTGTTCCTTCAGGAGTGACCAGGTCTTCATGTTCTATTAAGTTAGCCAAAAAAGATTGTTTATTTACTCATTCTATTAGGTTGGTTTGTTTTGTTGTTGATGTTTGTTTGTTTGTTTTAAATCTACATGCTGTGGCTTAAGAGAAAGGACAAGAATTGTATTGAACTCTTTAGTAAGGAAAAGAGCAGGACAACTTAAGGGGTTGATAGAAAACCCACCTGAGAAAATTTCACCCTTTGAATCTATGGCTGCTGGATCTGGTCTTAGGACCACTATGGAATGGTCGAAGGCAGCAAGAAATGGTGGGTTATGGACTGTTACAAAGCAGCAAGAGGAGGCCACATGGACAGAGCAACCTTATCAGGGTTTCTAAGAGTGTCCTCTCATTGTGCATCCATCTTCCATGAGACATTTGAGGATGTTTGTTGGGAATCTGGAGGCTTCCCCAGTTGATTTTGAAATTCTCAAACCCACTTTGGACACACAGGCCAATGTCACACAGTGAATGCTTGCACCCCATCTTTGGAGATTTCCCTTGAGACTGTGGCTGCCAAACAATGGAGTTGAATCTCTAAAAAATGAGGAGCTCATAAGAATAAGCTGTGCATTGTCAGCTGTAAAGAGAGAAGAGTGGTTTTTTTCCTCAGGGCCATATTCTAATCTCAGATGCACAGTGTGCATTACCATATAGCTTTAAAAAGCAGATATTTCTAAGATGATATGTGCAGTTGTGTGGAAACCTCTCAAAGAAACCAACATCTTTCAATAATTTTTCATGCACCCAAACACACCCAATGACATGAGCCCCTGGTAGACCATGTTTGGTTAAAGGGTAAAAGAGAAGATGGGGAAGGTAAAGACAATTATGGGTGAAGAAGTGGAATACACTGGAGCTGAGTTTCCTTTCACTTCTGAGAGGGACATGTGGCTGAAGCATTGTAGGTTGTCTGTCTTATGATAATATAATAAGACATCATTGGACTATAAGAGTAGAGGGTGTATTGGGTCTTATAGTGGTACAGAGGTAGTAAGGAAAGTTAACGTATTTTAAGAGACTATGGGATTTGTTGGTTTGTTTGTTTGTTTTGGCTTGCTTTGTTGTTGTTATTGGTCATCGTAGTTTGTGACAGGAGCTGATCATTCAGGCCATTCAAACCAGAATTAATTGGTGTCAACAGCTGACTGGTGTCTGACCTCAGTCTGGCTGCTGGGAAACATCCGCTAGCATAGCAAAACCATCCTGGCAGCAGGCGGTGATTAATCGCAGATTAATGGCCATGAAGAATCTCAGGAAACCACGTAATCAATGAAAAGGTGTCTCTTCCGTCCCTACAGGCTGAATATCACAGTTTTCACACATCTAAGAGTCCCAATAAGTATACCTCATGCCTTTGGGAGCTCGGGATGTGGGGGTTTCAATAGTGGTAGGTAGCAATGACTCCCCGCAGTGCCACACTGCAAGATGGGGCCGGGCTAGGCAGCGTTGGGGAGCAGTGATGCCTGGCAGCCTGGGCAGCAGTCCATGCCAACTTTTCTCCAAAACCACAGAGCGGGACTTGCCAAGCAGCCCTTGTGCTGCCACAGCTCTGGCTGGCAGCCCCGGGATGCAGCTTCCAGGGGATCTGCACTCAAAGTGGGCAAGAGGCAAATGGTTGCCCCTGGAAGCTGGAACATCTACTGCTAACACCTAAGCCTGCGATGGTTAATAAGTGTCCAGCTTAACTGAGGATGCTTGTGATCATATGGTAGCATTTCTTGTCTAGGCAAACATTTGAAAACATTGCACAGAATCACAGAATCATTTTGGTTAGAAGAGACCCTTAAGATCATCAAGCCCAACCATAACCTAAATCTAGCACTAAGCCATGTCCCTAAGAACCTCATCTACACATCTTTTAAACCCCTCCAGGGATGGTGACTCCACCACTGCCTTGGGCAGCCTGTTCCAATGCCCGACAGCCCTTTCCATGAAGAAATGTTTCCTAATATCTAATCTGAAACTATGGATTATATAAAGAGCATGAGACATCTCACCCAACAAGATGGGTAAAGTTTAAGCCATGGTGCGGCACCCTTATTTCTCTGTGCCTGGGTGGTCGGATGTGGTTTTGTGCACCTGAGATCTGCTTACCTCAGTTTCATGATGTATCTTGGGTTATAAGGGTGGTGTCTGTGGTGGGAATGGCCCAGTGAATGCTTTGCAGGTGAGCACCTGATTTGAGAGGGTGCAGAGACCTCAGGCAGCAGCAGAATGCTCTCCCTGCTGTACGTTAACACATTATCAATTTTCCATTCGATTTTGGAAACAAATACAGATACAGCACAGTGGTGGTAGCTCCAGGTTAGTATCTGAAAGGAAATTTGCATTTCTTGTGTAACCAAAGTGGGGAAGAAAATCCTCCGTTCCACTTTGCATTGGAGCTGTAATAGAACACTGTCATCCTGATGGCATGTTGAAGGGGTTGAGATTTTAGGGTATTTCCTTTTCATGTTTCCTTATCCCCAACATCAGTTCCCATGACCATGTGTTGTGCCTTAGCCAGCTTCTTTGTCTTTCATCTAGGAGCTTTTCTTTTATGGGCATGGGGACAGCTGGGAGAGAGAAGACAATTCTGGCTGTGACAGGGAAGTGCCACAGTTTGGCAGGCACCGAGCTCAGACAACATCTCTGAGCCTCGCTCCTGGAGTTCTCACGCAACCTGGTAGGAAAAAGAAGACACGAGCTTGCCTTGTGCATCCTTGAAGAGACAGAACAGATGCTCATTATGACCCTCCGGGATCCGTCTGAGAGGAAGAAGCAAAGCCAGCTTCATGACTCCATTTATCTCCGCCAGGCCTGTAAGATGAATTCAGTTATGCCACTGTCAAAAATTGCTGTCAGGTCTGGAAGATGAATACGGATATTTGTCATGTCCAAAGCAAAAAGAACTGCCTGTCCCAGCAGCATCATTCCTGAGCCAGTGAACCTCCCAGAGCACTGTACCTGCTCTTTGGGAAGTGGATGCTTTCACAGATTTGTCTCCTGACTCTACTCAAACTTTTTTCCCTGCCTGCAAGGGTAAACAAGCATAATCCTAGTCTCAAACTCTGGCTGAACTACTGTGGGGCTTGAGGAAACCTCTCTGGTAATCTCTTAGAGAGACAGAGCATGTCCCTTATGAGGAAAGGCTGAGGGAGCTGGGTCTTGTAAGCCTGGAGGAGACTGAGGGGTGACCTCATTCATGGGGATCAATATGGAAAGGGGGAGTGTCAGGAGGATGGAGCCAGGCTCTTCTCGGTGACAACCAATGATAGGACAAGGGGTAATGGGTACAAACTGGAACACAAGAGGTTCCACTTAAATGTGAGAAGAAACTTCTTCATGGTGAGGGTGGCAGAGCCTGGACCGGGCTGCCCAGGGAGGTTGTGGAGTCTCCTTCTGTGCAGACATTCCAACCCGCCTGGACACCTTCCTGTGTAACCTCATCTGGGTGTTCCTGCTCCATGGGGGGATTGCACTGGATGAGCTTTCCAGGTCCCTTCCAACCCCTGACATTCTGGGATTCTGTGCTATGGACCCCCATGTCCAGCACTGACCTTCTGTTATGCTATTCTCCCACTAAAACTGCTGAAATTTTGAGCTTCAGATCCTTTCCCATCCTTTCTGGAGAAGTTCAGGGAAAGTAAAGAAGAAAACCAAACTGCGGCAGACTAGGTTTTGATGGGAGCTGGGGTTTTGCACTTCACTAAATGTTCAAACAGCTCTCCAAAGTCTTAACTGTGCTTTTCTATGGCTAACCGAAGCCGTGATAATGAACTTATAACAGTTAAACTCTGCTGGGTCCTGGCCTAGCAAAGTACTTAGATGAGTGTAACTTGAAGCCTATCGAGCACAATGCAATCACACTCACACTTAGGCTTGAGCACATCTGTAATGCCTTGTGGAGGTGGGCTGGTTCTCAGCACCAAGACTCCAAGGCAGGGATTGCTCAGCAAGAGGCTCAAATAATAGCAAAATAATGACCAAAAAGCTGCCTGTTCATTGCAGCCTCTCTGGACACACAGGAGGTGTGTTTAGGGAGCGAGGACAAAATGAAAGTGGCAGAACAATAAGCTATTTCAAGCACCTGAGAATATATTTCAAGCAAGAGAGAGAGGAAAAAAAACAACAGTGAAATTTCTGAAGCAGCACTTGAGTGCATTTTTTTTTCTGCTGTTGGTTCATGTATCACCTTTCTTATTGATTTTTTTTTCCTTTGCACTGAAAATATACATTATCTTCCAATCCTTCTTCAGAGAAGTAAATCTAAAATGAAAACAAACCACACGTTTGGCCAACCCTGCCTTAAAAATTACACATCAAGAACATTCCCAGTGACAAATACTTTCAAGGCAAACAAACTGAAGAGAAATTAAAAAATCTCTGTGGGGCATAAATATGTAATTACACTCACACAGGGAGCATTTTATCAGGTAAACCATCCTACTTTGCTAATTGAAATGCTGCAGCACAAGGTTTTTTGACAAAGGGGCTGAATATGCATGTGTATTTCTCACTGCTGCTGTTTCATTTCTCTCTCTCCTTTCCCTGTGTGCTCCAGCGATGGGGTAGTGATCTCTCCTGCTTTCTTTGTTCAAATATCCCCATTTCTACCACCTCCACTTGATTCTGGCAGGGAAAGTTTTCCTTTCAGTGAAGGCACAGGTTTGTGGGGTGTTTTGTTGATTTGAAAAAGAACCTAGACCCCAGAAACCAGTAAATAAGTCTTTTTCTTAAACTAAACTCTCCAGAAACAATAAAACCTTGAGAAATAAAACAAGAAAGCAGAAAGAATAAAAAGAACTGCAGGAAGTAGGTGCAGCTGTGTTGACCTAATCCCACCAAAACAATCTTAGTGGGGTGAAGACAAGTTATGGACGTTGATGGGAGCAAGGCTGAAGTTTGGGATTGAAGAGGCTTAAGGTCTGGGTATCAAGCCTTTTGTTATAGAAGCATTTGTCAGCATTTAGTGGCCCTGGGCAACACTCAGTGAAATATTTACAGCATGATCACTTCCAAGAAGCATGGCTGCTGGCAGGCTATTTAATTGTCTAAATGCAAGCTGCAATGCCAGCTGTGGTTTCCCTCGTCCATCTGCAATGGCTCTGCCATGCCAGTTCTCCTGCCCTGAGAAGGAAAAAGGACGTACCACCCCCAGGAAGGAGGGGGACATGAGAGTCCCACACACCAACCAAATGCTAAGGCTTGTTCAGCAATGGTGACCAACCGTGACAATTAGGCAGTGAGAAGACTTAGTGCCCAACCTTCCTCTAGAGCATATGGGAGTGCCAGTATCTTGCAAATAAACAGGAAATAATACATTGTTCTTCTCTTTCATGACCTGTTGCCCAGTCTGGTCTTTCTCTTGCTTTTTCTCTCCCTCTAATATGCAGGACAGAAGATGCCCCGGCTGCACAGCCTTTAGCCATCATTGTATGGTTTCGCTCATTTTCTTAATGAGCTTTATATACTCCATATTCCCTTTCTGTCTCATGCCCATGTCTGCTTTTCTGCATATATCCTTCACTTTCACAGTCCTTTTTGTAACACCCTGCAAGTGTAACCTTGACATTATTTCCAGTTCTTTTTCCAGGCTCTGCTGTTTGTTGTGAACAAAAGAAGGTTGACCTGAGCGATAGAGGGCCTGATGTTTCCAGAGAAGGGCTTTACCATACCATGTATCTCTCCAGGTAAGTCATATCAAAAGCACGTAGGCGTGTAACCCCCTGGAAATAATTCTAAAATGTCCAAAATAAGTTTAAGCAATGTCTTTGTTTCTACTTCCTTTGTCTGGCTTTACAATGTGGTAATAACAGTGTGTTTTCTCACAGGAGTGATGTGATTGAATAGGGAAGGAATAGGAGCCACTTAGAAACTAAAGCACTGTGGTTAAAGATCAAGAAGTTGCCAAGACTCAGAGTACATGGTCTTCCCACCAGTGTTTTGCAGGACCTGAGTGGCCAGGTGAGTGAAATTCAGCTGCTATAAAGATTTTTTCTGATGGAAACTGAAGCATTCAGAACATGTCATTATCTTGAAAGTTAAGGACCAACTTGGCAGGGCTTTAATCTAGACATCCAAGTACATTTGTGGTTCTAGGTTTTGGTACACTAGGTGTTTTATTCTTGACCTGTTTCATTAGACAAATGCTTCTGGGAATAGGATATTTGCCATTGACTCTTCAATGTCCTTGGCTGGTTTGTGTCCCTCCTGAATCACATTCACAGGGATGCTTGCCCATCTTTTTGTCCTCCCTTGCTTTGTCTTTTGAGCTGTATGGTGCATGTTTGCCCGATAAGGAGTGTTTGAAGTCTGTTGTCTCCAGGTATCTATGTTGACCGAAATCACTGTGCTGTGGCAGAATGTGCAAACAGAACAGCTTAGTGGATAATTTTATGGTTCGTGTGAAGCCTTCAGACATGGCTGATGAGGATTCCCTTAGTGACAGATCAGTGGATGCTTGAAGGAGTTTCACACTGCATGATTTTCTATTTTATTACTATTATTTTCCTAAAATAAAATACCAGCTTACTTGAGCTTATATAAAATGCAAGTAAGGCATCTCGCATCAGTTTGGCTGGACAGCTGGTTATTGAGGCATTAAGCTGTAATTCTCCACCTGGTATCTTTCCAGGAACACCTTTCTTGAACACTTCAGTAGTCTTGGAAGATCTGTGAAACAGAGCAGCCCTTCAGACAGCCACAGTTCCCAGTGCTGGATTTTCAGGCAATGCGGGGGCCAAAGCGTATTGAAGTGATGATATGATACAGTGGTGATCATACTGAACTTGGGATCATACTGAACATTAGAACTCTATCTTCAGCCTGTTGTCTTACCATGAAAATATTAGACAGGTTGGCCAGAAATTTCAGAGGTTTCAATTTATACCTTTTCCTTGCATTTTGGGAAAAATATTATGTTCTCATATTTCCTGCTTGGGCTTTTTGTTATTTCCAGTGGGTGAATATGCATCTGTTTCAGTGCCTGCCTTTTCTTCCTTATAATGTTAATTAATAAATCCGGGCTGGTTTTGCTGAGAGCTGTAACATTTGCTCCTGCTGGTGGGCAGGACATTCCATTAATCCAACTGGGATGCCAACTAAAAGTCCCCCTGAATTTCTGTTGTCTGGGCTCCATGGATAAGGTCACAGGCTGGGTAATGGGTAGAAAGAGGGAGTCTTGGACATGGAGTCCTGTCCTACAAACATATAGGAATACAGGAACAGCTGCATCATGCTGGACTGGTTGGATAAAGACCCCATTTCTTCCCCTCTCCAGATTCAATACAGATATTTCTTGAGTAGAAGTCCAGAGAGATCTGAGGAAATCTTCTATCAGTTTGCTGGCCTGCATTGTCTAACACCTGTTGTTAACTGAATCATCACACTTATCTTAAAATACTTTTTACAGCTCTTCCTGAGCCTGAGTTGCCTGGAATCACAGTGGTGGTTCTTAAAGCAATTGCCTATATTTATTTTCTTGGAACCTGTGGGCCCTTAATTTGACTGCATAAGCATTTGTAAAGCTTTGCTGGCCTAAGTTAATTCTTGTTCAATAACTCATGAACAGGTACTTGTACAGCTTTGTGTTGAAAAGCTGGACAGAAGATTGTTTGTAAGACTAACTTTCACAGCAGTGTTACTCTCAAGGCTTCAACAGTTCCGTCTGATGGACTTCACTGCTCATGAGCCTCGACCACCCCATATAAACCCTGGCTGTCATAGAATCACAGAATGGTCTGGGTTGGAAGGGACCTTCCCAGCTCACCCAGTGGCACCCCTGGATGAGCAGGGACATCTTCACCAGCTCAGGGTGCTCAGAGCCCCTGTCCAGCCTGGCCTGGGATGTCTCCAGGGATGGGGTCATCTAATGTTATCTAAATGCACCTGAAGCAGAAAAGAATACAAAGCATGTGAATGAGCCTTAAGGATGTTGGAGGGCTCAGGTGTCCAGCCCTGGCATATCTCAGTGTGGGTTGTGTTTTCGGCCTGATCAGAAGAGCTGATCAACCCAGAAACAAGGTGCACACTCTACACATCTCAAGGATGACGTTACGCAGTATTGCTTTGCTTGCTGACCTTATAGACAAGCTTTTTTTCTGAACGATGTAGATAATAGCTTTGAAGGGAAAACTGATCCCCAACCCCTCTCATAAACAAATCCAGCCTTTTAAACCCCATGTGTTTTCTTGGCTTTGCAGCATCTGTCAAAGAGCTGCTTCAGCACCTTAGTGCTTGGGAGCTGTAACTTCCACCCTGAAACTATTTGGCTTGTTCTGGTATATTCTTGTGCTAATGCCAGTTTTCTGCCTAAGTAGCCTTCTTTGATTTATTGTGCTTGCTTCCCTGCCATACTTCCAGAGGGAAAACTGAATGTTTTTACGTCCTCTCTTGAAAGACTGAAATTCCCATTGCCCCAACTCGCTATTCTCCTTACTTGTTGATATGGGAATATCTCTCCTGAATGAGGCACCCTGGTCTACCAGTGTCCCTAGAGAGGGACGGTGACACTTCCCCTATTCTGTTGGCTGTATGTTGCCAGATACACCCCAGGACTGCACTTAACTTTTCCACTGCCACAGGATGGTGGGGTCATATAGGCACCCTGGTAATAGCATATCCCAGTTTTGTGTGTCTTTTTTTTTGTCATCTAAGGGACCTTTCTTAAAGTGGACATTTTAAAACTGCTCTTACATCTGTGACCCCTGAAAGCATCATCGTGTTTCCACATGATTTCCACTTCTCCCAAATGCCTTTCAACCTCATATCTTCAGCAAACCAAATTTGTATCTTCTCATATTTCTCCCTCCTTTGAAGAAATACATTTCCCTTTCTCTTTACACTCAGGTTCACGTTAGCTACTTCATTTCACTTGGACTCCTTTGCCTGGCCAAACCTGGAATCTCTCTGTGAGGCTGGTTAGTGTGGTGTGTCAGTGCAAAGAAATGTCCTTGATTGGCCATTTATACAAGGACTTGCCTGCCTGAGCTCTGCAATTATGTGATTTTAATTGGCCTTTAATTTAGGAAGATATTACATAATATACTTAAATGAAAACCACAGAGGTGTTTTTAATATGTAGGTTAGAAATTGCAAACAAAATGATAAGTAACTGAATTGCCTTTGAGCTCATACAGGCAAATTCACATTTACTTTCCCTTATAGTTAATGTGAAATATACCAGAAAGTCCATAATTAGAAAATTATGAGGATTTAAAACCTATATTGCAAAAATACATTTCTGTGGCTCTGGAGGTTGCAAACATACTTTCCATGTAGAGCTGTATGTTGCATTTATGCTGATTTAATCATTCATTAAACATTAGTAAGAGGCCAATTATGCTGTTCAAGAATAAGATGTTTTACGAGAAAATGACAAAAAGATACATGTAATCATTGAAATGCCAGTTTACAATCAGATAGGATGGGAAATAATCCCTTTAGCAAGCTTAAGCTTTTACATATTAATGGCAACATTGGGGAGAGTGGAAAGAGGGCTTTAACAGCCTTGCGGCCTTCCGGCCCTAATCAGAAAGTGAGTGTTTATGATACTCTGGACCAAGATTTAATGCACTATTTTATTCTGTGGCAATGAGATGTGCTTTTTAATTGCCCTAGCTGTAGTTTAACGTGCATGTGTCTAAACATGGATATATAAACATAGACAAAAGACGGGCTAGAAATACTATTCTGGTTCTTCAGAGAGGTGAGGTGTTTTGGCGATGCAAGAGAGTAAAGGTTCGTTAGGACATTGCCATACTTGTATTTTGGAAGTCCCATGTCAATCACTTTGTGGGAAAGGGAGGAGAACAGAGAGAGGACTCATTTTATTCCACCTCTGTTCCAATACAAGACCTGTGGGCACCAGCTAAACTCGTGGGTGATACATTCAAAATAAACAGAAAGAAGTGGTTCTTTGCACACGGTGTTGTGAAGTGGTGGAACTCCTTGCTGCAGGATCTGGTGGATGCTCTAAATTCACATAAGTTCAAAAATCAAGCAGATAAATTCATGGAAATGAAGTTGTTTGGGAGCTATTGAACACTATCTTCATTTTGCCCTGGAAATTCCTCAGCTGCAAATTTTTGCACACTAGAGAAAACGCACTATGGAAATATCAGTCTGGTTCATAAACCTGCCCTTAGCCATTTGCATTTTGTGGCTACTGGAGGCAGAATGATGAGTCAAATAGACCTTTCAGCCAAATCAGCATGGTTGTCCTTATGTTTTCATGTGTGTGTGCATCCAGCAGTAAAATATATTCTTTTAAAAAACCTATTTTTGTGGCCTTGCACAGACTTTGTGAGAAAATCATTCAACATTGCTTCTCTCATATATAACACATGCCAGAAGCCTAAAGAAGATGGCATTCAGCAAACCACAGACTGAATGGCTGAAGGAATGGAGGCTGCTTTGGTGTGTATGAGATCAGAAAATAGAAAAGGCTACTCAAGGCTGAAAAACAATCAAGGTAAGTTCAAAATGAAGAAAACAAGACGACTAGCCACAGTTGTTAATTTTAATGTTCTCATGAACTTTGCCCCAAAGAAACTCACCTTTGAATATTTCTGGCTTCTTCCTGTGTCTGACGTTCCCATGTTTCCTCTGGGATCCAAACTCTCCTGTCTTATTCTCTAAGTGCATTGGGACTAAAGGCTGAGTAGGGTTGGCCAAAGAAATCCTATTGTGATCTGAGAAAACACTTGATCCCTATAAAAAAACAAGGACAGGAAGCCTAAAGGTATGGAGACTAGTTTGCAATGAAGAACATGGACATGGGACCAAGATGTCCTGGGGCAAAACAGAAAAAACAGGGAAGACTCAGGTGAGCAGAAGGTGAGTTCCAAATAAGCTTCAGCAAAACATCGCTCCAGCTTCCCAGGGCCGTGCCAAGCATTGATGTTCTCCAACTCCTTTACTGACTCGTACATCTGGCTGCCCAAACGCACAGCCCCCTTTTCCCAAATCCAGTTGGTCAGCTGTCCCCGTTGCCATGCCGGCCTCTGAGCAACGGACCCGAGCGATGCTGTTGAGAGGGAGAAAAATGTATTCCAGCGATAATATTGAAGGGTTACAGCTGCCAAACACACTGTGTCTGTGGAAACACCTGTTGAGTAGCTGTTGCAGTGGGAAGAGCAAGATGAAGAAAGACAGCTGTAAAAGTGCCAGCAGCAGTAGGAAGCTCTACCAAGACTGCTTTGTGCCAGTTAGAGATGTGCCAAATTATTTGGCTGCATTTCAAATATCTGGGTGTCCACTACATTTGCCAGCTCGCGCTCCCAGGGAATACTTCAGCATTAACACCACTACTGCCACACTCCCGCTGCTCTTCCACTTTAATTTCAGCCTCTACGTTTCTTTATTTCTTTCATTTCTAGTTCCTTTTAGTTCAAAGGAAAGCCCAGTACCGCAGCTCAGAGCCCAAAATAAGGGCTGGGATCTGCATCTGGTAGGAGGACAAAGCATCACTGTGAAGATTTCTGGCCATTGGCTTGTAAGACGTGCTGAGTTATTATTTTCTGTCTCTCCTGTTGGTGGTGGTTTTTGTTTTGTTTTGGTTTTTTCTCCAGGGAATAACAATTTTATCTTTTACAAACAGTTAGCTAACTTGCATGCTTCTCCTCCCTATCCACATAGGAATCCTTGGAACTGCAGAGCTCGGCTTTGGGAAGTTTACGATGGAAATGAAGCTGAAATTCAAATGTTTTGATGGACTAGACAGGTGGTGAGGTGGAAATACAAGGGCAGAATGCTATGGGGAAATATTTCCAAACATTTTGTACCTATTCCGAGGGGCTTGTGTGCCATCCATAGCACTGGCAATACTCAATGAGGAATGAGAGAGCTCACAGCTGGAAGGGGAATTTATTTTTTCAAAGGCAATTAATGAACTAAGAGCATTCTCTACGCAAGCAAGTAGTGGAGAAAAGATGGACTTGTAGAGAGGGTATATGTTCATATGTTCATGTCCTGGGCCATACCCTCCCAGTTCTTCCTGACTTTGCTTTAAGCCTATTTGGATCACCAAAGCCCTGTAAAAAGGCCACAGTGTAAATCCATCACTTGTCCTCGGTAAGATCTAGAAGTGTGCCTAAAGTTAAGCTTGTCTTTCGAAGAGCTGTGAAATCTAAAATGAGCAACTAAATCTCAAAGAATTAAATTGTGTGACAAAATAATTACTGTAACTCTCCCAACTTCTCACCTTGCCTGGGTAAATGCCGGACAGGCCAGGAGACACTTGAATTTCAGGGCACATCTGTGCCTGTACTGCTGCAGCAGTTTTGTTTCTTTTCTGCTTGACACAATCATCTGTCATCATGATTTGTTTTAAATTCCAAAATCCAAAGAATGATCAAAAACTGCCCTGTATCAAGGATCTAATACTTTTCTCAGGGAGCTTTTCTTCTTCCCAGGAAGATTTTTCTAACAAGTGTTTGTGGGATAAAAATTATCTTCTTCTGTCTATTTATGCATATTTGTGAGATATCTTTATCCATGACAGTTGATTAGCCCTGAAGGTGGTTATTTCTCTGTGAAGTATCATTGCTTTGCTGGTTGCAGACAGAGATGGAAAGGTCTGAGCCTTCTGGGGCAGAGATTCACTCCTGTTGTTTAATTTTTAGCAAAATAGGATCCTGTTTGAGCTGGAGTATCCAGCCCTGACTGTAAGACACATAACAATGGCTAAAACAAAGATCTGTCACACGCCCTCCCTCACAACAGGACCCTTCTTGAGAATAAAGCTCATTTATTAAAGAAACACAGATCTGTGCTTTTTGAATGAGAGAGAGAAAATATCACACTATAGAAACTGGCACAAGACCAAATATGTCCAAGACAATTTTTTGTTCCCTTTGAGCTAGCTTTCCAAACACCCTTTGCTCTAATTACCCTTTTCTTTTCCAAAGCACCAGTCAACTTGTTCCTCTTGTGGATTTTTTAGGCTGGGTTTAGTATCCCTATGCCTGACTTATTCTGCTTTTACCTGCAAGTGCAGGTCAAAGAGCCATCGGTTGTGCTTCAATAGTGCTCATGAGACTTCTTGGTTAATTTTTGCTCCGAAACAATGGGGTTGTTTTACAGAAATTCCTGTCTCTGTGTTATCCAGCAAGGGAGGGACGGTTACTTTTCCCTGAGCTTTCAAATGTCCAGTGGAACAAGCTACATCCTCTTGAAAACACTCTGGCTGGATTGCCTAAATAATTAGAAAAGTCTCTGACTGTTGCTTTGACCATGTCAAACTTCCCTTCAGACAACCAGAAAATTCATCTTTCCTACTAATCTTCCTGACTTTGATGCCAGATTCACGGGTTATGGTCTGTTATTCCTGAGAAAATGTTATCCGAGTCAATATTTAGTCAGAATAAGCCTTAATCACAACATAGTTATGCTTCATTAAAGAGGTTTTCCATTTGCTTCGTTCAGAAAATAATGCAGAATGTACCAGAAGCAAACAAATTGTGTAGATTTCCTATTCATGAAACCCTTTCTTTCTTCCATAGAAATAAAGGGCTGATTACTTGTTCAGAAGCTTTTCTTTTCTTTCCTTCAGAGGAGGAACAGGGTTATATTTTCTTGACCTTGCTAGTGTAGATGCTCTTGTTGGGTGGTGCCCAGCTTCTCACACTGCTGATGAGTAGACCTGGAATGACACAGGCTGTTGTCCTCTTAGTCTTTCCCTTAGGCACCACCCAAAAATTGCCTTCATCTGAAAAACCTACCTTTAGGGGTGGTCCCATCCTTGGTGTAGTCCCAGCAGTGTAGCTCAGGCTGCCTGTAGATCTCATCTCACCTTCAGATGGGAAACATCCAAGGAAGAGTCCCCTTGCCTGACACCTCCCATGTCCCCAGGGCTTGTACCCCATCTTTGGCCCCATGGCACAACCACAGAGGAAAGTAGATGGAGGGACTGAGATTGGTCCAAGCAGCTGATCCTTTCGCAGCCGGGCGCGTGCTAACGGGCAGATATCAGGATCCCCAAAATGTAGGTTGTAGGCATGGCAAATATGGCCTCAAAGCCTCTCCACACAGCCATGTGGCCATATTACCATAGTAACTGCCTATTCAGCTGTCATTAATGTATTTCTTTATCCTCACAACATCCTGGCAAGGTAAAAAAAGTGCTTTTGTCTCTGTGTTGCACAGAGGAACCTGCATGCAGAATGATGCTGCCTTGTCTCCCGCAGCCTGGGGCAGCACAGAAATCATGGCATTTTCCCTCTTTCTTGCACTGAGGTTGCAGCTCCTTCTTCATTTGCCGTTACCCTCCATCCATGAGCACAGACCAGACTAAATGGGAGAGGCTGCAGGGAAACTGGTGGTGGAGGAAGGCCAGGTGGTGTGTCAGAGTCTGTCCTCTTCTCCAGGGATTGGAAGAGCAGATGATTATGCCTGCAGTCTCAAAAAAATATATAAAAATAAAGATTTCTTTCATCTCTTTCCTGAGCAAAGGCCAGTGCTGAGCCCAGCAGATTATTCAATAACATCCCATAAAAATATTAAACTTCTATATCAGAACCAAATTAAAATTCTATTTCACCATGTGAACAAAGGTACCCAAATCGATTTCGTCTCTCTCTCCCTCTTTTTTTCAAATTTAATATCACACAGAAGAGAGAAACGAAATCTGTATTTAAATGGCTGTGGAACATTGCGCATTAAAGTGCACAGCAAGTCACTCCCTAAAGCACTCCATATGATATGTAAATCTTTTGATCTTTCACAAAATGCATGAGTTCCATAAAGAATAATGAGTACTAGGTTGGGAAGTACAATATTGACTGTCACTGTAGTGCACTTAGCCACAATTATTATTTGCATGGCTTTTGCAACATAACTGGAGGGGAGAGTCCTGTGAATATTTTTAATGTATTCTAATAGCTACTAAAAGAGATTTTATTTTATAATAGATGCATTCTTTCTTTTGGGTCTACAAGGATTTTTTTTTCAATTTATTCATTACATTTTTTACTCTTTATAAGAAAGCATCTATGGGGAAAAGCAGAAGAGCATACAAGTCCTGGGGAAAGAAACAATTGACATCCTGCCCTGCCATTAGCTGCAACAAAGCAGGGGAATCGACAATAATATTTAGTTATTCTATAAGCCAATGAGTAAAGTTTAACTTGATAAACGATGTTAGGTATGATCTGCCTGAGGGAGCTTGAAGTGGTAGTCCCGCTTTGAGGCATTTCCGAGAACCAGACAGATTCTCTGCCAGGTGTAAATGGACAGAGATCCTATAGGATCAGTTTGTCAGTGACCGCTGAGGTCCATGGGGCCTTTGGCACCAACCCAGCATGTTCCCTCTGACTTTCAGCATGGAAACGATTTAAATGCATCAGCCTGGTGGCAGCTGGTGCTTATTTCCACTACTGGCAATGGGGAGGGAGAAGCTGAGCCATGGTAGACTCATGTTGAGCCTTTCCCATTTTGATTCCCAGCTCTCCAGGGATGAATTAACTCAGACCCCTCCTGGAGGTGGGGAGCTGAACTCTGTCTTGCAGAAGAAGGGATTTCTCCCATCTTGTGGACACCAGCATCTGGGTTTGTTCACCCAGAAGATGAGAAGACCACAAGCTCATGGTGGAGATAAGTGAGGTAAGAATAAGGACTATCACAAACACCACATTAAATGAAGTAAAATTAAAGAACTAACTTATGACACCTTTGCTTTTGGGTTTCCTTCCCGAAGTTCTCAATGTCTCTTTAAAGGTTATCTCTAAGTAGCTCAATGGAACAGGCTGCCCAGGGAAGTAGTTGAGTCACCATCCCTGGAGGTGTTTAAAATACTCATAGATGAGGTTCTCAAGGACATGGTTTAGTGACAGAATTAGGTTAACAGTTGGACTTGATGATCTTGAGGGTCTTTTTCACCCAAAATAATCCTGTGATTCAGTGTTTTTTTTTACTTTCATTACACCAAAGCCCAGAAGCTACTGAGCAAGTTTAGAGTTGGTTGAGGCAGCAGGGAGATGGTCAGCACTTCCTGGAACACAAAACACGGCAAATGGACATGGATGGCTCTTGTTCTTGGGCTTCTTCTGGGTAGAAAAAGGCAGATTATTGAAGATGAGCATTTCTTGTAATGTAAAAGTGACTGAGTGGTCCAAAGAGGGACTCAATGAAGCCAAGTGCTGTTTTACCATTGACTTCTCAGGGAGAAGAACACCCACACATGGGACAGGACCTGTGTGTGATCAGGTGGACAGAATTACAACTGAAGAAACAACACACGCCAAAATCAAACCCAAAGATCAGTTTGCATCCCTGGTGACCACTTGGTTCAGAGAACAGACCTGCCCTTGGATCAGGCAATGGTGGTTCTTAATAGTTTGCACTGATCTGGTCTCAAGGTGCAGTCTACAAGGAGAAAGTTAAAGTCTTCCTGTGCCTCAGTTTCTCTGTTTGTAAAACATAGTGCCATTTTCTAGTGCAGAGGATGATTTAGATCTTGCTGAGTTAATTCTTTCCACTTTTCTTCCTGGTTCTGAATTGCCCTACCATTTCTGATATAATTTTTAGTTTATAATTTTAATTAGTGCTCCATGTGCAAGTCCATCTTGATGAGAAAAAGACAAGTGAGTTTGGGTTGAATGACCATATTGTTGTCTGCAGAACAAGAACCAGGTGGTTGTTTTTAAGTCTGTCTTTTCTTAAGCCTGGAACATCATGATCATTTAAAAAAGAAATGACTCCTCTCTGAAAACATTTGTCAGAAATAAGCTGCACCAGTTCCAAAAAATCTACTGAACTTGTTTACCTGGTAGGACTTGTAGTAATTTTCCATAACATATTGCCATTTATTATGCTTTGGAAAGGCACTATAGTGATTTCAAGAGGAGAAAACCAGGAAAGATTATTCATTTCACATCCTCATGCAATTCTTTTGTAGGTGGCTTTCAACAAAGGGTGATATTGGATTACATTCATTTTGGTTCTTAATAAACTAGTAAATCTCCCATTGTTCTATGTTGTCCAATTATAAAAGCAATGAATATGAGACTAAGCACTTCAAGATAACCATAGCTTTAAAGATAGACAAAAAGCTTTATAGATTAAGATCAGAATAAAACTGCCATTTTTGTAGCGTTTTGATGAATAATATTTTGTGAATTAAAGCCTTCTCTCTCAGGAATGTCGATAAATTACTCTTTAAGTAGGAACCACGGCAAATCTCCGGAAGAGTTTCCAAATATCTAGGGTACTGAAAAGGAAAGGAAGTAAATCCTTCATGGAAGTTACTTCCTCGCTGTCTGAAAAGGTGATGATGAAGGGTATTTCCTGAGGTCTGTTTGCCTGTAGCAATCATCTTGGGATTTTCTTGAACTATTTCTGTTGCCTTCCCATCTAGGTTGTAGTATCTTTTCAGACGTGCATCTTACTTACATTGTGTTTCAAAAATTGTAACTTCAGTATTTTGTAAAGTCTTAATTGGCAATAAAAATTAGCGTTTTGAAGTCAGGATTTCCTTATTTTGTTTGGTCTAAAGCAAGGGTTTCAAAAGTCATCCAAGAACTGCTGCTGAGAAGTCTCTGGAGGTAATGAACAACATTGGCAACTGGTTTAAATACACTGGGCAGGGGCTGGAACACTGTAGTAAAATTTTAAGCATCAAAACTTGGAAAACAATATAAAGAGTTGCAAACCACAGCTGTATATACTGCAGACCAGAGTGCTCTGTGGGCTTGTGGATTGGGATCATTGCCTTATTCAACTCAGTGCGAATTAATGAGCCATCTACAAAAACATCTATTAATCTATTAATTGCCAACAGATTCTTTGTCAGCAAATGCTTAATAGAAAGTAGAGCCTTCCACCCCTTTAATCCTCACAATCCTACCTTGCATGTAGCTTTCCATAATTGTCATGTGGAATGGCTCAGTACGGTAAATATGCCCATCAACAGAGAAAAAGCAATGACCTATGGCCCTCTACAGCGGTGATACAGGATAAACATCCCATCCCGTTGCTCACCCTGGTTGTACGTTAAAGCACAATATAAAGGAAATGTGCACACGCAGGTGTCATTTTGGTAGAGAGGAAAGTACATAACGAAGTGATGTTAAAAGATGCACATGGATGGATGTGGCGTGTGTCTAAATACCTAAACCTAAGCCTTAAGCCTTTGTCTCATCTACGTGAAGGTCCAGCACTCATCTCTTCCCTTGGCTTGGTCTAGAATGGATTTTAGCATCGGAAAACTGCTACAGCCTTAGAGAGAGCCTGAATCATCTCTTTGAATGCAGCCTGGGAGGGACGCCATGCTTGGCAGCCCTGGCAGCAGCATTAGTGTCGTAGCTCAAAGGAGAAATGAAGGGTAGAGAGAAGATGTTTCCCTGCAGTCAGTCCTCTCCTCCCATCCTTACCTCCTCATTGCTTTCCAGGATTTCAAGCATCTTCATCTCTTCCCGGATGGCTCTTCCATTCGAGAGTGAGCTGCTGGGTAAAAAGAATTCATTCACTTGGGATTGTCAGTCACATCATGGGACCGTGCTTGAAGCTGCAGTCACACCTTTTGATCAGTTCTGCTGAAACAACCTGTTGTCTTTTATAATAACATTTCCATTGGGAATATTCCGATGCTGAGGCTAAAAACAACCGTTTCATAGCATACAGACAACTACACACGCAGTGACTTTGCATTTTTATCTTTTTGATTTTCCAGTGGGTGTATTTGCCTGGGTTTTTTTTCAGACCACATCCATCTGCTTCGTAGTTCTTACAAAAGCTAGTTTACATGCAATTATTGCCATTAAAAATGTGGAGAGAAAGCTCGTTGTACAAATGCATTGTTTTTCTCCTTTTAAAGCACACAGAAGCTACAAAACTTCATGAAGCTGATTGATGGATGGGTTTATTTAATTATTACTTTCAGAAACTTGTTCTCTGTCTTTCCCCTAGCAGGTGCAGGCTGTGACATGGCATTTGCTCTAATAATTACGCAGTTTTTTGTAAATAGCAGAACAAGTCAGGATGAAATATAGCACTGACCTCAGGCTGTGGGAAATTATTCAGCTTTCTCTTTACCAAATTTCAAATGATATGTTTAAATTATAAGGTCATTTTAATTCCTGTTGCATCTCCCACCCCCCCTTACTCCTGGAAGAGAGGGAGAAGGGCTGGGGGATGAATAAGTGGAAGGGGCAGTTCGTGATGGGTGTTGTTATTGTACCGAGTTACTGCAGGAATTGAGTGAATTATAAAGGTGATTTGGGTACCCTGTGATGCAGTCTAGCATTAAAGGACACTGGGATGTAAGAATTAAAATGGTGTTTTGTTAAGTTTAGTGTTTTTCCAGGTGAGGCACTGCAGCTCACCTTCCAGCCATGTGTCCACAGCATGTCTTGCTCAGGTCTCCTCTAACATCCTCCATCCTGTGCTTCATCCTGCTCTTCTTAGGGCAACGAAGATGCTGAAGGGAGTGGAGCATCTCCCGTGTGAGGAAAGGCTGAGGGAGCTGGGGCTCTGGAGCTGGACAAGAGGAGACTGAGGGGGGACTCATTCCTGGGGATCAATATGGAAAGGGTGAGTGTCAGGAGGATGGAGCCAGGCTCTTCTGGGTGACACCCAATGATAGGACAAGGGGCAATGGGTGCAAACTGGAACACAGGAGGTTCCACTTAAAGATGAGAAGAAACTTCTTTGTGGTAAGGGTGGCAGAGCCTGGCCCAGGCTGCCCAGGGAGGTTGTGGAGTCTCCTTCGGTGCAGACATTCCAACCCGCCTGGACACCTTCCTGTGTAACCTCATCTGGGTGTTCCTGCTCCATGGGGGGATTGCACTGGCTGAGCTTTCCAGGTCCCTTCCAACCCCTGACATTCTGGGATTCTGTGATTCTTCTGTGTTTGAAAGAGTCCATACTCAGAGTTCAAGCCTTTCTCCAGCATCCCCCTCCTATGTTTCTTTCTCTAAGCAAGGCATAAATAGCAGCTGCTGTGCAGGTGGCTGGGTGTACTCAAACTCTTCTCTACAAGAACAGCAACCAACAAGGAATCCCAAGGCAAACATCCCTCAGTCACCAGGAGATCCTTCCGCAGAGAAATGGGATCTCTAAAGAGCTTTTGTCATCCTCTGCCTGTGAACCGTTCCTTGAACATCTCCTCCCATTCAGGTCCAAGAATACAACAAGTGGCTCGTGTCTGTCAGCTATACTCAGATCCGGAGCTGTGCCTCCAAAGGAGTAGCTGTCCCCTTTCACACAAATTTAAGACAACAGGAAATCAACAGCTAAATCCTGTTCCTGTAAGATGCTCAGAGCAGATCCACAAGCAGCTCTTTTGCTGTAGTGTTGGGCCTGCGTGCCTCCCAATGGCTTGAGCAATGCAAGCATGTGTGAAATCTGGAGGCAGTATTTCCAAACTTGGGTGCCTAAAAATTTCCATCAGGGCCAACATTTTCAAAGCCAACTAACAACCATCTTGAGGACTCCTTTTGACTACTCAGTTTTGTCCCTTTGAAGTGGCTCAGCTGGGTTACCCAGGACCAATAGCCACCCTGAGTAAATCCTGGGTCTAAAGCAACATCTGGGAGATTTGGTATCTTAGCATCTTCATTCTCAGCTCACGCTGCTGCGAGCTGCCCCATGTTTTATCAGATGTACCGATGTACTTGCACTTTGCATTGAAATCAATAGGAATTGATAGTGTTTGGCACCTGCAGCCTTGCTTACTGATGGCAGTGTGTAAATAATAGGTTCTGAAATCAGCACCCTTTGGACATGTTAGCTTGTCTGCTCTCTATCAAGTGTGCAGTGAAAGGAGAATAAACCTAACAATGAAAATGTGTGTTCAGTTTGTATAAAAACTTAGCTGAACAATATAAGGTTTCAGTAGAAGGTGCAGAGTACGTATATGAATGAAAATCAGTTAATTGTTACCATGTGCCTATCAAAATGAAAATAAGGTCATTCACAAATCTTAACATTTTATGGAGGGGAGGAATATATTTTTTTTTAATTAGGATTAAAAATATTATCTACTTAAAATGTGCCCATGCATACAGTTCTGGCATAGCCTATGGCAACACCTATAATTTTAAAGTAAAACTGTTTTTTTTCAAGAAGGAAGTAAT
This sequence comes from Streptopelia decaocto, assembly GCF_964273445.1. Classification (NCBI taxonomy): domain Eukaryota; kingdom Metazoa; phylum Chordata; class Aves; order Columbiformes; family Columbidae; genus Streptopelia; species Streptopelia decaocto. The sequence continues at coordinate 3,394,411 of NC_138661.1, forward strand.
TTTGAGTGATAACTAATTTAGATAGTGCTAATTATATTGGTTGGAACTTGCAAGGGAGTCAATGGATAAAAAGTTGATTAAAGCAAAGTTATAAAACAACAATAAAACCTCTAACTCTGCTCTTTAAGATGTTCTGAACATTTTAATGTTTGTTCCTGCCAGCTCTCTTATCTGGGCTGGAAAATGAAAGTTTCCATACACCTGTTTGAAATTAGACAAGAGGAAAAAATGAGAGATTTTTGGTCAGTTTGAGAACAGCAGGTGTATTCTAGACCCTGAAATACTGCTCAGATGATGTAATAATTTACATAGGAATGTAACTTACCTGATCCTTTGTGTTTTGAACCTATGGTCAGTGTTACTGTGGCCGAGACGAGCAAAGAGGAGTAGCTGGAAGGATTCGTGAAAATATATTTCTCTTGCAGCAATGCAAGACGTTGCCTGGGGTTACTCTCTAGGTTCTTCCAAGTGCATGAAATGCTTTACAATGTAATGTAAACACGGCTGGACTCTACATTTATGTAATTTCTTCTGGAGGTGCTTTCCCAGCTTGGATCTCATGGACCAAGGATGCCTTATGTCTACTTCCAGATGTTTCATCTTTGGTTTTACATCTGCAGTGAACCCTCCAGCCTTGCTGGTTCATAGCTGGATATGTTATCTCTAAAGCAGGAATGGACAGATTCAGTCATGGCTTTGCGGCCATGAAAAACACAGGTTTGACAGCCTTGTCCATGGTGGATGCAGTTAGGGTTGCTCTGCCCAGGCCAAAAGTCTGCCTTTCTCTATCTTAGAGTTTTTCTGCTGGAAAAGTGAGTTTGACGGACCCTGGCAGCGAGTGACCAAAGCACAGACCTCCTTGAGAGGATTCGGAGAGCCAGATCACAGAAACACAGAATCACAAAGTGTTTGGGGTTGAAGGGACCTCTGGAGATCATCCAGTCCAACCCACCTGCTAATGCAGGGTCACCAGAGCAGATCACACAGGTCGGTCCAGGCGGGTTTGAATGTCTCCAGAGAAGGAGATTCCACAACCTCTCTGGGCAATCTGTTCCAGGGCTCTGAAAATGAAGAACAAGGCGTAGGTAGTTCTAGTTGAATATTAATCCTGTTGATCACCCCATTCTGTTCCTCAGTTGTGTGTTCCCTACCCTCCTGGCTGAATAATTTACACATGAAGACGGTATGGTTAGTGAGTTTTCCTGAGAAATCAGGACGATCTGACTGAGCTAGAAAAGGAAGAAGCTGATGCTCTTATCCTAACTGCTGGATCTTGCCTGTGAGTGGCCTGGTTTTCTCCAGCTGTACATGAAATCTCTTCCCACCATGCTCTTGCTTGTGCCCAGAAGTCTCTTCTATGGGAGCTATGCTTTTGTGCTGTCCTTTCTTCAAATTTGCTATTTCTTGGAAACAGAAACAGCCCAAAACCTGGAATTGCACTGCTTTGTGCATAAAGGTGGGCTGTTGATGGCTGCAGAAAGGTGGTCCTGGACCTCTTCTGCTGCTACATGATGCAGCATCCCAGGACAGTTGCTGTAAGGAGACACAAGTAGAAGGCAGCAGAAGAAAAAGGAGCCAATATAAGTGCTCATCATACTTTACTTGTGTGCTGCTTCTCTTAACTGGCTACATAAAAGTTCGTTTTTTGCATTTTGGGCTGTTTCCCTGTGCAGGTAATCATTGGTGTGCACACTGAAGAGCGTGTGTGCCTGAGGATTTTGTGTGTAACACTAAATTCTGATCATGACGCAATGAGGCAATTTTACCTCTCCAGTTTGACTTCAGTATTGTCATTAGTGATGCTTACTGGGCTCATATTTTATTTTATTTTAGCACATATTTGCTTAATGTACAATCCATGGCACCCAATGAGCACTTGGGCATTTTGAAATTATCAAAAGAAGGGATAGTTATTAAAAGAAATGGGAAAACACATAAGAAATCGAGATATTTAATACACATCAGCTGGACTGTCTGTAGGCAGCCTGGCATAAGTCATCCTTTAATAGAGCTGTAAGAATAATTAATTTTTCAGTTCAGTGGTCAAACTGAAAAACTGTGTGGCAGGAAGGAGAGGAGGTGAGTGGGGGGGAAGAAACAAGGAGAAATGTTTGGGTCAACCTTATGTAAGAATTTCTAATTTTCTCTCACTGAAGCAAAACAAATACAGATATTATCTATTCCTTTGAAAAATCACCTATGCTGATTGTCTAAGCATAACATTCCTACTAGAAACAAGGCCTGGAGATCCTGCCTAGACGGTGACACAGAGCATCTTTTCTGAAATTTCTCCTTTCCCTGTCCTTTCCTGGGCAAGCCCACTCAACCAAATCACTGTCAGTGCACAGAGACCTTTATTAAACATATAACTTACCAAAACCTGCTGCCCAGCTTCAATTTGATTCTGCAGCATCATTTTCCAACCCTTCTCAAACTGTGGACCTCATAAGGTATTTCTGCTGGAAGCAAGACCCCTGATTTTAAGTCTAATAACAATAAGTTTAACTTTCTTAGTGAACTTTTCAAGGATGTTTTAAAAGGAGCCTGCAAGCCCCTAGGAGTACATTGCCCAGAGTAGCAAAGGTACTATGGATAAGGCCATGGATGATGTCAGAAGACCTGGATGTTTTTTTCCTGGCTAATAAACTCATAAGGGTAAATTTCTTTGTGGGTCATCAGTATAGATCCTAAAAAAGAGAGACACTAAAAACATGCGAGCAAAAGAGGTTGCTAGAAGAAAAATCTTTGAAGGAGTATTATCCAATTAGTGCTGATAGCTCTGCTAATATGGCAGCAATTAAAATGTTGTTTGTGAAATAAATAGGAGAAGACCTAAATATTCTTTGGACTTACATATGAATAATGCTCTAATATCTGGTGGAATAATTATAATGAAGCTGTAAGTATTCTCTCATCAGTTGTTTACTGAAATAGCAGTCTATTTAATCAGTAGCAATGCATTCAAGGTGACTAAATATTAAATATGATTGGCAGCTTACTGCTTGGACTAAAACGATTAAGTAACATGAGAAAGAAAGTGACAGGTGACTTCAGTCCCCTCGAGGAAACATGCTCCAGCCAGGAAATGGATTGAGACTTCTAATAATATTGGTAACAAATAAGTGCTGAAATGTTTGCTTGCAGCAGTCAGTCTGGAAGGGAATGCAAATCCTGTTATACATCTTTTTTCATCTTGGTGAGGTTGCAGTGGCAGCACTCGCCAGCTCGGAGGTACCATGCATTTTAAGTATCCTGCAGAGACAGACACATGCTCGAGATGTGTCAGATTGCCATGCCAGCAAAGCCACTCGCATCCCGAAACAAATGCAACCATCCCTGCACAGAGCGGCTGAGCCGCCGTGGCCTGGTGCATCAGTAGCTGCGCAGTATCTCATCTTCACCAGTTTTGGAGTTTTTCCTTGATACATATGCCATGGCTTCGGATCCAGTTAGACAAACAGAGGTGAGGGATGAATTGCAAATCGATTCCAGGAGCCTGCAAAGGTCAGTGGAGGAAGCGTGCGAGCCTTGTTGTGCACAAATTGATGTTTGCCCCAGGCTCTGAACTGGGGTTGCAGCTCTGGAAAGGAAATGCAGCAAGAGAGGCATTTCCAGCACAGTGTCTCACAGGGGGATGCAAAGTGATCTTTTCTCTCAACATCAGATCCAGGGAAAGCATTTGACACTTTGGGTAAGTCCATGGGTAAGGAGGGAGATTCAGACTAGACACAAGGAAGAAATTGTTGTCCCTGAGGGTGGTGAGAGCCTGGCCCAGGTTGGCCAGAGAGGTGGTGGCTGAACCATCCCTGGAGACATCCCAGGCCAGGCTGGACGGGGCTCTGAACAACCTGAGCTGGTGAAGATGTCCCTGCTCATGGCAGGGGTGGCACTTGATGAGCTTTGAAGGTCTCTGCCAACCCAAACTATTCTATTATTCTATTCTATGTTTTTATTTTTAGGGGGCTGAGGTTCCTAAACCCCTGCACTTTCACTCCAGTGTACACCACACCCCCACTGTGTGTTAATTGTGCCTAATGCTAAATCAAAGCTTGAGTAAGGACAAGCTATTGCAAGATGTCCACACCAGAACACACTATAATGTCTCCTTCCCCCAGGCCACATCCTGATAACCTCACTGGAAGAGTGTTTTGCTCCCTGGCAGGCCCAAATCAAAGCACCACTCTTCTTTACTAAGCATGACAAATTGGCACCCTGCTGCTGGCAAGATCCAAATTAAAACTGAGAAACTGAGGCACAAGTTAGAATAAGAAACTGGCCAGAGTTGTGCAGGATAGCCATAACTGGACCAAAATCTGAATCTTATTCTTCTGTCTTCCAGCTCAATACCTTCTTTTCTAGCTGGTCCTTCCAGGTTTTCACAAGTATCTCTCTTATTTTGGGCTCTGTGGAATAGGGGAATAGGTGTTGAATCTAAAACTTGCTGCATGGCGTCCTGCAGTTGTTGCTGCTGCTCTTGTCTGCTTCTCAGCCCAAGTAGCCCAGTAAAGAAGTCGAGGAGCTTGGGGCAGCTACCAGGACAGGAAGGGAGACTCATTTCTCTCTCCACATCCCTAATGGGATCCTAAGTGTAGTATAGACTTGAGTGTCAATGCCCTTTTACACAGAAAACAGAGAATGAATTCCAAACTGGAGACAGCTGACCCTTTTAGTACAATGCTTAAATATTCTAGTGCCGTGCCAAGGCAGCATGTGCAGAGTAAATATTTTAATCCCTAATTAATCACTTTGGTTAGATTGGTAAAACAGAAGTCTAATGAAAATAATTTGAAATTTCCTTCATGAATAATTGCATTGTTCAGGGGATTCTGGGAAGAGTCAACTGGCTGACCTTCCATTCTTGGGCTGCTCTATTACTATGAGACTTAATTTGTGTCCTTCAACCCTTTTCAGTCACCATCACGAGATTAGAAATACCTTTCATGCAGTTTAGCAGCAACTATGCAAAAGGACAGTGCAGTCAGCAGAGAGGTAAGAAATTAGCACATGCTTCCCTGCAGTGAAACACATACAGTATGGCACACAGGACAGGGGCAAAGCTCCTTTTCCACTCCGTGTCCCTTTATTATGTCCTGAACATGATGGATTGTGTTGTTTATTGAAGTATTCATGGTCGTTTTTAATTAGAGATGTGAGGTCTGCGGGTGCCAGGGCTTTGGGTATTTGGAGGATTGGAAAAGAATTTGCTTGTTGATACATCCTGGTGACCAGCACCATGGTTGGTCCCGTGGCTCCAGGGGAATTTATTTCCTCCTGCAGGTCCTGTCTTTCCGGTGGCCCAGTGTTAGGCTTCAATCCTCTCTGGGCAGGATGGTTTAGCTTGTAGGACCAGACCTGACTGGTCTAGTGAGAGCAGAATTACACCCTCCCTGCTCAGTTTACCTTGCACTTCTCTACAGACCAGCTATACCTTCCTATGGAGGGATGATTAAAATGCAGCAAGGTCTGCTGTCCTTCCACAGACTTTCCCCTTGCTAAAACATCCACAATATACTGTCCTCTATCTGAATATGCTTTTTCTTGTGTGTGATGGCTGTGACAAAGGATTGTGCATCTGGGAGCATTCATTACAAGTTGTGTTGTGCAGGCAAGGATTTAAAAACACATCTTAAATTGGTAGACCCTTGAGTATCCTTTCCAGTAGAACTCTTCCCCCAAGCCCTTGTGGAGCATATCTGTTGTGGGAAGATTTCTTTGTTGTAGAGCTGCAACTAAGGTGTCTACTAAAGGTGGAATTTCTATGGAGAGTGCAATAGCATCAGACACTGCAAAGCTGTTGGGTTTGTCTATGGTTTTTGTAGAGTTGCTTCTTGTCCAGAATGGTGTGTCCTTTGAAGTGTCCTCCAAAACTTGTGGGATTCACGTGAGTGTGCAGGTCAGGGCTGTAGCACAGGGTCAAGAATGATGGGCAGGACCATAATTAATAAGGTCTGGTGATGATGAGGAGGATGGAGGGGGAGAAACCATAGTTGCTCAGAGTTCAGAGAGGGCGTGCAAAAGTTTTACAAGTAAGTAGTCATGAAATATGTGGTAGGAGGACTGACAAGAGCAGGGGGGATTTGATCCTGATTTAGGTGCTGATTATTTAGAGGAGAGGAGCAGAGTTATAAGTGTGGGTCAGAGCCTTGGAAAAGTGTTTTGGGAGAGAGAAAGAAGCCTGTTTTTTGGGCCAGGAAACATGTCTGTCTTTGCCAGGGCCCCTAGCAAGCTGGGCATGCATGGGAGCATGGTTGAAAACAGGGGTTGGTGGAAAAACTCCACTAGAAAGTGTTTTCTGTCGATCAAAAGAATGATTTTTGAGACCAACAAATGGATTTTAAACTTTGATTTTCTTTTAGAGGGCAAATAATAATCACTATTCTTCCGCTAGTGGCTTTACCTGACGAAACCAAACCTTTTGCAATGATTATCACTTCATAGCATCTTGCAGTCTCCACTTTCATTTGTGGTTTATTTCTCCCTCATTCACTGTTTTACTTTGCTATTTGTCTGCGCAGTTGTTGCTTATCAGCCATGGAAATTTACAGATATTAAATTAGCTACAGGAGGGCTCTGATATTGTTCTCTCAATGCTAGAGAAACCTATTGAGAACTAAAGGAAAAATTATTAATGAAAACTGAATGAGAAGGCTATAAAGTTCAAACAAAATGTGTTCCCTACCTCACAAGATCTCGGTGCATGCAAAATTTCATGAAAATTACTCATAAAATGGTATATTATATTTTGCTTCTTCAGCTAAATGCTTTGTTGAAATATTTTCATTCAGTGCAAAATATATTAGATGATAACAATAATTAATATACTGAACCACTTAACAAGGAGATAATAAAGAATATGAAGGGTTTATTATAAAAAATGTGACCCTCACCACAGGACTTGAACCTGTTACTTTTGACAATATAAAACAAAGCCTCTACCCTCTAGGCTAGGAAATGTCTTTGCCAGTTGAGGTTAAGATCATTAAAAAGTGTCATGAAAATGAGCCTCATTTTTTGTGTGTTGAAAAAAGGGCATAGAGAAGGAGACAAATAGAAACCTGAAGGATGTGAGTAGAGAGACAGTCTCCAGTGTGCAGTAAATCAACATTTATTAAACCTGCACCTGATTTCAGTATCATCTCATGGTGAATTGTGCACATTTCCCCTACAGCAGGAGGTGGACAGTCTGGAAGTTCAAGGGGGAAGGTAAAGGAAAAGAAGGGGTGAATCCATGTCTGCCCATGGGCAGAGCCAGTCGGGTCACCCACAAAGAGGCAGAAGTTCCTGAGTCTTTCAGAGTTTCTGGGTAGAATTGAGATTTGCTCCATAGCGCTCAGATTTCCTCCAAGAAACAAACCAAAAAAAAGTAAAATAAATTGAAAAATTAAAAAGACATTGGTTCATTTGCAATTCTCTCATATATTATTGTTTTGACACAAAGGATGCAAGAGAGAACAGATAAAGTTTGCTTTTCAGCTTAGGTTTCTCAGCTCCTGCCTTTGCTCTGTATTGGGGGAAACTGGCAAGAGCTGTTACTGAATTTAGCCAGAATACCTGAACCAAAATGATAATGAATCTAGGAAGCTGAAATGAGCTTCATCACCCCAAAAACCCACTCTGCATTATGATCTGGGCATGGACAAGCCTGCACCCACCCAGAAGACAGAACTGAGCATCTACAACCCTATAATGGTCCAGAATGGGTAGAGATGGACCTTATCAACAGCAGTGACCTAAATACAGGGAGAACCAAGTGCTGTCCTGCAAATTAGTGCCATTGCTAATACTGGAGAAGCTGGAACCTTATCCAGAATATTGAACAGAGAGCACTGAAACCCATCTGAAATCCTGGGTGAAATCCAGACAATATTTTTGCAAATTAAAAACCGGCGTGCTAGAGAAATACAGTCAGAAACTACAAAGGCACTGGAAGCCTGATGCTCTGTGCAGCCTGCTGACTCAAACTTGCTGCTCCGGGTTCCTAGCGAGCCATTTTAATTGAAAGTGAGAGCGTCTGTTGCAAAAGGTTGGGAAGTCCTGCTCTAATTGACTCTTTCTGGGGTTAACTGTTGCAAAGAACGAGTCAGATCCCAGCTCCGCTGTGGAGCACCAGGAGTCAGTCCTCCCCCATCATTAATTACTTGGGTTACGTTTCTTTATCAGCAGCGCTTGGATCTATCGGGGAGACCCCTGGCGCTGTGCCAGCCCCTCCACTCCAACTAGATAAAACACACCGTGCGGGTAAGGGGAGGAAGGCAAGCTTTGCTTCTTATTCCTTCACTCTTTGATGCTGAATTGGTTGGGTTTCTGCCACAGACCTTTCTCTACAGCTTCTTTCTTTAACAGAGCCACGGGATTGTTGTCCTCATGGCTTTTGTATGGTTGTTTCTTTAATCGACTTTCCAGTGTTTTGAAAGGTTATCGTCTAAGTGAACTGATTCCTGCAAATGGCTGTGTTTGGGTGCTTTTTCCTCAAACGTCAGCGGATCATGGGTCTTGTTGTAGCTGTAAATTAAGGCAAAGGTGAGGACAAAGAGGCCCTTGAGACTTCTCCATGCTAAATCCCCGATAAATCTGCCTATGACGCTTGCTGTGCAACAACTGGAGGTAAGATTCCATCTGTACCTACAGATTTCATGGAAAACTGGGCCCCTCAGAGATGGACAAGTCAAAAACCTAGAAACACGGGCTTGGGGACTCCAGGTCCCAACAGGGCAGCAAGGAGGGTGCAATATGAGCCTTGGAGCACAGGCCATCGTGTCCCACTCTGCTCATGGCTGCTGCTCAGGAGTTCTCTTTGGTTTCCTCACCATGTTTTCATCCCCTTGCCCCAGCACACGTCTCTCAGCTGAACAGTTATGGTTTTGTCCTCTCCAGGTTAAGCAAGGGGGATGCCACCCATTCCACACAACTCCTGGTGATTCCTCCTCACCAGATACCTAGGGATTGAAGGGGATGGGAGAAAAGATGTTATAGCTTCACCTTTCTCTCCACTTGTAGGCAGAGGGCAAAGCCAGGGCGTTTTCAGAAGGTATCTCCGGGGAAGGGAGATTTCCTGCAAGGAGATCTCTTTGTGTCCAGGAAAGATGTTTATGTGAACAGCAGCAGACAGCTACTGAACTGGGGGAACTCCTACATCCATGGATGTTCTTGGCTCCTTGCTTGCGTCAAGAAAATCAAGTCCTCTCTACTACCGTTTGCATTGCTCAAGGGAGGATGAAAAGCAAGCGTGGCCAGTTTCAGCTTTTTGATCTCCCAGATTACGTTGTCTCACAGTGAGACCAGTCAAGGGGGAGACACAGGGTGAACCCAGAACAATCACACCACATTTATTGTAAGGGATTATCTTTTTTTTTCCTTGGAAATTTCACAACTGACTTTAATTAAGTTCTTCCAAAACCAGCAAATGCACGAGGCATTAGAAAGGGAAAGGGTACGTGTGTGAGCGTGTGTTTGCTGGATGGGATGTTTGCAAGTTTTCCTTCATCTAGTGAAAATTTGCTTGGCCATCCCCATGGAAATAGGCTGTAGCCAAGCTTCAGGTGGGCTGATACCCCATGGCATGGCCTCAGGATCACACATGCATGCCAGGTGGGGATAGCTGGTGGAAGGGGGTAGCCTGTCACTGCTAATGGCCCTACAGCCTGTGCAAAGCATGTGCATAAAGTTATAAAACCAGTGATATATTTCGCTAAGACCTCCCCTGACATCGCTGTAGTATTTCTTTAAACATACTGTTTGAGTCATTGATGACATCTTTGTTTTATACTGTCCCTGGCCCAGTGGGACTTGCTTCACTGCTAACGTGCCTCAAGGTGTTGTTTTTGCTATTACTCCAGCTTGTAAAATGTGTTATCTGAAAAAAACCTCTTCTTTGCCAGGATGTTTTCTGAGTAGGTCGCTTGCTACCTCTGCAAAATAGTGTGTGCTTCATTTGTCTGCATGGGGCTTATTAATCAAGGATGTCATAAGCTCTCAATGAAACGAAGTCTTTGGACGTGGGGACCCAGAAAAATGGACACAGTGTACTCGCAGAATGTTCTTAGTAGCACATGTGAATTTCTTTGCACTCAAATTAAGCAGGATTAAAGCAGCTAAACTGTTGTTGCTCAGTTCCCTTGGATCATGTGACAAAGCCTGAATCGCTTTTAGTCACTGGTATAGGCCTAAGTCAGTCCCTTGATCTCCAAATTAATTTTTGAATTGAATGATTGTGTGGGTTTTTTTTGTCCTAATTGAGTCTTCAAGTGAAAAATGCTTAGCAAACAGATGGAAAACTGAGGACAAAAGGCTCTATTATGTAATTAAAAAAGGGAGAGTTCACTACAACAGTTTGAAATTAGTACTTGGCGGCTCTATTTATTTTTTCCTTCATAAAATCCCAAACAGTAAGCGATACACAGTGTGTTTTGCACAGCTTGGTGGAAAACCATGAAGAAGGAAGAAGGTGGAAAATTCATACTGACAGCTCTCCTAACGGATAGTCCAAAACGTCTGAGTAATTTATTGACCCACTCCTCATTTTTCTTTTACTGATATGGCAGAAGCAACAGTTTCCCCAGGAAGAAAAGGTTCTGAGTGAAAACAGCACAAAGCTCCAAGGTAGCTGATGTACATGTTACTGAAAACCTCAACATTTTCCCTGGGAAACGCACGGGCTTGTCATGAGTTCTGTGGGACCATTGGGGCACCCCAGGGTTTTCTTGCTCATGCCCGGACACTGGGAAGTAACTCCCTGAAGCTCTGGATATAAGCTCATCAGCTTAAGAATTGTACTGAGCAGGTCTATACGAGGTCAGGATCCTGTTATGGGTGGCACTGCATACATGTTGCACCCTAAAATTCATATTTTCTGTAACCAAATGAAGGGTGACGGAGGGTGAACGCCCTGCAGGCAGCTGGGCTGGTGAACAGAGGTGCACCAGGGCTTGTGGCTCATGGATGGGGCAGAGACGGGCACACAGTCCCCACCTCTTTTGGGACCTTAAATTAACTTTTAAGGAATTTCTTTTCTACCTCATGCAGCCAAGAAGAGTTAGATCTCAATCTCCTGTGTCTCTTGCTGTTGTTATTAGTTTTGGGAGGGCGATGCTTTTCTTTTACCTTTGAGATACTGAAGGAAGGTACCTCAGACCACTGTACTGCCTCTACAGTTTTCTTTCTACTGGGCTTCTTCTGCCTTCCAAAATATCAAGTTTGACTTAATCTAAGAGTCAGTCCTGGACCACCTGAGACAACACTGGGCTGGAATGAGGGGGAAGGAGATGGAGCTTCTTTAAGGTGCTCTCTTTTGTTTTCAGATGCAGAACAAATTAACATCCCTCTCCACTAATGAGCAGGAGTGAGTAGGTTTTATTGATAACTACTAAGGTCCAATTAGGAATCCAGGTTGAAAGGGGCCACCATTTAGCCAGTTGGCTCCTTTACATGCAGCTATTAAATGACATTGCTCTTTGCCCATGAAATCCCTGTTGTTACTTGCTGTAGTTTAGCACGAAGCTCATCGTTGTAGTTGTGCTTGTACCACCTAGTTTTCAATGGTTAGGGCACATATGCTTGCTAGCTCTTTATCTCCTATAGTCCTGGTAACTGAATATTTTTAAGGCTATGCCAAGTTACAATTGCTGCTTAAAAAATAGATAAACCATCCAGATAATAATATTTTTCTTCCGTCTTTATGAGAAGGCCATCAGGTCTGTTGAGGTGAAGAGGCAACCCGAACCAACAAGAAAGCAAATAGTTGTCTTTCTGTACCTTGGTATTTGCTTGTATGTGCTGCTGTCACATCTTGTGGGAGTTTCACAGTTTTGCAGTTGATGGAGCTTGGACAGAAACCATCATTTGTGTTGGGCTCTTCTATGACCCTGCGTGGTTTGGTCCTCTATATGTGATCCATGGAGCTGGTGCGTTCACTTGGGGCATCAGATTGCTCATAAATACTGTACAGAAGATTTTGATTCTGTTTATTCAAAACCTCCTCAAATTTCCTAGCATAAATTGTTGACAAATGACAGAAAGGATCTGGCTAAGTGTGTCCATGTATGTAAGAAGGGAATTTTTGCCAATGAAGCATCTGGAAGATGCTTGGGACTTACTCAACTTCACAGAAACCTGCATGGTATGAAGTCCTGCTGGCCTTCATGTCAATGCTAGTGTTTATCTCTTGTTGGGATCTTGTTCTGCTCCTGTTGGAGTAAAGGGACAGCTCTTGAGCATGGAGAGGGACCAGGAGGGTCTGGGCCATAGACTCTGGAGAAGAAAAATTAGGGAGGAAAGTAGTTGAGAACACAGAAAGTAACTGCAGCTTCTTTCCTGAGGTAGAGATGAGGTGATGAGTTCAGTACAAGTAGGACCTAAACTTCAGGTGATTAGTGAAAAAGGGATATCAGCTGGGTGGGAGAGACCTGTTGGGTCCAACTCTTCAGTGGGATACTCCCATGGGACCAGGACTGTGCTGGTACTTGTGGTTGGTCTGTGCTGCACCATGTCTATGCACTGGCAGGACCATCTGGATGGGACATTCCCCACTGCAGCTGCCCCTGTTCCTGGTGGGGCTGAGCACACAGGAGCCCGGGGGGTTCCCAATGCCCCTGTTGACAGCCAACGGTCAGCACAAAAGCAGCTCTGCTACCCCTCTGGGCTGCTGCCAGCGCACCCCACAGCTCTCCAAATCAGGACTAGTAAATCAACTTTTCTTCGTTTTCCTGAATGAGAAGTTTGGGGAAGGCTTATTCTCACTTTGCCTGAAACAACAGCACATGAACCAGGGAGGAACAGGTCTGGCCTTTCAGTAGAGTTCAGACTTTGCAATGTCAGCAATTGTTTCTTTCCATCACAGTGTAAAACTCTTTTCCCTTTCACTTCACATTATTTCTTTCTGCAGAACGCTTTCAGTGCAGATAATGCACATGAAGGTACAATGCAGCCAGTTGTCTGAGAAAAGAAACCCGTTTTCTTCTAGTGGGTGGTAGGTAAGAATTACTAATCCAATCTGCCTGAGTTAACGCAAAACAAGGATTAGGGTAAAGTTCCCGAATATGTTAATCTTCCTTTATAGAAGTAAACTTTAGCACCCCTATCAACCCCATGGTTTATAGTTCATGGGAACAATGAACCAATTAAACTTGAGCAGAAAAAAATCTTGCACAAGTTTTCTGATCGTTACCTAATACTTTGAATTCTTTTGATTCTTAATTATTCACCACTGTGTCATGGACGGCGGAAATAAAACGTTGTTTATTATTCATTAGACTGTTTCTAAACATATCCATAATTAACTGCATCTTATTGTAGTTGTTCTTTTCATCTCTCCCTCTATGAAAGTAGGTATTAAATAACACGTAAGGGCCTGGATAACTGATATAATTGTTGGCAGTGCAAACTGACGGCTTACCAGAATGGTTGTGCCTATTCATAGTCAGCTAGTTGAGAAAAAACAGCCTGTGTGAATAAAAGGAAGGGGTCACTCAGAAGCATTTCTCTTAGGTATCAGGAAAGAAAGATTACTTTATTTCATTTTTCTAAATGAACACTCAACAGCAAAATGACCTCTGGCTTTACAAAACAAGCCCATTCAGAAAAGCCCAAACCACTGCTTTAGCCCTGATGATATCCAAAGTATTCTCACTTGCTGCTGGATCATATTCACTGCTTTTATTTACAGCAATCCACGTAACTTGGAAAAATTTTACTGTGTGTTCTGGATATTCTTCTGCCTTTCAGATTTCTGACTGGGGAATAGAGCAAAAGGAGGATAATTGGACTTACTGTATGAGATAGAAATGTCAAGGATTTACTTTTAAATGCTAAAGGGTCTATTCTCCTGTCAATACCTGTATGGGGATCTGAGGCACATCAATTACAGAAATGTAGTCCTGAAGCAGCTTCTGTGCCAGTGTGTCAGAAATAAACAGATTCATTTTAGAGTAAGAATGCATTTGTTATACCTACACAGCCTGTAACCCTTGCAATAGTGAAAAATGTAGCAGTCAGGATTGTATTTGTGATACCAGTATGTATCTATGCTTATTATAGACGAAATTCCACTGCAATCCAAAGGAAACCTTATTTCTTGGAACTTCCGATGTCACCACCACTTCCGAAAACCTCAGAGATTAGAGAAGAGTTAATTGTTCCTGAAAAAGTAGAGAAGTAATCTTCTCCCAAATACTAACGGAACTGCAAAGTTCTAATGCGATGTGACTTGTAAAAAAAGACTCGGGACGTAGCGTGTTGGACACAAGACACAATGAATACTGCAATCCAAGCTACGGTTCAGTTTAAGTCACATTTATAGCATTCTCAGCTAATGGAATTGCGGTTTAGGGAATATAACAGGGCACAACAGGTTGCTGGGCAGGATACAGTCATCTATAGCTGAGTGCTTGCAAAAGGCTTATCTTTATCTAGTAAAAATTTAGTCAACGTTTACATCCCCTTGGTGTAAAGTGGGCTCTCAGATAAGGCACTCAACTGAATTCTTCATGCTGGAGTTAAACTTGCAGTTAAACTTAAAAACCCATAAAACTTAAAAAAAAATACTTAAAAACAAAACAAAAAACCCAACAACAACAACAAAAAACAACTTAAGACTTCTGAAACCTCCAACTTAAAGTTGCAGGAAGCAAGGACTCCTCTGAGGCGGTGATCCAGTGTTTGGTTCTCACTCCTTTTGTTCAATTCCCTTGATTCCTGCTTTTCACCTGAGAGCAGCAGAGAACTCAGCCGTCACCCTCCTCAGGAACAGCTACTTCATGTCTCAGTGCTTCAATTCATCTCTCCGCTCCCTTCTGTCAAGCAAAAAACCTACAGAAAAGTGCAAGTGAGGTTTGGGGATATTTTAGACCAGCACCGGTGGTGTCAACGTGGCATTAGATATTGTGATGCTCAGCCTATCATCACCTCCCAGCACAGATAATAAGGGACATCCCTCCCCAGCTTTAGTTAGAAATAAAGTACGTAAGCCTCAAATTCAGCCAGGACATCCCTCCCAGCTCCGAGTGTGCTGCCTTTTATTCCCTCTTGGCTGCGTGGCGGCGGGTTAAGCGCGGTCTGTCTGCGGGCCAGAGACGCGGAGGTGTAAACTGGGAGCACTCCCAAGACACCGTGTTACATCTTCTGGAGAGCTGCCCCGGCTCCACCAGGCTCCGTCATGCCGGGACCCCATCCCGTGAGCTCCGGAGCAGCCCCGCAGCCGCTCGGAGCCAATGGGAACAGATGGCACTCAGCACTTGGCAGCATTAGACCCCAAATCCCAAGTCCTGTGTTGGTTTTTTTTGTCTAACCACCAAAAATCCTTTTCAGTTCTGGAGTGGTGAGGCAGCAGCAAAACCAAGGTGGAGTGAGAGACACTAGGAAAACCCGGCTACTTTAATAAATTCGCAAAAGTAGCAAGTCCTGCCTGGTGCACGGCCGAAATAGTCCAAGTTTGAGGCTGGGGGACTTTTCAAGCTTGTATCCCTGCTGTGACATATAACGAACAGACAAAAACCCCTTTCTGTAACCTCCGCTGGCTGCGACATTTGTTGGTGTCTGTGGATCTTATTCACGGCGCTTTGTGCGACACTGGTACTAATGTAACTGTATTGTGGCGGGAGACTGGAGAGGGCAGCAGATCACTCGCTTGAAAACATGACCTTTTAATTTAAACAAAAGACTTGAAAAAATGAAAGTGGGTCTTAAATGCAGTTTAATCAGTCAAGCGAAAGATGTCTAATGAAGCTGCCAGACAGATTTGTAGCCAGACTGTCACTTTACCCATCATGTTTACAGCCTCCAGTGGTGAGATTAGGACTGGGTGAAAGCACAGTCTATCCAAATTTCCCCGGTCTACTCCTGTACCATGTCTGTTACATTTTGACAATTTGACAAATTATTTTGCTGTGTTGTCTCTAGACCTGGAGGAGCTGAGCCAAGCGCACCCACCTTCGATCGCAGCTGATTGACACGTGATGCAGGGACCAGAGACCCAAAGGGATGCTGCAATGACACAAAATCAAGGTAAATCCTTTTTAGACTTTCTGCTTTATGCCATTTTCCTCCTAAGCGATCAGCACTACAACCCTTTTAATAAGGACAGCTGAAAACTTTCGGAGCAATTTTTAACACCTTGGTTCCCTCCACTGTGAATCAATGGGCTACTTTTTTTAACCAGAATCTCTGTTTTTCACTTAAAGCCTCTGGGACTCAGCAATTATGAGTTGTGAAAATCTCTATGCAGTTGTTGCTACATCAGAAGAGACCTATGCCAAAAAAAAAGAGTGCTTTTAATGAGAAACAACTTAGAAACCTTTCCCAGAGTTAAAATTCCCTTCTATGTGATCATCAAGGTGGTGATTATGCATTTCTAGCCGGTACCAAATTGGTTCTGTTTTGCATTGGACTAGATGATCTTTTGAGGTCCCTTCCAATCCCAAACATACTGTGATACTGTGATACTGTGATTTCTAGATAGACAATAGTTTTTTTGGTTTGTTTGGGTTTTTTTTCAGGGAATATTTGCCACTTAAGACGTTCGACGTGGCTGCCTGTAGTAGGAACTAACCTCTGTGTTTATCCACAGGCTAAGCAGGGCTCAACTTAGGCTGGAAGGGAAGGAATTGCCTCTCCGGAAGATGAGAGGGGATTCATTCTCCATGCTCGCTCTTTCCTGGGGGGCTTTGCCAAGAAGAGAAAAACCACTCATGGTTTTCTGTCTTTTCACCATTTTTTATTTATTTCTTTTTTTTTTTTTTTTAAAGAACATCAAAGTGAGCACTCCTGCTTTCTCACCATAATCCCGCAAATCCTAATGTGTGTCTCCCAGTCCTTTCATGCTAAAAGCACAAGTGCGTGTGTTTCACAGCATTTAGGAGGTTGCAGATAGTTTCCACATTTGCATGCACACTGTGTCACTAAAAGAGCCAAACCGGGAAAAGTAGTTCAAACTCAAAAATATTGTCCTTTAAAGCTGATTATTACTTTAAAAGTCACTTATGTGATGCGGTGTCTAATTCTGCTTCAGTGGAACAAGACAACTGGACAAAATGACTTTTCCAGTGTGTATTTTCCCCCCCCGCCTCCTTTCCCTAAACATTTTTTTTTGAAGTTTCATGCTTAGCAAAAAAACCCTCTGTAATTGTCTTGTCATGATTATAGTTTTTCCCATTCACTGCCACTTTACATGGAAGCCCCGGGAAAAGAATTCTTAAAAATTAAATTTCATGCCTGCATGTGTTTCTGTGATCTGCAGTGTGTATGATCTCCGAGTGGAAAAACTTCTCTAAAAATAAATGGATTACCCTTGCTCCAACGCCGTCTGATGTCTCCCGAGCAGATACCGCCGCTCGCCTGTGATCTCTCGCCCACCGCAATCGGGGTGACAGGCGTTGAGGCGAGGGCCCGGTGGTGGCACCCTCCACCCTCACCCCTCATTTTGGCACGGACTGGGGGAGCGGGGCAGCCCTGCTCCGGGTCCACATGCCAACCCATCGCTCGCCGGCAGAGGACAAAGGTTTGACCTTTCGCAAACGGCGCGGGAAATCGCGTCGTTCCTTGGGATGACCGGGAATTTTCCACCTCAAAGGCTGTTTTGAGGTTTATTTTCATCGCAGACGGTTGTCATTGTTTTTATTCACATGGCAAAGTTCGGGCTGAGGGGACCAAATTGGACGATGCATGCAGTAATGCAGCAAGGAGAACACGTTGTCCGAACCCTCCCTAGCAATCAGAAAAAATCCTATGGAGGTGGAGGGCTGTGACCTGACCCCCCGGTTTATAAGACCATCTTTTCCTTGCAGTGTCCAGCCCCGGACTGGGGCCTGCAGGTGGTATCACAGCGCAAGAAATAAATACTGGGAGACTCTAGGGACCCATCCACTATACGGCTTTCAAGACTTTTTATTTCTTGTCTTACAGCCCCGTCTTACCAGCCTTCTTCCTATGCAAATGTGCTCTTTTGGCCTTGCTAGGATGGGAACTGCAGATGCAGCGAGAGCCACAGCAAACAGCCTCCTCTTTCCCTGCTACCCAGCAATTTTGCAACAGGTTTTTCTGCCTTGAACTAGAAATGACTTTGTAAGTCCTTGCTCCTGCGATGCCACCCAGCAGTGGCACCTGCCAGCCGAGCCAGCGGTGCCCAGAGGACAAAACACTATGTCCCTCTTTGGCATGGCTGTATCAAGCCCTGACCCACATAAGTAACAGTCCCTGAAGGGCTACCTTGAAAAGGGATTAGGTAGAAACGGTTAGGAAAGCACCACGGAGCAGATGATAGCAATAACACACTAGCAGGAGTGGGAAGGCTGGTCCGGTGACTGAACACCAGACTTGGACTCGGGAGATCAAGGTTTAATCCTCCATTCTTCCACAGATGTTGGCAAGTCACTTAATCTCTCTGTGCCTCAGTTCCCCATCTGTAAACAGAAGATAATGGTAGTTCTTTTGTCTGTACTGTCTGTTTAGGTTTCTAAGTTTTCCAGGGCCAAGGATGCTTCTTCAGGAGGGTATATACAGCACCTGCCTCTGTAGGGGAATCGCACTGCAGCCTTCCATGCTACAGATGATAATTAATAATGGAAATATCAGTCCTTTAATCATCATGGAACTCATGCTGTTTTGCAACAAAAAATTACAATTAATGCATGATCAGAGCTTTATTTGAAGTTAAATAAACACTTTGTGTAATATAATGGGCATTTCCAGAAAACTTCTTTGTTAAGTCTCCGGGCAATCTGTTTGTAAAGTGTATCTTTAGATGGCCACAACAGTCATCCCCATCCTGTGATGTCTGAGAGCAATTTCAAGATGGGTGGCAAGGCTGAATTTGTGGTGAGGGGATTTCAACCAGTGAGAAATGTTGACAACAGCTTTGCCATGGTCCTTCCCAACCAGCCGTGGGTTCAGGAGAAACCAAACCCAACTGCTTCTGTGGGAATCTGCAATCCCTCTCATTGGGAACACCCTCGTTCTCCATCATCTGAAAAGCACGGACTGAATTATGTTGTTATTACCCTGGGGGACATACCACAGTCAAAATCACCCAGACAACTTTTCAGGAGAAAATTGCCGAAAGTCACTATTTCTAGAACTTTTCTTTTGCTGCTGTGCTCTGAGAAGAAAGAATAACATTTTGAAGACTGTTCGCTCTGCTTTCCAGTGAGAGAGAATTGGTATCTGTTCTGATTATACTTAACATCTACTGGAGTCTTCACTGAGGTTAAAAGGAAATTTCAGCAGGTAGGATTATCTCCAACAAGTATTATATCCTGCCAAATTGTGTTTGGATTTTGCTAGACTTATTTACTTGTTCACAACACCCAGGGAAGCGGAGACTTTTTCTTCTGTAAAGAATTTGGCTGTGTTTGAAGACATGGGAGCTGTGTTTTCGAGATGAATCAGGCTCAGATTGACTTTGGGATTTGACACAATATTGATTTCCTGACTAACCTTGCTTTTCTGCTGGCCATGCTGTGGGTATTGTGAGCTATTACAGGGCTGCAGGAACACTTTCTGGTGGCATGTTTGGTTTAGGACAGTTCAGGTGAAGCCTTTGGGATTAACTAGTTTATGGCTATATCTTGGCTCCTGCTTTGTCTCCAGAGCCGTGGGATGGGCTGAACTCCCCTCTGCTTTTCCTTGCCCTCTCCATCTGAGGTTTTATCCAGCGTTCTCTGATTATATCCAAGAGCAAGAACCTCAGTGAAAATGTGGGCCAGTTTGCAATGCCTTTCTGCAGATAAGCCCATTGGCTTCAGCCCTATGGTCCTTCATCCATTTCTTGGCATGTGCAGTTCTCCTATGCTTCTCCCTCTTGTGCTTCTCTCTCTTGTGCATGTCTCTGCTTTCCAGTTCTTCCCATCTTGCTTTTACTAATGAGAGGTAGGGATGCTAAGAAGCTCCAGGCCTCTCAGTCCATTTTCCTTCTGTCTCTGTGCCTGGTGTAGACCTTCCATGCTTGTTTCATGTATCAACAGTGGATGACTCTCTCATATATTTGTTTTTAAGGGATGATCTGATTGGAGAGCTGATTATAAGCATCTACCCCAGCTGCATCTTATAGCTGCAAATCCCCTGCCAACGAGCAGGTAAGAGGCTCTGAGATTGCTGAGGACACAACAAATGGAGAAGGAGGAGCGGGGTAAGTGAACACACTGCCTTCATGGTGGGTTATTTGTCACCACAATGGAGCAAATGCCCCAGAGCGAATATTCTTGTGTGCACGATAAACCTTAACTAGTCCTGACCATGTGCAAGCTGACACAGATGGCAAGAAAATTACAGATCTTTTTCTCTTTATTTTTAGTTTTCAAATATCACTTTTTTTTTTTTTTTCCTGTGTGCAATTGCACTGAAACATGTGCGGAAAAGGGTCTTGGTTTACCAGTTGGTTGCTAATATGAAGAAATGAAAAAAGGCGTCTTTGTTCCCCAGTTCTGGTGAAATGCTCTCTCATTTCAGCAAAACCTCTGCCATGTCCCCTGCCCTGTCTGCATTCTTGGCATCCTCCTTGTCCCATGGCGTCCTGTTTTTGGCATGCTCCAGCTCCCCTGTGGTACTATTTTCTTGCTTCTGAATCAAGAGAACTGGGGGGTTGTGGGGATGCTGGGGGTGAAAATAAATTCTGGAAACATTTATACTTTTTCCACTGAAATTTTTCCATGGGGGAAGGGTATTTCTAAACAGCTGCAATTTACAGTGTTTTACTGCGACAAGCGGTTTTAAAACACCAGATCTATTAGATCTAGTCAATATAGGCCAAGTCATTGTGTGAGATGAAAATTCTACCTAGATCTTAAATCTTTCCTGGTAGTGACAGATGCTAAAGCCTTTCTGGCAGAAAAAAAAAAAATACAATTGTTTTGTCAAAGCTCACTTTATAAATACCTTTTGCTGGAATGATGATGCTTTGTATGAAACACACTGCAGAAAACTGACAGTGAGGATGGAAAACACTGACCTAGTTTTATCCAGAACAAAAGCAGGATTTATTTTTTTTGTACAGTTTTTCTTCTTCTTCTCCTTTTTTTTAATCTTGGAAGACAAGAGAGTTCAATAAATGCGAGCACTTAGGGACTCCAGAATCTGGTAGAGGGAATAAAAGCGAAGCACCTTCATCATCAAATGTCCACAAGAAACCTTAACAATCTATCTAGACGTTTTTGGGATGTCAGTGATGCCCTCTCTTTATTGTCTAGGTCCTGGTGCTTTTAATTGTTATAACAGCCTCATCGGTCTTCAGCCCTACAAAAACATCTTCAGCTTCTGCTCTAAGTTGCATGAAGATCTGAGTTTTTAGAAAAGGAAGATTAGAAGAATATCAGTCGAGGCATCCCCTTAACTAAGGTAGACACGTGGACCCTTATTTGATGAGTCGTATTTATCTCTACTTACATGCATATGTCCCTTAGGTTGCTCTTAAACCAGATCACAAACTGGATGGGGACCCCGACCACCAACCGAGGGATCTTTGCACTGATTCTGCTGGAGGTCAAGTGCACTCCTGATTCCTGACTTTAAAATATTGTCGTGTTCTTGTCTTTGGGTGAAAGACATTAGATTTCTCTAGACAGGTGGCTGAGCAGGTGCAAGAAATGATGTTCAAGAATCTGGTAAGGGACAAGGCAAATTCACGGGACAAAAGTCCATCAGTGATATGACCTACCAAGGTACAATGTCTAGATATGCTAAGGGAAACACAGTGATGGGCTTGATCTCTTCCCCCTTTTCCATCAGGTACCTGCTACTGTCCATGTGAGCAAGGGGATGCTGAATTACATGTGCCTTTCATCTGTCCCATTCTGTCATTCGTTTGTCCCTTTATTCAAAAGAGACCTCCATGCTTTTCCAGATAAGATCGCCCCTTACTGCAGCTTCTGCCTTGCCACCAAATTCCAAAATGCTCGTAAGTCAAGTCACACTTTGTGCAACAGAGAGGGCAGGATCTGAGGTTGGCCTCACAACACACAAGGGGATTTGATACTGGTCCCATGGTGCCAGGGTGAGAGGAGAAGTTAGTTTGAGAGGACAGCTGGGCAGAATCATCCTTCCCAAAATGTTCTTTTGCAGCAGAAAACAGGTAGAAGATCAACCAAACTTTTCCTTTTTAAATTTGGTAAAGACGTATTTAAAATTACTGCATGCAATGAAGGGCTTTATTTTTCTTTTTTTTTTACATCTTTAGAGTTTCACAAGTGTTTGGGCTCTATCATATTTGCATTCTTTGTTGTAATTGTTTTATATTTACACCAGACCTATCTTCCAGAGCATTCCAAGTTATTAAAATTCACCCTCTCTCTCTTTTTTAATCTCTCGCCTAGTTGTCAGCCTCAAGTGTGAGTTCCTCCCTGGAATGCTGTTCCTTTATTGCTTATTGTCAGAAATGTTTTCACTTGGAATTTTCCCGGCTGGTGACATAGTGGGCTATTGCTGTGGGTCAAAGTTTGCATATCAAGCCATCAGTTTTCATCATTGTGTTTGTCATGAGCTAAGGACATTTTTATTAGACAAAATAATATGAGGGTAAAATGTATTAAAATTCAGGCTGCCTGTTGCAAGCTGTAAATGAATCCAACTTTTGGTAAAACAGAACAATGTAAAGTATCCTAAAGGATAGAATATTGATATTTGCTACCACTGTTTTTTCTTTTTTTCTGCTGTTACATTGGTTTGCATACAGCAGGAGAGGGTGTTTTTAGCGTATTAAAGGCATCTATACTTTATTACTACTTGTTTGCTAGTTCCAGAGATCTGAAACATGACAGTCTGTAATTATTGCTAATTTCTTCTGAGTTTTTCATTATTAGATACTTTGGTAAATCTGTTTGCTTTCCTCAAGGATACACTGAGGTTTGGTTTTTGTTTTGTTTTGGGTTTTTTTAGAAAACTACATCCTTTATGCTCCAGATTTTCAGCTACCAGAGCGTCTGGGGCAAACTGTCCTTTTGAGTTGTTTTTTTAGATTAAATGTTAGAGGATTCTTAAGTGATCAGTGCAAACAGCTGGGTTTTATTCAGCAAAAAATGGACTTTATTGTGTAAGAAAACAGTAAATCCAACCTCCAACCTACTGCACTGAGTTAACTGTTCACACAAAAGTTGCCTTTTTTGTTTCCACCTTCGGGGGCTTTAATTGTAAATTCAAAGCCACCAAGAGGTGAAGAATGCTCGTGAAGAGGAGGTTAAATGTGAAAAATCCCATGACTGATGCAATTTTGCCACTTATTGTTGACTCGTTGGCCATAGAGACGTGCCGAGCTGGTTTCTGCAGGGTGTTCCAGTCTGGTGGGAGGCTGTGAGAGGTATCACACCATAGGTGGGAATTGCTTGGGAACATCACGTTGGGTTCCTGTGATGGTGTGAAGGGTTTGTCCATCTCCAGAGACAGCCCTTGTCTGCATGGACCCGCACATTAACACCATGCAGTGGGTTGTCTCATCTTCTGTGGGGCATTTTAACACCACCACAAGAAGACTCTGGCTGTGGTGAGCATCTTCTCGAGGGCCCTTCAGCAGGAGAGTTAAGAACATATTTAGCATTGAGTGACTAAATACCCATGGGGCTTCTGTTGCTCTGAATATTGAGCTGCTGTTGACTACATCCTTCAGATGTCTGGGGAATGAGACAGCAATTAGCCTTGAGAAACGAAACTGTTTCAGCTGGTGAAGTTATCCTTTAAAAGAGAGATAAACCATTCCAAACAGCACATTAAAAGCACAGACAGAAAGACACGTCAGCAAGGTGTGGAAGAGACACAATCTCTAGCATCTCTAGCTCATCCCCATCACGGTCAATTTCTTATTAATCTCTCTATATGCTGAACAGGGAGATTGCAAAGTTGAATCTCAGACCATGGAAGGGAGAAAGAGCCATTTGTTGAACCACCAGAGTGGTGCAGAGGTGCTGGACACTGTGTCAAAGGCACCAAGATGCTGAGAACGCCTTGTGTGTGGCTGTTTTGATGTGCTGGTTCCCTTCACAGTGAAAACAAAATGGGAACACATCTGAAAAGGTAGATAGTCTAATGAGTAAGACATTTGGTAAATAAGACCAATTAAAAATCAAAAGCAGTACACATCTGAAAAGGCAGATAATATGGTGGGTAAGTCATTTGGTAAATAAGAGCAAATAATGATGTTCTAAACCTGAACCTAACGCACTCATGTCAACACTTGCGCTCTAACCCACAGCAGGTTTATACCGTTTTCAAAACACAGCTAGGTTTTTGTTCTTTACAAAAAGTATTTTGCTGCTTTCTAATCAGGAACTTAACTTCACTTTCATGGATGCAGTAGGATCCAAACAGGGGAAAGTTAATTCTTCCCCATTTTTTTTTGCATTTAGAGCATGTGAAAGAGGGAGCTGTGATGGAAATGCTTTTATGCTCTTATCTGTTACGAGTGTTACTGGGACAAACTTTGTGACAAGGCAGAGGTCAGAACCCTGACTTCCAGAGCTTCAGTTTAAACAGACAAGTGGTTTTGGTTTTGGGGAAAGGGAAACGGAGTGAGGGAACCAGCGTGCTTGGAACCCCACAACACATCTAAGGTGAATCAAGAAGGGAATCCAAGTATCCTGAATCCCACGGAGTTGGGTGGCAAAATATTTAAACAGATGTATTCATGGGGCTCTCAGGATCGATAAAAAATGCTGAAGCATGTCTTGCCTAACAAATCATCTGTCTTTCTGATGCAGAGAACTTCCCAATAGCTTCAAATTCAACCAACAATGAGTCTCGTCCCTAAACAATCTTTGCGCTGGGCTTTAGAGCTCCAGGACTAACTGGTCCATCTCATGAGGCAATCACAGAGCCGTGTGCACTCATCTGCTTTCGTGGAGTCAGCATTTTAGGTCCTGGTGGTCCTTAGATCTGACATACTGCACATCCCAGACCAGATCCTTTTATTAATTGAAAATTGATATAAAGTTCAACATCTTCTGATGTTAAAATGTTCTGTCAATTCTTGATTTGAAGATTGCAAGAGCTGGAGAATTCCTCATTTTGCTGGATGTTTGTCATTAGAATTAATCACTTTCAGTATTATAAATGTTTACCATGTTTCTAGAATTTCTCTGGCTGAGATTCCAAGGCATTGCTTCTTTATACATCTTTCTCTAGGAGTTAAAAGACACGTTTCTATCAGGTATTTTCCCTAGATTAAAGTACTACCTAAAATCCTCTGTCTGGACAAGTGCTGTAGACCACAATTAGACTGGTCAGAATTGCTGCCTGACATTTTTCACATCGCAATTCAAACTAATCTGTGCAGAGTTCAGTGCACAATCCACGTGATACTTGATCCGAATTCTTCCGATGGAGGAACGACTGGAAAAAAATACGTTGCATTTTCTCAAATTCACTTCTGCTCCAAACTGCTTTTGGAGAAATCTCGGAAGGCTTTTTGTTTGTTTGTTTAATGCCTGACTTGCTGCTAGGAACTGACTATTTCAGCTCAGCAGTGGCTGTGACAGATGTCACCCAGCAGTGCTTCTCTGCCAGCAGTGGCCAAGTGTGATTCCCAAGGCCAAGTTTCTACTTTCAGTTCTTTAAAAACAAGGAAATGTGAATTCACTCACTGCAGCATTTCAAGAGGTTATATAGGAAAGTTGTGTTCAGCTGGTTCTTGTTTGAGGAAAATGCAAATTCAGGCTGCTGTTTGGCACTGGAAATGACAGTGGAATAACTAAAGGAGTAATTAATTCAGAGGTAGGAAGAAAAAGCAAAATATAGCACTCCATAGTTTTTATATATATATATATTTTTTTTTTTTTTTTTTTTTTAAATATGGCATGTGTTGCCATGATAACAAACCTTAATATTGTCAGTGTTTAGTTCTAGTATCCTTCTGTTAATGAACACACTTTGGATGTGATGGAAATGCTTTTATGCTCTTATCTGTTAGGAGTGTTACTAGGACAATCTTTGTCCTTTTTTGGAGTTATTTTCATAAAGGAGCATGTTGCAGCTGGTATCAGTGGGGGGTGGTCATGTAAGACAGGGATATGCAGCTGGAAGAGTCTTGTGAGTCCAGGTCCCTGGTATTTTCAGGAATTATAACAACTGTTACATTTTGCTGTATAGGCAGACCTTTTCCTACACTTATTTAGTTGTTGGGTCACAGCTCTTCATCTTCCAGGAGATAGTTTCCCCCCTAGATGACCTCTTTCTCTGGCAATTAGGAAATTACCCATATCAGCGAATCCGGCTACAGGTCTTGATAAGAGAAATATCTACCGCAAACTCAGCACTTTGGTAATGATTAGGGTTGGATTTATTCAGTTTTCAGGGTGTTGTACTTCAGTCTGCCATCCTGCAGTCCTTTTAGAAGGAGACCGTCTGTTTTGCTGCTCGTTGCACAGTGCATTATGGAAAATATCTGCCTATTTAATTCACCCTATAGTCCCATGTGGATACATTTATATTTGTCTGTGGGCCTCGGACATTTTAAAACAGGCAAATGTTGGGTGAGTCCCATATGACCTATTGAATAGCACGAGACACAGCCCTTGACCCTGGGATTCTTGCCTCAAAACCCTTTGTTGGTGGACCTGAGTGTATCTTAAAAGAAAATACGCACAACTCATCAAATCTCCGTGATTCTCCATAGAGTAGAAAAAATCCTTCACAGGTGTAAGCTGAATGCATAAATGTAGAGGACCTGATGCCAGTGAGGCACTTTTGGGTATCAGACTGACTTACTTGGTTACAAGAACTGAATTAGAAATCCTATAGGTATCTCAGAGGGCTTTGGAACATGTTAACAATCAGAGAAAATGTGACAGTGTGGGAAATTCTATGGTTATAAATATGTTCGTATGTATGTGTGTTGGGAAATACAATTTTTGCTCCTATAAGGTTGACACATTTTTGGCTGTCGGGTAGTTACTTTTCTCAGGCTAATTATTGCATATCCTGGGACTTAGGTCCATGGTCTTCTGGGAGAAATCTAAGAAACACATTAACTGCCTTTCTGGGTTCAATAAATATCTAGCCCTTCTCCCCTTTGGAGAATTTGTCAAGAAGATGAATCAGCTGATGGGGATGGTGAAAGAAACTGGAAATGGTCAAGTCTGAGTAATTTTTTATGAAGTTCTGTATTTGGCAAGCAAGGTAGCGGTCATCTCACCTGACTGCAGACACCTACATCTGAACCTGTTATTCTGGACTCCTTTCAGAATCACAGAATCATAGAATCGTTTTGATTGGAAAACATTTTAAGATCATCAAGTCCAGCTATTAACCTGGCACTGCGACGTCCACCTCTAACCCATGTCCCTAAGAACCTCATCTCTGTGTCTTTTCAACATCTCCAGGGATGGTGACTCCACCACTTCCATGAGCAGCCTGTTCCAATGCTTGACTCACTTCAATTTAGACCCACAGAGGATGAACAGATACTTTCAGGACATGATTCATCTGATGTTGTGGGACTGAGATAAATTATGGTTGTCTCACCTGAATGACTTAAAATGCACTAGGAAGATTAGTTCTGATGCAAGTAACTGTGTAGTATATAGAACCATAGAATCATAGAATTGTTTTGGTTGGAAAAGACCTTTAAGATTATTGAGTTTAACCATCATATGTGACCTGAAACAGATGAATTCCCCTCCAACCGAAGTGTTGCTTGCTGCCCCCTATTAGACAAGCTCGACATAAACCTCAAACATATGAACAGGAGCTAGAGTAACCACAAGACCTTGAAATGCATTATCTGGGGTTGCAAGGACAGCATCCAAAAGTGTGCATAATTAGGAAAAAAATCCCAGTCCTAACATGTAGATGAGCGTTGGGAAAAAACAAACACACAAACAAACAAAAAACCCCCCAAAAACCCATTAATTATATACTTTAACACTTACTGGTAAAATAATGGCTGTGGCTGTGAGCATGCACATGGAGACAACACTTACAAATGAATGAAAAGAGAACCTACTATTCATGTTCAAGCTAAGGACATACCCTGTATGCGAATATATGTACAGTCTCAAAAAATTCATTGTAAAAACAATTAAACCCATCATCAGTAATGCAAGGAAGAAAGGAAGATCATGTGATAATGAAAGATGTGACCCAATGTAGTTATCTTTGCTCCTACCATAAGCAGTACCAAAAAAACCCAAGAATTTAAATCTCATCAATAAGAACACCGTTGCACACCTGGGGTCTAAACATCTGGGAAGTGCTGTATTAGTGAAACTATCTCTGGGCTTACAGAGTGGATGAAAACCGAAAGCGCCAGCCACCTGCAATTTTAAATCGCTAATTTGGAAAGATGTGTCTGTGTCATCCCATTTCAAAAGCACCGCACAAGCTGCACAGTCATTGTTATTACTGTGATCCTAACACATTCGCATCTCGGCGTACAGGGATTTAGATACACACGGCGACTCTGTGTCTTAAGACGAGACTCTGCGCCCCTCAGAATGCTTTTAATTCCTACCCACTAGGGGTTATATTCCCTTCTTGATGTGCTAGGATTTATATCCGTAACTCCTGGTAATACTCATGGGAATTGCATGCATGAATCACCATTCAAGGAGATGAATTCTCACAACATTTAGTTTCTGGAGTTTTCTCATGTTTCTTGTCCGTCATGTTTCGTGTACTTATTAGCAAGCCCACAGTCTGTTGATAACTGTTAAAACCTATATATTTTCCGGGTGAAATGTTATTATTCTTAAGGTAGGAAATGCTTCCAAAGCAAGCTCTATTTTGTGGATGTTGATAATGTCATGGAAAGGAGCATCTAAGTAGTGTGTCACTTCCAAACAATCTGCAAAATTACATTCTGATCACCACCTGGACTTGCAGCTCTCGCCAAGACAAAAAGCAGGACTAAAGCCTGGTCAGGGGTGAATTGTCTGCCCTGAGAAAGTGTGGTCAGAATGTATGTACAAAATGGCTGTCAAAGCACCGAAGAAACCAGGCTCCATGCAGAATTGTTATAGTAACCTTAATTCAAATTACGCTTCTTAAGCTGAGTGCTCTATGTATCTGCGATTTTCTGAAACAAAATGGTTTGTACATACCAGTCAGCAGCTTGTCTTTGCTCCCAGGGAGCAGCGCGGTTGCACCTGGGAAGTTCTGGATGATGTAAAAAATACCCCCTTCCTCCCTGTCCCCCAAAGTCTTGTTAATCTAGTCCATGCCATTTCCATCCCGCGGATATGAAGCAAACCTCCTGCCTCGTAGTATATCAGTTCCAGCTTAGTGCCTTCCATCGGCTGAGCTCCTGTTCCCGAGCAAGCTCCGTGAGGTTGACCCAACACCATCTAACAACCTCATCAAATTGTTTTGATCCTGGAGACCACGCGGGTCTGCCTTCTCATGGCAAGCAGGTGGCAGGACTGCAGGGTGAAATGCTTAAAATGGACTAAATAAAGCTGCGTCTCCAAGATCTTTGTTCGTGGAGTCTCACAAAGATCAGCTCCTCTCACAACGTTTTTATTTTTCAACACCTCTGTGGAACCCAAAGATAAACTGATTAGGCAACATTGCTTTGAGTGCCAGCAGCTCACAGATAACACGCAGCCTTTCCTATTTGCCACCACGCAGAGCTGCGTCCTTCACATCAGGACAGCCTTATGAAGGAAGAAGAGCTCATTGAAGCTGAATCTTAGTGAGGCAGAGGTAATGCTGTTGCTTGGAGGAAAGGATTTCAAAGAGTATGTTGCAAAAGCACTGTCTTTTTTGTTGTTGTTGAAGGTGTCCATTCAGCTCAGTTGTCCCTGATGGTAATCTCTTCCATAGCAGTGTGTGCAAGTAATACCTTCTGCTGTCTCCTTCCAGTTAGAGACTCTGTCCTGTCTCCTCTGGGGGTGACCTCACCTTGTTCTTGCAGTATTTTGTCATTTTGGAGGGGAAGTGCAGCAGTGTGAGAGAAGTGTGCATAAGGCCAACAGCATTCAGAAAACTCTAGCTAGTAAGAAATGCCACCAGCTATGTCACTAATGATGCCAGCTGCTCAACTGCATCATACCTCCAGTCCTTCAAGTTGCTTTTCAGAGAATTTCAAATCCAGTTTGTTGACAAGGTCCAACAACCCCTGGGAAAAAGCTACTGGAAAAAGACATTCAAAGACCCCTGAGGGCTATCCTTAAGAATTTTGCTCTCCTGAATTTTGCTCCTTAAGAATTCGCTCCTCCTCCCTGTATAATAGGGGGAAGAGCCCCTGGGTGGGAGATACAACTTCTCTGAAAGCCAGTGCAAAGTCGTCTCCCTGAAGAAGAAATGAGTACCACAAACCTCACTCCCTTCTCCTCCAATTGTGTTCTTCAATCTCACTTTGGTTTGTACCTTTATCACACAAGGTAAGAATTATTTTTCTGAAGAAAACCCAACCAATGCAGCAAACCCCACTGAAAAGGAGCAAAAAGCAAACAGCTGTGGCCAGTGATGTGCACAGTGTGAGAACCAGAATAAGATGGGAATAGTATGTGAATGAAAATGGTCATGCATGTGCTTAGTGACTCAGTGCAAATACGGCATCTTAAGGTAGATACATACACACTACTCCACAGAGACCATACAGACACACTTTGTGCATGTTGCATGTAAAGTAGCTGAGTTGTGTTAAAGATTGGCTTGGTAACTCCAGTCATGCCAAAGGATTTTTCTATGAGCAGTTTTCCCTTTAAAATTATGCAGCAACCCCAAGCCTTCCCCTTGTTAGTGACAAAGGTGGAAGTATTATTGTTATCCTTAAGCTTCTCTGCCTGACAACAAAGTCATCCTGCATTTCTTTCTCTCTCCAAGTGAGGTTTTCTCAGAGTACCTGCAAGCAAGGATGACTCGGAAATTTCCTTGTACGTTAGATGAGGCTGCAAACAAAGATGAAGTGCTGTGACAAACGCATCCAAAGTTGGTGTTTGCCTTTCTCGGTGGCTCATTCTTACTTACAAACCTCCAGATTAACTGACCTGTGTGTCAAGTCAGGAAAAAGAGAATCAGATTTTATTCTGTCAAATGGAGAATCAGCACTAAGTAAGAGTTTAGAGAACTAACCAAAACATGTCTAATTATTTGGGCTTAGGATTTAACTTACTGGGGTTTTTTCTTTTTTCTTTTCTTCTCCCAGCCCCTGCCTGATACTTCAAGCACAAAACCCAGCAGGGAGATACGTAATGGAATTTAGAGGCAACCGATGTTCAAAGACCTCGCTTGGAATGGGTCTATGCTAATACCGAGGGTCTGTGCAAATTGGGTCAATATCCCACATACTCCGAAAGGGGCAACTTCATCAGGACGTGGTACAGGATTGTCTCATTAAGTGTTTCACAGGGATGCACCTTTGAGGCAAAGCCTCAAAGAGTATTTTTGGCTATAACTGACCCAGCCCTTGGCCAGAGCAGGATACATTCATCCCCCAGGAATCACCCAGCGTGTGTGTGTGGTCTCTGAGCTGGGCACGGGGAGGGCACATTCATCCCAATGTAACTGAGTTTAATTGCTGCTGCCTCCTGACTCTTTTATGAAAAGGAATTTGTGCTTAAAGGCTCAGAGCCTTTTCCTTGAACTTTCTTGCTCCAGATTGAGCTGATGTGACTCCCTTGTCCTTGATGGAATTACATTGGTGAATTGTTGGTCAGATGCAGATTTGAATCGGGCAATGAACCTCATCATGTTCCCTTCTTTGTATCCTCTGTGTATCCTCATGAAATATTAAGAATAGTTTTGCACACTTGAGTCTCATACAAAATATTCGCACAAAATGGAAATTTAAAGGAGTCATTATAAATAAAAAAAACCCACAGTTTTGCACAAAATCAGAGTAATGCTCTTTTTTTTTTCCTGAGGCAGAGAAAAAGATTTTCAGAAACAGAACTTTAAAAAGACATGGCACTGAGAGTGGGTAAAATAAGAACTATAATCCAAGCCCACCAGTCTTTCTGTTGAAATTGTGGGTGGAGGCATCATATTGACACATATTTCTGAAGCAAAAAATAGACCTCGCCAAGTGAGCATTGACACAACTAAAAGTTTGCTGGCTTGCAGAAGAGGTTGTTGTAAATCCCTGGAGGGAACTGGTGCTTGGTTACCCTGGATAAGAAAGCTGGTACCAAGCCATTAAAGAAACCTGTAGGTGCAACGCTGAGCACCTACAGCTGCAGACCCTGTTTGAATAAATTGAGGCATTAAATGCATCATAATCACAGTAAGCAATAAATGCAGGTAATTGTGGAAATAAGAGGCAAGGACAATGGGAATGGGTGAAGTGCTTGTTCATATGCAGAGCAAGGCCCAAACAAAGCATGCAATTAGTTTACAGTCACCGTTTACTGGATGTATTTGCCTTTTGATTGAAAAGGGAGTTGTAATTTTTCAGGGTGGTCCAGACAGTTTGTCCCATCCCCGAAAAAGTGGAAAAGCCAAACCTCAAAATCCCATATTTGGATTAGAGAAACTATGACAAGTTTTGTTGTGAAAATATAATAATTTGTGTGTCCTGCAGTTTGTCCTTTTCCTAGTTGTGTCAGCCGACCTCCTTCCCTCTGCCTGCACACATTGCTTCTT
Source organism: Streptopelia decaocto (assembly GCF_964273445.1). Taxonomy (NCBI): domain Eukaryota; kingdom Metazoa; phylum Chordata; class Aves; order Columbiformes; family Columbidae; genus Streptopelia; species Streptopelia decaocto. Next base: position 3,426,898 of record NC_138661.1, read on the forward strand.
TCATATTCTTAGATGACTATAATTATCTCACTGTAGAAAAATAATTGGCTTTTTCACTTCTTGCAGTAACGAGGCTCCACCATTCTCTTCTTTCCACGTTAGTTCACTGAGATTAGTAGACAAGTTTGCCTCCAAAGAGCAGTTCACAGAGGTGTCCATGCACCCTGCTGCCCCACAACACTTTCTCTCCATAATGTGGTTGAATCACCATCACTGGAGGTGCTTAAAAGATGCATAGATGAGGTTCTTAGAGACGTGGTTTAGTGTCAGTGTTGGGGTAATGGTTTGACTCAATGATATTGACTGTCTCTTCCAACCAAACTGATTCTCTGATTCTATGCAGAACAAGAAGAGGACAGTGTTACTTCTTGAGGGACAAATTTCAGATGAAATGGTCAAATAGCACTGACAGCCTTGGAAAAAGAGATACACATGTCTAGTGGGAGACCCATCGCGTGTGTTGACAGTGTGTTGGGCATTTGCAGGTTGGTGAGCAGCTTCTGTGTGAAGTAGTTGGTCTGATTGATGCCTATGAACTCAGTGCAGATTCCACCTAAATACTGTAAATGAACTTCAGGGAAAACAGTGTTTTTCTTTTTGATCAACCACATCGCTGGCAATATAATGAGCACAATTACCCTTGCTTGACTATGCAACATTATTCTGTTTTGCCAGTTAATTGCTGACGATGTTTTCAAGCTTATTAGAAGCAGACAATGTATTCACATATGTTTAATCAGAAATTTCTGGGAAAATTTAGAATAATATCTTAGGTATTTTATATAATTGGTCTTTTTTCTTCATTTTTTTTCTTTTACAAACATCAAAACCCAAGAAAGTCTACTCAGCATCCCGAAATGTTCCTGCCTTGGTACATGAATGAACATTTTATATTAGTTCTGTCAAATAACCATGTTTGCTATCTGAGGCCCAAATCTGCAAACTTCTGCATACCTGAGGATGCTTTTGCAGATTAATTCTTAATCAAGGTATCAAGAAAGAGTAAATTCTAATTACAGTAGTAGTTGTAGCAGCAGTAGGAGAAATATCACAGAATTACTGCAGCCTGGTTGTGGATTATTGTGCTTTTAAATGCACAGAAAAGAAAACCAACATTTTTTTCATCCTCAAAGAATTTTCAATCCAAGTTCAAGTTTAGAGCCACCAAATGGGTGAAAAGAAGAAAATACTGAAACAATGCAGATCAATATGAGAGGTAGTGTTCTGATCAAACCTACTGGCAAAGGCTTTGCCTTGAATATGTATAGGAGCTTCTATCATACAGTTCTGCTGTTCGTTAGTGTTGGGGACAAGATGACCTGAAAACATCCTGCCTACCAGGACTGCAGGAAATTCAATTTCCATTTGATCCATTGGGTGCTGGAATTGTCCATTCCCATTACCCGTACAACCACAGGGGGTGTCAATTGCAGGAAAAACTCTTGGAACCCGGAGTCAGGACTATGTTTGGATCACAAGATCAATAAGGCACAAGTAGGTCTTTGTTATATATTTGTGCCATGCATGAGGACCCAGGGTGACTCAAGAAACCTTGATGTAGAAGGTATGAAGAAAAAGCCTGGACAGGTCTGTGTTTTTAGGACGGGTGTCTCTGGCTCTGCTCTGTGTGTTCAGTCCCTCTTTCTACCTACTTGTCACCCTTCAGGGGAAGGAAGGAGCAGAGGCAGAGGGGTCTGTTGGCTGTAGCAGAGACTTCAAACTTTCACAAGGTCCATAATTTACCTTTAAATGGATGTCTAACTCCAGAAAATAACTACCTTGATGACTAAAACATCATTGTTCTAATCGACAAGAGACAAAATAGAATTCTGGACTGATGCTCAACAAAGTTTTAGCACATTTTTCTGTTTGGGTTCAAAAATCCTCCTGGCTTTGCTTAGGCAAGCCGATAAAGGTTGTGTGACACAAATACTGGGGGAAAGGAGAATAATTTTCATTTTATCTATTTTCCTCTGCCTTATCTTTACCATGTGATTAATTTCCAAGAGATCTTGGTGGGTGCTTGGTTCTGAAAGTGAACTGATGACTCTGGTAACCCACGAGTTTTGGCCGTTCTTCCCAGCAAAGCTGAAAGACTATTGCTTCAGCCTTGCTGAATGGGGTATCATTTCCTACATGGTTTGAATCCTCCTGATGTGGAGAGATCTGTAGGATCCTGAGTACATCCCAATCCCATTGGATTTGGTGGGAGATGGAGTTGTTCATCTCTCAGCAGCATGGAACATGTAAGCATGAACTTCATAGTGATAATCATGAAACTGAACATAGTTTTGATCGCAAGTGTAAGGGGGAGCTAAACGTAGTTTCTTCTAATCTCTTGGGATCTGGGAATTTATCTCTCTGCTTAATTGAATGAATGGGAAATTAGATAAAACTTTGCAGAGTAAATCTTTTAGCAAATGTGATACCCAAGTAAAAAATTTTTAGCAGACTCTACATTTTCACAGCTGCTCCTTTGTTTTGTGGAAGTGTATTTTGAATGTAAGTCCTGCTTACATTGCATTCCTATTAATTCTATTGTACATATTAAATGTCCTCTTTGTAGTGTGTAAAACCAGAAGGGAGACTAAAAACAAATAGCATGTGTTTCAAAAGTTTTATGGAAGATGGCACCAGTATTTTCTGAATGGCTCCATGAGACCAAGGCACTGCTCTCTGATAATCGTGCTACTGTTCAAGGCCAAAACTAGAACCTAAAATTAAGTAGGAAATAATGGAAGAGAAGAGAGGAAATATGCTACTTGGCCTTGCAAGAGACAAAAACCAAAACAAACCAAAACCAAAACAAAAAGGGAAAAAATCAACCAAACAGTCGCCACCTCCTACCCTGCTAGAAAACCCCAAAATCAACCAACCAACCAACAAAACCCCAAAACCAAACATATAGAGAAGACTCAACAAAATTTTGCTTGCTTCTCTACCAGCCTGCTTGCATCTGTGACAATATAAGACCCATTTGCTCTCACTGGCTAAGAGGTAAAAGTGATTTTTCTTTTATTTCAGCAAATCCTGTAAGTCACCATGAGTGACATCAGTGTCACATGCCATCACCCACAGCACGGTGATGTCTCACGCACATGTGCTGTGTGAGGTACCAAGAGGTACCTCTGCTCCCCTTTTGTAATATGAGGCGGAGTTCTGAGAATTGGTCTGCAGGGAGTTTTTCTTCTTCTTTTAGATTTGTCTTTTAACTCAGTGGACTCCAAGAAATAGGTTTGCAGGAGTCTGTCCAAACCAGCTATCCTGAGGTCTTCCTTCTCAGGAGGCTTTCCACAGTCAATGCACACCTGGGGGGGTTCATGGGCTGCTTCTGTGGTGGGACTGCTTGTGAGCATCTCCAAGGTTGTTTTCACATTCTCTCTCATGTCAGGACATGAGTTTGCACTTCCAATCTTGTAACAGAGGAAGGACCATGGCATGTGAGCTTCAGGTTACTCCATGAGTGACATGGACCAGTTGACTGGAAGATGCCAACACAGAGTCGCTTTAAGCAAGGATGATACATCCAGCTGTCCTAGAGTCAATGCCTAGGTAGCTGGGTGATACCCAAACCCTTCTGGAAAGTCCTGGCCAAGGGAAAGAAGACGTGGCCATAGTGTCCCACACATTGTAGTCATCCCTGCCTGTCCTGAGGGACCAAAAGCAGCTGGCAAAATTTGAGGCATCTGTCAGGTTATTTAATTCTGTGTTAGAAAGGCTGATTAATAAACAGCAGGTTGGAAAGAAAATACCCTCTTCTGAGTTGCAGCATGTTTTCTTTGGTTGCAGCTGTGTCTCCAGGTCTTTGCTTACCAAAACAAATGGTTGAATCCATGCATCGTAGCTGCTACGGCAGGAGAATAGCCAGCAACAGAACAAGACCCAGTGAGGAAGAGGATGGACTTAGCAAAGGCATAGGGAACAGGACTGAGGAAGAGAAGAGGCACTTTGCCAGACAGGGGAGAAGCAGAACTTACCACCTGCTACCACAGATGTAATTAAATTGCACTCCAGAAATGGATAGTCCATACCCAAGTGAGGCAAAACCGATCTCGTACAGATCTGTTCCAACCTGGAGAGTTATTACATCTCTCTGTTTCTAATTACACTGTTACCCAGTATGAAGCCAACTCCAAAGGCAGAACCTGTGTCACTAAAGAACATTTTCTTTGTGGAAACAATGATTAGTGAAGGCAATTATTTCTCATGAGAAATTTTGGAAATAGTTAATTTTCCTATCTCACGCTCCTATAATTTGGACAAAATAAAAAGCAGAGTGGAGAAACTTCGAAAACTAAAGCTGTGATTTTTTTTTTTTTTTTTTTTTTTAGGATAAGTATTCAGCTTGACGTAATAAAACTTCTACCAAAAAATGGCATTTTTAGAAGAACGGAAATATTGTGGGGTTTTTCCATAAGTAACTGTAAAACATTAAAAGAAATGGAAGGCACCACCAAAAATTTCATATCTGTCCAAAAAGTAATTTTTTTTGATAGAGACATTTTGATTAAGAAGTTGAAACATCCATGGTGGTGAAACTAATGGCACTTAACTACTGCCCACCTCCTTCAGAAAACCTGTATCTCCAGGACCTGGGACAATAACATTAACTGTTCAGGTAAGATCATGCTGCTTTGTCAGTTACATCTGGACCATCTATGCAAGTGAAGACCACACAATCATCAGAATCAGCTGGTTATAAACCCTTTGAAAAGCATGGAGGATGTTGGTCTCTTCTCCCAAGTAGCAAGTGATAGGACAAGAGGAAATGGCCTCAGGTTGCACCAGGGAAGGTTCAGATGGGACATTAGGAAACATTTCTTCACAGAGATGGTTATCAGGCATTGGAACAGGCTGCCTGGGGAAGTGGTTGAGTCACCATGCCTGGGGGTATTTAGAAAATGCAGGAATGAGGCTCTTAGGGACATTGGTTAGTGCTAAAGTTAGGTTATGGTTGGACTCAGTGATCTTGAGGGTCTCTTCCAACCAAAATGATTCTATGACTCTATCCTGTCATTGGGCACCGCTGAAAAGAGTCTGGTCCATCCTCTTGACACCCGCCCTTGACGTATTTATCAGCATAAATAAGATCCCTGTCAGCCTTCTCCAGGCTGGACAGAGCCATCTCTCTCAGCCTTTCCTTGTAACAAAGACACTCCAGACCCCTAATTTCCTGCCCTGATGTCCCTTGCACAGCACCACCACGCCATAGCCCCAGGTCCCAACCCCAGCCTGACAGCCAGCGAGAAGGTCCTGTCCACAGGGGAACTCAAAGGGACAAGGGTGCCCCAGCTTTGCCTCTGATGACAATGGCAGCCCCTCTTCTTCTTCCTCCCTCTGTCCCCATCGGCAATATCGGTGCAGATCAGGGTGGCAGGGCAAGGACGCGTTGGTGGCATCAGGCGGTGACGAGGTGTTTTTGCAAAGTGCTGAGCGCGGTGATTTCTCACTGCCTGCCTTGCCACCAAGGGCAGCCTTCTGGCTGGCATTGTTCTGCTCCTTAATCTCAGTCATGTGCTCTTTGGCATCCCGATTCACGGTCATGAGCATCCAGCACTTTGATATTTATTCTGTGTCACTCGATCAGTTTGGGGGCGGGGGGGCAGCTCTTTCCTCCCCACCCCATTTTCTGTTTGGTGGTGTGGTGGCAAATAGGCTGGATACAAGGAGCCAATCACAAAATTGCTACTGGGAGGAAAGGAGGACAAATAAATAAACCCAAACCCAGAGAGTAACTTATACAGCTATATTTTATTTAATGGATGTGGATAAGCCCCCACTCGGCGCAGGTACCCCTGTGCCCTGCAGATGCTCCACTCCCCGAGGGATGCTCGTGGGGTCCACCCCATCCCTCGGACAAAAACTTTCGCTGTCATATCACAGGACACGGTAATCTCCTGTATCCCGTCTCTGTAACCCAGAAGCCGCCTCCCCCTCATATTTTACATATTCCCTAAATTCGCTTGGAAAGGGGGCAGGAGAGGAGATAACGGCGGTGAGTTGAGCCGAGTGGGAACTGCTGACTGACAAAGTGTGTAGTGCAGTACGGGTGCTTTCTGGCTCTCTAATTATCCTTTTCCTTCTTGACTCCAGTATCACATGTAGCCATGTGTAGAATCATAAAATAATTATGCAGTGTACAAGCTTTCTGGGAGCATGTACCACTGTTTTCCTAATTCTTTATCGCTCCCATTGATCGTGGCGTGTGTGCATTGATCCAAGTCGGCCATCTGGTTGGGGAAGATAAGCGTGCGAGTGTCTTTGCATTGCACTGTCACTCAGGGAGGGGGGTACATTTTGGCTGTAGGGAATTACAGGGGCAGGATTAGCCCTCTTCCTAGGAGTAAACTGAATTTTAAATGTAGTGTTGCAGCTGCATGGACCATGTTGCTAACTTCTGGTTTTGCCCATAGACTGGGTAGATTTTTTATTATTATTATTATTATTGTTATTATTTCCTTCTCTTTCCTGCTCAAACTGTACTTGGAGATAGAGATATGGCTTGCATTAAATGGAGGGGAGAGAAGGGAAAAGGAGGAATGTCCTTCTCTATACATACTAGACTTGTGAGTGGCTGCTGTGTTACAGGATTTCGAAATGGCAAAACCAGCTTTTAAAGGCAGGCGAGAACCTCCTCGATTGAATGCATTTCACAATAAGAATCATTGGTCCAAAACAGAAAAGAAAAAAAAAAAGATGAAGTTATCAGCCTATGACACGAAATTAAAGAGTGGGTATGAATCAGCTCTCTTAACTTTGGTTAATCAAGACAAACAACCCTAATCACACGTTAGCGGGATGTGTGTGTTTAATAATCAGCAACGAAACAATGGAGTTTTTTTTTATAAAATCATTTATTTTTTCTTGCCTGCCAGCTTTTCCCCTAACAATGGGTATACCCTGCAATTGCTTGAACTTAGCTGCAATATTTTGCCAAAATGGCCATTGTGCATGTGTGTGTGTGTGTGTGTGTGTGTGTGTGCGCTCACACCCCTGGTCGTCCTTTTGTCGAACGTGACGGTGGCCATTGTTGTCTCATATTCTGCGAACGTATGGAAGGTGCCTCAAAAGCCTTTCCTCTAAAATTGAACAATTCTGTCAAAAAAGATTAGTTCTATTTTGTCTGCTGCTTGCTGACTATTCATGAATGTAAAGAGAGAGGGCTTGGGTGTCATACTAAGTTGCTAAGGTGGCTGGCTTTCGGCTATTGACTTGAGGATACCAAACCAGAGCCTACAAAAGAGCAGCCAGAAGGAGAGGAGAGAACTGGTCTGCCATGTGTTTCAGCTATACCTTCTTTAGCTGCCCATTTATTTCTTTTGTTGCCACAACTTTTATTGTCATACAGTTGAAAAAAATGTTAGACACAGGCTTCAGGCTGCACCAAGCAGAAAAAAGGATTAGCATATCACTAGGATCATCTTACACTGAACCAAATTCTTTTCAGGATGTATAATTAGTGAATACAGTCTCCCCCCTCCCTCCTTTTTTTTTGAGTGGGTTTGGGGGAGAGGCTCTGGATAGGCAAAATTAGCTCAGATCTCTGGGTAGGAAAGAAGAAAGGAAAAGAAAAACTTCCCTAGTTTCAGTGAGGATTTTTTACAGCCTATTTCCTCATCTTCTCTTCCTGCATCACATTGAAAAAGCTTTTTGCACATTCACAAAGTGTGGAAGTTGCTTGTTAAGAAAAACTTTTGTTATTGTTGTTGTTTTCTGGGGTGTTTTTTTGTACAAGAGTATGCACAATCACCTTCCTTCTCCCTCTGACAAGGACTCAGCATCAGATCTGAGCCTGGAGGATGTTTTACTTTCTTTCTCCCCATATGTGCCATCTGGGAACTGCACAATTCTCTGTGCACTGCAATAACACAATGCTGTTTCTCCTAATGCTTGGATCTGCACGACTCGGTCGTAAAACTGGGGCTACTACTTAACTGTAACTACTTAACTGTAACTTGCAATGGTATTTGCATTTTTAAAGCAGAAGGAGAAGGCTGGATGGAAGAATTAATGGTCTATTTTTTAAAGGGACACTTTCAGTGATGACAGGAATACACACGAACCAAGCAGCCAGACTGGGTGTTTAACATGTTCCTTGTCTATACAGAAAGCAGAAGAGGTCCCAAATTTGGCTGATATTGATGGAAAACGTAGCCTTTGCCAATTACCCAGATAATTCAACTCATAAAAATCTTTGATCCAAATTACATTTGCATCACGGTGTGCTTGCAAAATGTGCCACTGTGTTGCTCTACCTGGGGTAGAAGCCTTGTTCTGCATGAGCATCAGGGTAAAGTGACTTGCAGCACCCATATCAAAGATCCCATCCATGTCCTAAAAATCTTTGGCCCTAAAAATCTTTGATCCAAATTACATTTGCATCATGGTGTGCTTGCAAAATGTGCCACTGTGTTGCTCTACCTGGGGTAGAAGCCTCGTTCTGCACGAGCATCAGGGTGAAGTGACTTGCAGCACCCATGTCAGAGCTCCCATCCATGTCCTCGAACACGCCACCTCCAAAACTCAGCTGCACCTTCACCCTGAAAGAGTCGGGTGTGTGGGAAGAGGCCATCTGAGCACCGTGTTTCCTGCAAAATTCAAAAGCAGAATTACCCTGGGAAGGAAACAAGAGCTTCTTTTTCAGCTCAATGGCTGGTAATTTTGCTGCGTTTAATCACACCGCACATTTGACATCATTGCCTTTTCAAACTGTTCAAACCAATTGTTCCACCAAAGTAGCAATTGGACGTGAATATTCAGAAGCTGCTCTGGGGTGCTCAGTGGTAATTGGTCACATCACTCACATGGTCTCGTTCCCATTCTGATGAGAAGAGGGTAGAAATTTGCTTCACGCGGATACTTAAACACCCACACATAAAAATCTCATTTAGCACAACTATATTTTTTTTCCTGGGGGTTACTACAGCCGCTTGAACGCTTATAGTTGGAGGGCACAGAAGGGGAACAAATGAAAGGAGAAGTCAATTAATATGTTGAATGCAGACATGTAAAAATGTTTCTTTCTTCACCCAGTTCGGCCCCCGCTGTTGGCTCTGCTGATATGCATGATTTTTGTTGGTTGGGTGTGATGCAGTATAGCATGGCCAGGTGAAAGGGAGCAAGTTTAGGTGAAGATCCCAACTGCAGCTGTACCGATGTTTCCAGGGACCCAGAGCTCATACTGGGAGGTGGTTGTGACAACCCATATGCAGAGTTCAAGAGAGCGAGCATGAATAACGAGCATCCCTCAGCGTCTGTGTAACTCATACACCATGGGGCTAAGAAAAAAGTGCTGAAGAGCCAAGAAATATTTGGGGAGAAATTATCTGAATCGTTTAGGGAAATTACACCAGCTATTTTACGACTGGTGGGTCACTCGTAGAGCGGGCGTCTATTGTCCAAGTGGATCTCCTCTTGACTTCAAAGAGGGGATTTTTGGTGAGGGATGTCTGCGGAGCGGATCGTCGTGTAAAGCAGCCATGTCAGGCGCTGGGGCTTGTGATCTTCTTTATTATGCTCTGATACACTGAAGAGCGTGTGAAATTATGAACGGGGGGGGTGACTTAAAAGCTCCTGTTTATTTAGAGTGCAAAATAGAAAGCCCGGTGTTCCTTATTCATAAGGAATGACTCCTAATGGACATATTTTATTAGGAAGTACAAGATAACTCCAGATGGCCAGAGGAATCCACGGGTGTTGTTTTTAGAGAATGATAAAGGTTTGTGGGTAACACGAACACGTAAGAAGTAGTTCATCTCACTCAACTCAAATGTCCTCCTTCCTTCTCCTTCCAGTAAAACTTAACTAAAGAAGAAGAAAAAGTAAATTAAAATCAGACAAAATTAAGGACAGAACAGCAAATGTCAAGATGATTATAATGTACCTCCTGTAATTTTGCAATCACACTAAAAATGCAGTTAACTTGCAAATGACCTGATTTACCAATACCTGGGCTTGGCTCCTTGGTAGCACATGATAAAAGCACATTACCCCAGTCACCTTGGGGTGGTTTGGTTGGAGCTGGAGCTGTGTGTGTGTCAGTGCTAGAGCAGCCTGTGTACCTCTCCGAAGCTTGCAGGATATATTTTCTGTAAATAAATGCTGTTTAATAAGTATTCCATGTGCATTTGCCATTAGCCTGATGCTATAGAGCTGTGCGGACCCAACCTTGATTTATAAAGCTGTTAAAATGTTTGACCTTGTTTAAATAAAAGCCTCAAGGTTAATTACAACAAGCATTCTATATACACACTCTCTGCTTTGGTCGTCCTGATTTGTGGGAGGAAAGGGTAATAAATTCTCATCTTTTAAAAGTGACTGCAATGCCAAAGTTTGAGAGTTTCCTTTTCTGCCATTTTCATGTTTTAACACACTTTGATATGCGATATATTGAGTGAAGATGAGCTGCCTCTTCCTAGGGAGCACTAGAAACTTGATATTTTTACTTAAAGTATAATAAGCAGCATGTGAGAATGGGGTGAAACAAAAAAAAAAAGGTTGTTTGGAATAAAGAATCGAAGCTTTGCTTCTGGATAGGATGTATCCATAATGAAATAAACAAAGGGACTGTTTGTTGGGTTTGGGGTTTTTTTTTCCTTATTGCACTGAAAACAAATTTTACAAAATAAAAACCAATTTAAGTTTCTTTAAAAGAACTGGGAAATATTGAGGAAAGTTAATTGAAGCACATTCAAATTACAATAAACACATACAGGCACAATTATCTTCTTTTGACTAGTATGTGGCTTAGAGATGTTTTTATCTTTTGTTTATTGCACTATTAAAAATATGGAGAGGCGTCAAGGAAGGGTAGATAGCCACCATATGGAATGACATATTTTCCCTATTTATATTTAAATAACTATCTATGAGAAATTATGCACAAATCATGCCATAATTCTCAACTGAAATGACTGTTTAGAAAATAAAAATTCTGAGGCACAATATTCTTTTCATATTAAATTGCCCATTTTCTGTACATCATATATGTTTGTACAATACAAAAAAACCTGCTGCATTACAGCCCAATACAATTTGTTCACAATGCTAATGAAGATGGATAGAGGACATTGTAATATACTGTAGTCATTCATAAACAGTGTGGGAAAACAAGACAAACAGGCTCAGAAAGCTGGAGCATAATTTTTTGTTCCCATTTTCAGAGTGAATAGTGGTAATTTTAATAACCTGCTGGTTCGACAGATTTAATGATGCCGATTAACTTTTATTGCTTGATTCATGCCACGCTCACATTTGGGGTGAATATTTGCGCTTGCAAAGTTTGAGTGGCTGGTTTTAGGCAGCTAAAAAGAAGCTCCTAATACCCCACAGAGAACTTGGCATGGCTGAAATCCTTGTGTTTGGGATGTGACCCTCTGAAGAGACACATTTTGAGCCTGTGTCTCACTTTACAATAGAATCATAGAATAGTTTGGGTTGGGATGGACCTTCAAAGGTCCTCTAGTCCAACACCCCTGCAATGAACAGGGACAAAAGAGCCACCCCCTTTTGTTTACCAATGGAGGGTCTGTCTGCCCACCTAAAAGCTCCTGGACCAAGCAGGAATATTGACTCTGGCTTCACTTGGAGGCAGAAATACGACATGATGTCTCTCATTGCAAGTTCTGATTATTTGGGACTAAGCTGAGAAAGCCGAGATCATTTTCACTTGTGACAAAGCCCAAAGGAGGAAATATTTTATCAGCAAAATATCCAGCTTCAATCTCTACCTTCCTTGAAAACCAAAACTATGAAATCTTTTGACTTTCTAAAATAGGAGTGAAAACTCCCACATTAGCTGGTGTGTCAGGTTTCTTGCATGCTCAATACACATCGAATTTTGTTTGTCTGTTTCCCTGATAATTCTAATAATTTTATGTTTTATAATTCATTCAACACCTTTTACCCAAGTCCTTAACCTAACAGGTTTTAATCAGCTGTCTCTTTTCACCTCTAAGAGATGGAGAGGTAGAAATCACCACTCACCAAAATGAGCCCTTCCTCCTGTTAAGATGCAAAACTGTGAGTGGGCAGGTCACGCTGAGACGCACCATTTCAGGAGAAGGCTGAAAACTGCTGTACACACTGAAAATGGGAACGTTAAATATCTGCAGCATCTGCTTCTCCCTAGATAGCCACTTAAAAGCTCGTGCCTGATCTGACAGACAGCAGCACACAAACTAAAAAGTTTCTTCCAATTTTAGTGGACTTTAGTTTTTCTGGCATAATTTTAAATGGACATTCAGGACCCAAGCACACACGTTTAGCTCAGTACGTAAAAGGGGTCGATAAGAAAGATGGGGACAGACTTTTTAGCAGGGCCTGTTGTGATAGGACAAGGGGTGATGGTTTAAACTAAAGGAGGGAGATTCAGGCTGGACATGAGGAAGAAGTTGTTGTCCCTGAGGGTGGTGAGAGCCTGGCCCAGGTTGGCCAGAGAGGTGGTGGCTGAACCATCCCTGGAGACATCCCAGGCCAGGCTGGACGGGGCTCTGAGCACCCTGAGCTGGTGAAGATGTCCCTGCTCATGGCAGAGGGGGCACTGGATGGGCTTGGAAGGTCCCTTCAACCCAAACTGTTCTATGCTTCTGTGATCATTTGCAAAATACCAGCCTACTTGGCCCATCTTGCTAATTCAGTTGTGCCTCCTTGTTTTGTCTAGACAGGCTTTAGGGACTCCCCTCCAACCATAGATCTGCAGGTGACCTGGGGCCCCCTCCCCATCAGGGCATCCTGCTCAGCATCGTGCAGGATCGTGCCTTGCAAACTGATTTACTCAAGGCATTTTATCTGTCTGTATAAGTGTGTGTGTGTATACATATATATATATATATATCTGTATATATGGGGGAGTTGGTAGGCCTGCTGTGAGATTAATATGGTGAGTTATTTATTTATTTTAGAGAACACTCTTCCAGGAAACATTCAGGTGTATCACAGATGGGGAAAAACAAAAAACAGAGAGTTTGATCTGAGTTTTATGCCTTGTTTCTTTTTAAAAATTGATTAAATCCCCTCTTTGATGCTGTCCTAGACTGAAAGGCTCAGTTGCTGCGTAAACGCCACTTTGTTTCTAAGGGGTGTTTCTGGTTGGTATTTTGGGAATTATAAGGATTCCTTAGTATGTTAGAACTAGGGAAAAGAGCTTTCAGTCTAGTAAATAGTGGCCTTCATGGAGCGCTGCTGTCTGTCTCACTGTTTTGGCAAAATACATCACTGTGGAACCAGTACTGCTGATAAAGGTGCCTGCTCCATGCTAAACTCTTAGTTTTCATCCTTTCGTTGTGCTTCCAACTCTTATTTATCTAATTCATGTCCTGCCTCTTCATCTCTTCACATCAACTTGACTGTGAAGTCAGAGGGAGGCTGGAATCATAGTGTAATGGTCATATGAAGAGCTGCAAGGAGGTCTTGTCTAGGGCACAAGGGTATGTTTGGATTGTGGCAGCACACCAGAAGATGGGACGTGTGTTCTTGTGTGCCATCAGCCAACACCGCACCCAACAGCCATCTCTTCACATGGTGTGGGTATATGGCACCATATTACTGAGCATTATACAGAAAGGTCTACGGAATAATTGATTTCTGCTACCAATAGCTTGTTACTGGCATCACCACAGCTGTTCCCAATTTCCACCTGCAAAAGTACCTCACAACCTTCTTTCCCCCCACATCTAATTAGCAGTTAGCAACAGCATCACTGTAACCATGGTGGTCTAAAGCTATACATGAAACAAGGCTGGCACGGAGGAACAGCACCATTTAATGGAGCTACTGGCACCAGTTTCCATTTCAAAAAGCTGCTGTGAAACACCGTAGCACTTGTTTAAGTAAAGAGCAAAAAAGTTCAGCCACAAGCCTTCTTATCTTATTTTTTATTTTGTATTTAATTTATATTATTTTATTTAATTAATTTATTTATTAATGTAATTTCTGTTTCAACAGAACCCTGAATCTTGTCTGAATAACTAATTTACTGGGGAAAACAAGATTTGGTTGAAAACTATGACCCAAACCTGTACCAAAGTTGGGCAAAAGAACTGCCAAACATTTGCCCAGAGGTCAACATACCGCAATAACCCTCTGTGTTCATTTGCCCTTAATGGCACTGAATATCAGAGCTGGAGAAGTGAAGTGTGGACAGTCCAGAGCTGTGGCATGATGAGGCTCCTGCCATGCAGGTGGCTGCAGGCTGGTACCTGATGCTGTGTTTCTGGCACACCCAAGTGTCTCCCACTCCATATCTCTTTTCCTTCCTTCTCCCACATTCCCTGATAATGTCCATGGGGATCCCTCCCAGCACTAGTGGATGCATAGTTTGGGTGCAGCCTGAACAAGTCGAAGGATGGGATCAACTCATTGTCTGCTCTGCTCCTCATCCCTCTCTTCTCCTCCCTGTTCTTTGGTTTCTCCTGGGGACAAGCAGTAGAGAAAAAGACACTTTACATCACAGCAGAAGCCCAGTTTAGCACTCATGGTTTATCTAACAATGGACCTTCAGTACTAGCTCTGATTTGCTTGGTCTGTTGCCTTTGATGGTCTTTGGGCCAGGTGTGAAGGGACATTGTTTTGAGCCTCAGTCTTTGCCTTTTGCTTCTGGTTTCTCCTCTGCTTTCTGACAAGGGAGCTGGTGAGGACAATTTGGGTGGGAGATGCTGATGTAACAGCTTCTGCTCTCCACCATAGGAAGGATACAGCAGGAGGATCTGTAGCATGTTTCTCTTCAGTTCTTTGCTAGATGCACACTCTGGCTGAGGTTGGGAAAAGCACATGGGAGCCAATTGGTGTTGGCATGGCACTGCCATTATGAGTTTTCAAAGTCGTATTTTCTAAACAACTCCAGGTAAAGAGTTATCCACATCCTCTTTTGGGTTGCAGCCATCTGCCATCACTTTGACTACGCTTCTTCCAGGGGGAGGAGATAAGTTTGGGTGCCATTCAGGCAGCGGGGTGCAAAGGGGCTTCCTTGGCCACTGCCTCTGAGTTTAGAAACATTGTGGGGAGATCAGCCCTGCAATCTACACACCCGATCTCCATCCCAACCCTGCCAGCGAGAGACAAGCTTTATGGGGTTTACTTAGCAATTTATTTTGTTTAGCAATTACCATTTACTTCTCTGCCCCCGGGTAAATTTTCTCTTTTTGTCCATGGCACTGTTAGGGAAGGACCCGGGTGCACTGTTCCCTGAACAAAATTAAATCCAAGAATCTTCCCTATGGGGCACAGAGCATCGTGTTGACCTGTGTTTGGGCAGTGCTGAGCAGGAGGGAGCCCTGACCTCCGAGACAGTCAATACAAATAAATAATATGAAGCCCTGGAATGACTCATTTGTGAGGAACACACCTGCATAACCCATCCCACAGCTGTAGGGCTGGAAAGGCAAATAAAACAGCTGTAACCCAAGCCTGGAGGGTGCTGGGGACTCAGGGGAGGGAGGTGGGTCTTTCAAATCGCTGTAACCCAAGGAAGAAAATCATCAGCCTATAGCCTTTCACAGCATTTGATGACAAAATGGTTTGTGGCTTAGCCATTGTTTAAAGGCCATTCCTCAAATTCCTTGTTTACTGTCAGCAGGGTGAGTTGTGGACTCTGTGACTTTAGCTGTTAATGGGCCTAAACTCTTCTGCCAACAGATTAAGCTTTGCTGAAATGTTAAGAAAATTGGCCCAAACAGAGATAGGGAGGATTCTTGTTTGGCTGCTGTTTCATTTGCATGAGAATCATTGTCTGCAGACAATAGCATTTCCATATCACCCAAAGAGTGGGCAATTGGGTGAAACTCATTCAATTTCTGTTAAATGACAGAAATTGTTTGTTTGTTTGTTTGTTTCTAGGGAGAAGGAAAAATGCTCATTTTCAGCTGCAAGGATGACTATATCAGAAGTGAAATCCAACCCTCAAATACCTCCAGCTGGTGATGAACTGGCAGCTAATAAGTTGGGATGACAGTGAAAGAAAACAAGACTATTAAGCTGTAAGTGTGTTTAGAACAATTACTGTCTGTGGGAGAAGAGGAATAAGAAAATTAGTCTGTTTGGGGAAGGTGAGGAACAAGTTAGTTTTTTGAAAAAGTGAAATGTATTTTTTTGCTGTGACTTGTGCTACTGAATTTTCCAAGCGATCCGTATCTTTGTCTTGTTTCCATATAAATGCTACCCTAACAGGTGCTGAACTTCTCTGGGTTTTAGTGTTCAGGAGAGAGTCAATTTGATGCTCAGATGACATATAATCCTTCTGTTTCCCTCTCTATTGTTAAAAAGAATGGCCTGGATCCTACAATTATTATTTGAATTATAGCAGCACCTGGAGTCATCAACCAAGATTGCAGTCCCCTTGCAGGAGGCATCAGCCAGGAAAATGGCAAGGTGGTTCCCCAATGAGCTCCTCCTTCCTGTGGGCATGGTCAGCAGAGATGGGGACAGAGAGTGGTGTCTTGGGGCCACCATCAAGTCTGGGGCACAGGGAAGAAAGGTTGTGTGCTGCCCTAATCCCAGGCACATCTGTGACCCAGGTGAGTGAGTTTGGCCAGGCATGACTCCATGCTCAAAGCCAACATCTACTGCAAATTGGTGTAAGGCAGGATGGACCAGCTCAATACCTTAGAGGCTATTTTCTGTCTTTATTGCTGATTAGTGCCATGAGATTTAATTCAAGCACTGTTCGACATTTTCTTGCTTCGGGAGATCCTGCTGTTTTCTTTTTTGCTTTTTCTTTTCTTTTTTTTTTTTTTTTAATTCTAGACCTAATACCTTTGGCCATCACTGCTGTTATTGGCAGTTACCTGTGGCTGCTTTAAATGCCACCGGAGGCAAGAGGATGTTTACATTTCCCCAATTACATTGTCTTTGAATGGTTCTAAACTTGACTTTGATTAAACACGCTAATAACAAGAGAGGTTCTTTTTTTTTTATGAATGTCACTTGCTTGAGTTGAAAAGACATGCTCTTAATACTTGCTTTTCATCTAAATCAAGAAAGCAACACTAAGCAAAAAAGTATTTAACTGTAGCATATAGGATTGTAAAGATGGTAATCAGGGACACTGGTAATTGAAGCTTTTGGGGGAGAACCTTTCTTCTGAATCCTTCAGTCTGTTTAATAGGATAAAATTAGCTTGAGTGGCTTGGTGTTTGAAGAGGTTATGATATAATTGGAGCTGCCTCCTGGGTTTGCTGCTGGACAAGGCGATCAGGTGGAGACATGGGAGGGCATGGGAACCTCTGAAGTACAAGACTCAGCTTCTGCCATACTAATTAGCCTAAATTAGCTATGCCAGTTTTCTGCTTGCTTTTGAATTTCCCTGATAATGCTTTTATCAGGAGTGTAAGAAAAGGAATATGAAAACGCGCACAAAGTTCACTGCAGAATGGCAGAAGCGGTGGCAACTGCCGACGTAAGTCTCAGGCTTATTGCTGCAAGCTTCAAAAAAACAGGGGGAAAATAAAAAAAGATTGAATAGCATTAGGAAATAACAAATGGATATCAAGTGCAACCCCTAGGGACTTAGAAAGTACTATGGCTTGCGCTCTTGAACACGAAAGTTTACAAAGCATCTATAAGAAATTGATTATCTTGAGGATTATATACATATTATTTTGAGGCAAACCCCCTTCCCCACAAAAACCAGCTCTGCTCTTAAGTGTTTAACCCAAGGTGGAGGAGACGATCATGCCCAAGGCACAACCAGCTCAGGCATCTTGGTTTGTGCTCCATCATCCACAGGGCCCAGGAGAGGCTATTTGTATTTTGTTAGCTGCTGCTATTTTTTAATTTTCACTTCCAACCCAAATTAATCAACTTTAACCATGCAAAGAGATTTGTGGCACATTCAGTATAGCTTGCACAAATCTGTTTTAATTTAAAATGTGCAAGGGGGAAAGAAAATAAGGAGGGGGTTTTGTTTTCCTCTCTTTCCTGGAAGGGATGGCTTCTGTTGCCAGTGGATGAAGCAAGTCAGGAGAGGACTTCAACTTTCAAAGGCATGTTCGGATGCACTTTCACAGATAATGCAGCTCCATCCCTGGGAGAGATGTGAGACTATAGAGAGACACAGATTTTTTTCCTTCCCAAGTAGCATCAGCTTCGATTTTGAGACAGCTATTTGCGGCCAGAATTGGGCCTCTAATTGCACGTACAGACATTAGACACTGCAGGAACAAGCCTCACATCATCAATCTGCTCGGCTAATCACCAGCGGGGTCTGCTAGCTTCAAGATGCCTCCAGCCTCTGGATGAGAGTGTGGAATGTGGTCCCGGGAGATTTGCTGGTCAAGCTCAGTGGATGTCATGGTTCAGGAGCTCTCAGACAGGAGTTCTCTTATGTTTCCCACCAGCCCTTCTTCCATGCCTTTGTTTTCTCCCCATCAGGCTCTCCCAGGAATGTTTTGCAGAGACTGGCGTGGAATTAGGTGAGGATCTCAACCTCATGCAGAGAGTAGAGTTTGCAAGACTCACCCAACCCTTGGCTTGGTCATGATTTTCCACCATGTCTCCTGGACCATATCACAGGTTGCTAAACAGACTTGCATCAACTCCATACTTAGAGCCATGATGGAGATGGACATTGCACTGTTACTAGTCACCACTGTCTGCTTTCCATGGAAAATCAATAGTCATATGAGGGTTTAAAAATTCTGCTAAGCCAGGGTCTAAAAACTCTGCTAAGACATTTTGTTGTATTTTATCTTATTCTTTCTGGAGCAGTAACTGGTTGAGCTTGCATTTCACAGAATCACAGAATCCCAGAATGTCAGGGGTTGGAAGGGACCTGGAAAGCTCATCCAGTGCAATCCCCCCATGGAGCAGGAACACCCAGATGAGGTTACACAGGAAGGTGTCCAGGCAGGTTGGAATGTCTGCACAGAAGGAGACTCCACAACCCCCTTGGGCAGCCTGTTCCAGTGTTCTGATACCCTTACTGAGAAGAAGTTTCTTCTCAAATTTAAGTGGAACCTCTTGTGTTGCAGTTTGAAACCATTACCCCATGTCCTACCATTGGTTGTCACCGAGAAGAGCCTGGCTCCATCCTCCTGACACTCACCCTTTATATATATTTATTATATATTTCTGGCAACTGCTTCAGACCAATTTGGAAGGACCTGAGAAAATAAGTTTGCTTCACTGTCTCCTTCCTTCCCACATACAAGGTATCTGGAACTGCTTTTGGGGTCCTCTCTTAGCCAGGGGGACATGGTCCTCAGTGGAAAATATAGTTCAGATTCTGTTTTCTTTAGGGTGATGAATCATTCAGGGAAAGAGATCGAGTCTTGACTTCTCTTCTTCAGACTCCCACACTCCTACAACACTTGTCCTGGCTTTTTATCAGGTGCAAACACCTGAGTCCTGTAAGCCCTTCAGCTCTGGCGTGCACACTTTATATATTCACTCGAGTGCCTGCACACAGACGAGTGTTCGAACAGCTCCATCTCCCATCCTTGCAGGCCCCAAGGCACAACGTTGGATATTACCTGTTCAGCTGCTCCACATGCTGTACTGAGGGCTGGAGCCTGCAAATGCTTCTTCACAGGAACAGCATTTCTCCTGTGACCAAATCCTCTCAACACATGTCTTGCAGAGGTGCATTTATATGAGTCCCCTCAGTCTCCTTATGTTCACAGGGTTTTCTTTTTGCATGGCTTATCGGCTCCTCCAATTACAGAATAAATACAGTGAAATTGTTTTTAAAATCATCTCAGTCTAAAATCTGGATTTTTAAACTGGCTGCTTTAAATTCTGCAAGGAAAATATTCTGTTCTTGAAAAGTATTATTGCCCAGATTAGAGCTTTGAGAGCTGGGGGGAGTTGTTTTTAATTAGAGAAATGAGAACGGAGAACTTTTCTGTTTTAATACTGCCAGACTCTCCTCTTTAGAACACCATCCTCTTTTGATGGGAATATTTAACTGGTAGGAACCATGAGGCAAACTCTTGAATGACAGCTGAAGAAGGGACATCAAGCTGTTGTCCTTGAAACTAGTGACAAGTTTTCCCTTGACTTCACAGGACATAGAACCCAGCATAGCCCAAATCCAGACATTTTTATTCTTCAGCCAGCTGTGGTTCCTGTTCAGAAAAGACAAGAGAGTGTTCCCCAGAGATGATGTGCAACATGGAAGAAAACTTGTACAGATTAAAGGCTGGACTAAAACCCCGTCAGAACCAGAGTGAAGCCTTTCAGTGGTCCCAGTGGAGCGGGAGTCAGTTGTCAGTGCCCAAACTGACCACACTACTGCCTGCTGCAAATCTAGGAAAATGTTATTGAGCACAATCCAGACCTGACTCAACCTTGCACCTATTTGAACACAGAGGTATTTTGCTTAGTTCATGGCACAAAAGTGTTTGTCGCTTCAGCCCTTCTTTGATCTTGTACCCAGGTGAGACAAGAGCTGAAGAGCACGAACCAGCTTTTCAGCAGAGCTCCTGTCTTGGCAGTGCCTCCAGCTCCTGTGACAACAGAGAAGCACTTCTCTTGTGCTTCTTGCTTGTCCCTGCAATGACTTCTGCAAGCCAGGTCTGCCTCTGTTCGGACAACATGACACACAATAAAGCAATAATCATCTCAGCAGTTTCTTTCTACCCTTGACCTCAACCCAAATCAGTCCTGGCAAACGGGTCACCCGCCTCATGTTTGATCTGCAATCACTGTGCGTTTGCCCCAGGAGCAAAATGATGTGAAGTCAGGACTTTCGCAGCAAAAATAAGAAAGAAAAAAAGTCTAGACACTTCTGGCTGAAGATGCAAGCGCTCATTGGTAAGGAGTGTTTGAACCTGTCCTCAGGGCTAGAACAGAAGGGCAGGAGGAGATGGAGCTCTACATGGCAGCCACAGCAGCTTCCCCTCCTCCTGGTAAGACATCTGGAGGAGATGCCCCAGCTGCCACCCTCCTCCTTGTCTCAACAACCCACAAGACAAAGCCATAGGAAGCTGGTTTCCATCTTACACAAGGCTCGTTTCCCCCATCACTAAATGTCATTTCACACAAGACCTTTAAGAGACAGAGGTGACGCATGACCCTGCTGCAAATCTTCCTGCTCCCTTCCAGGAGCAAGAGGCTTCAAGCACAGTGCACAGAACCTTTTGGGTGGGGGGAAATACAAAAAAAAAATCCCCTTTGCTTAAACCAATTCCCCCAGATCTCTGAGGAGAAGTAAACCACAGGAATCCCAAAGTGTCTGCAGCATCCAAGCAGCATTCAGCTCGGAGTAGCACGAGGGAGGGCTGTCTCAGAGTCTCTCTTTGGCTCCATCAGGCAATCCTGCAAACAAGTCATGTCTCTTAGAAGAGGAAAAAATCTATTTTAAAGCTCTCTCTTTTTCTGTGTGGGTGCTTATCTCTGGTCACTGCTGTTCGCCATGTAGAGAAGTCTCTGTGGCATGCATTTCTAAGAGGGCAAACTGTCTAAAATTAGCTGTTAGTTTAAAATAAGAGACTGTGCAGTTCTCCAGGGAGGGGCATTCATCCTCCAAAGGAAACTGTCAAGGATTGTTCAGGATTACTCTCCAGCTGTTCAGAACTGCTGCATCCTTTTAAATTATAATGTCAACATGTCGCAAATAATATGGAATGACAATGTCTAATTTCTGTCCTGTGAGGAATCAAAAGGAAGGAAAATTGCTAGCATACTAGATACATACCAGATTTAAGAGACCAGGTAACCTTTCTATATGGCTGTAGGAGAGTAATTAGTCAAAATATTAATGACAATGTAATTTTCTAGCTAGCCTCGAAAATCTAGAGGCTTTACATTATGAATTCCAGGCTAATGCTCTCTAGAAGAGATTGTGTTATCTCCAGGGCCAAGGGATGTACGGAGTTCTCCACTAATTGGATTCTTCATGTCATATAGCTGGGGCTTTTTCCTCAAAAATACTTGTTACCAGCATTGCTGGCTTTGAGGAATGAATTTCAATGCCAAATACTATGAGTATGTAAGGTGTCAGACCAACATCATAGTTATTGATGACCTTAGCACTCATGAGCAGCCCACAGCGGGATCGTTCCAAAAAGAAGTGATTGAAATAGCCAACTTCACTACACAGGCATAAAAGTGGATGCCATGAAGTTATAGCAGTTCACAGGCAACTTGCACCATGTACATGAGCAGGGAGGTTTTTAACAGATGTGTTTTTTACCTGCTACTTGAGGTAGTTGTAGCTCTGAGAATCTACTTTGGCTTGAGAGGTAGCAACGAGTTTCTGGGACTCAGCTGACAAACGACGACTCATGAAGTCGTAGTAATGTGATTTCTTCAATCAGATGCCCACATCCAGAGCTTAAATATTCTCATAAGCTCTCAGGGTGGCTGCCTATAAAATATAAACAATGCAATATAAACAAGAAGTGTCCCAAGGTGTACATTTTAATGCTCTGATTCCATGCAGCACTGTATATTTTTCATGTTAAGTTAAAGAAGTCAATGAAACAGAAAGAATCTGACATGTTTTACATTTCCTTGCAACAGGAAGCTATTTTGACAAAACCTACAAATGATGCATGCTGATATTAAGTTTTGGTTGTATTTTATTTTTTTGTAAACTTAATTTGAATTTAGAAAGTCTCTAAATGATAATTGAATCACAAGTCTGGATTAGGATTCTAGCAGCAACACTTGACTTGGTCAAAATCACTGTTATGAAGAGATGCAATTTTTACACAGTACTTCACATTGATTAAGTAATGTGCGAAAATGGAAAAAAAGTATTCGAATCTTAATCATAGTAATTTGCATGAAATAAAAGTCTCTGTCAAGGGAATGCACATTATAATAACCCCTGGGTGTTTTGGTTGCATCAGTGAGCAAAGAACTTGTGTGTATTTTTTTGGTCCTGATATACAAAAATGTCTTCCATTTGTAGTATATCTTTGATAGTATGAGAATTAAGAAATATGGCAATGTAGTTAGTGAAAGACCATGAAACAAACAGGTATTTTAAGGGAAGCCAGAGTTCACAGATATTCGACAATGTACATACCTAAATGAAGTATAGAAACATAAACCAATATGTTGTAAACAAGGGAACTCAGTTTGAAGCTAATTAAGGCTCATTTGGTTTTGACCTGCATCAAACAATAGCACTAAATCAGAAAAGCAGATGCATTTTGGAAGCTACTGAAGTGAAGAACCTTATCTGGAGCCCAGCGGAGTCAGCAGAGACCTTCTCACTGACTTCAGTCAATCCAGCCTTAGAAATGTTTGTGTTTATTTACACAAATTGGCCTGAAGTAGAAAGGGGGTTTCGATGCAGTCCCCGCTCCATTGCATGCACACGTCAATGCTGCTAAACGCCGTGTGTCACTGTTATCTGTTCCTGAAGCAGACACGGGAGCTCAGGCGCATTTCTCTGGGCCAGCGTGACCATTGCGCAACCTGTTTCGTTTTAAAGAGTTGCTGTTTCAAAAATCAATGGGCATCAGCTGGTAATTACAGAAAATCTATGTCTTGTCCCTTCAGCAGGTTTTGCATTTTTCCCACTTGCCATACGACCTTTGCTATGGGCAGACAGCACGGCTCCATGGCAATAAGTCGTGGCCACCCCAGAGCCCCCTTTTCATTCATTCCAGGGTAGAGTTTGCCACGTGAAGTTTCTGGTGAACGGTCTTTACCGTACTACACCTAGATCCTTCCACTGATCATAAGATGAATTTGATGCTGTATTTGCTGAGAATGTAAGTAAATAGAAGGAAGCTTTCTTTAGTTATTTAACCTATCTCAAATGATCTGAAGGCATGTCTGAGATCTGTGATCCCCTTCTCCACCAACCAACAATCACAAAGACTCCTAGACTAACTGTTTTACCTTCTTTAGAGCTTAGCAATTGGTCCAAATGCTCCTGGGCAAAGAACTGAGCTTTCTAGGCACAAGTTTTTGCCATTCCCTCTCTCTTCCATTTCTGCAAGATCTGCTTACAATGCGGGACAGATCCAAAGACCCCTATTGAGGAGAGTCCTTTTTTTGAGGCACGCTGTGTGAAATCTGTTGAGAACTGCAGAAGTTGCCGGGATATCACTGTGTTGTATCAGGAGGGATATCCAGTTATCCCCAGCCACAATATCATTTGGATAATTGCTTCTTGCAGGGGATCGAAGCAGGTGTGGGGGAAAAAAATTGTTGAACAACTAAGCTTGGAAAGGAAACATAGGTTGAAGTTTATCTCTTGTTGCTGAAGCTGCCAGTAAAGCTGGACGCAGGAGGGGGGTTTGTTTGGGATTTATTCGGGGGGAGAAAGGCCCTGCTGTCTTCAGAGTGAGATGAGATCAAGTTCTGCTTGCAATTCCTCTTACATGTTGTAGATACAGGCCAGGAGATTTTTTTTTTTTTACATCAAAATAAAGGAATAGACGGGCCTGCACTTATAAGAGAGTTGGCATTCCTACAACAAGCGTGTAGGTTGATAAGGATTTTCTTTATTCTTTTCAAAAATAACCTTTCCTGTGAAATGCAAGCTCCAGAACATTATCGGTTACATAGAGAAATCACATGAAAGGCTGTATTACAATAACGAAGAGAAGAGATTCTGAGACAAGAACAGCAGCAAAGGTACTCAGTGCCTCCTTGGCTGGAGCTGCTCCTTCTCCACACAACTGATGTTTTCAAACCTTGGTTTTCAACAAAATCCTGCCTGAGGGGTAAAGTTAGTGCATACAAACCACCCTCTGGGTATGATGCTGGGATGTCATCTTATTTTCCCCAGGGAACATCCAATGCGTGGGGACATTCTCAGTGTGTGGGAGATGTGTTGTAGTAATGGGACTATCTCCATGTATGAGCTGAGGGGAACGGTAATATGCCATCCTGTGTTTCTCCTAATTCGAGAATGTGCCTTATATTGGGTGGTATTAACGGGGCCATGATAGCTGTTATCACATCCCTAGACCTGCAAACACAGCCCTGCTGTGTTACCAAAGGGAAGTTGAACCTGCCACTCTCATCAAACATCCTGCAGAAAAGGGAAGGAGGAATTCACAAGAAATAATCCTATTAATTAAGGACAAAATCCCGGTCCCTGTGCACAGCCTGTGGAACGCTGTGCGTGCGGGGGAGCGGAGGCAGCAGAAGGGAAGGGAGCACAACTTCTCTCCTTGGCTGGAGCAGCATTCCCACTTCCCAGGCCACCAGCTCCATTCTGCCCGGTGTATTCCCACCACCTTCCATCAAGTGCCACCCAGTGTGGAACTTCATGGCCAGCCTCAGGTTGTCCCTGCAGGAATGTGGCCAGGAGCACAAAAGAAATCGTGGTAAGAAAATAGTGCTTTATCTACCCTGAGGCAATGATGAACACATTTTGAGTGTCCTTACAGAGAGGGGCAGCTACAGTCCATACTTTCTCACTCTCATATTCTCATTTAAAAAATAAAACAGTATTGAATTAATAGGAACACTGAGCAGAGTGTTGGAGGAACTTATGAGTGGCTTTTAAGAGCAGGTTAGACAAATATCTGTCAGGAGTAGTTAACCAGCCCTAATCCTGCCTTAAGGCAGGGGATGGATGAGGTGGCCTCATGAAATACTCCTGGCCCCACATCCTGGTGTACTCTGGCTTCCTTCCACTACAAACACAGGGAGGTACTGTGGTTATTGTTTTGATGACCCTTGGGATTGCTGCCATCCTGGTGTTATGTCTTTCTTGAATATTTCAATGAATGATCCATATGCATTAAGTAAGGAACTGCAACAAGATGTTTGTAGATGTGAGATGCTGTTTGAACATTGGGTGTGCCTGGGGTAGGAATAGTTCTGGCTTTGCAGCACCTGATTAGACTCCTAGGGGTGATATGTCCAGGGGAAATGTCTTAAACTGGCTATGACTCATTCTACAACTGCTCCCCAAAGCCTGAAGAGTGGACAAGGTTTCATAAGTGTCCTCTGCTCTGGAAATTATATTTCCTGGTGGATCATCAAAACTTATCTCTAACCCCAGATGCAATATGCCTCAATTCCAAAAACAATGCTGACCTGTGCCTTCTCCCTCCAAGACCTTCTGTTTTAAAATCTGCCATCTAAATTCATCACAAGATACTCAGTTGTTATAAATGTTGTGGAATTTGCCAAGTGGGAATGTCTGTGCTGAACACGTGGGGAACACAAAAGGGAGCTCAGCACAGAAGGTACAGGGAGAAGGGACTGGACACCAATCTGTTGGAATCTCAGGCTGGGGGAAGCACCTCTTTTAATGATTTTCCTTTAATTGCAGAGGATTTCCATGAGTCCTAATTTGTCGGCAGCTGGATTTAGCACAAAGCATGATCTTTAACTGCTGTGAACCATCCAAGGAAAACTGTGCTCCTTAGATCCCCAGCTCTGCAATGCTGCTCTGTTAAGGGGGCAATGTGTAAGTGTAGCAATGAGCAATGCTGGTAATAAAGAAATAAATTACCCAGAGAATTTAAAGTCAGGGTGGCTATTAAAAAGGAGAAATTCAGCTTCCCCATGCATAAATGTCAACCTGCTGTGAGTGCGGCCACCCTTGCACAGGTGTACATGTGTGTAACAACACTTGCCCATGGCATATAAAACAGCAAACACAGGGAGCGCCAGGTGGTTATTTGGCTTCTTGTCATACATTTAGGAGGGCTGCACCTCACATTCGCAGGAGCCACCTTTCTTTTTATACTCCATTTTCTGTTCTTCTTAATCCACAGATTTTTTCCCCTTGCTAAACCAGGAATCCAAGGCAGATCCCCAGAGAACTGCTGGAGTCTTGGATTCTCAAGCAGATCCAAGCTATAGTATGGCACAAGGGCAATATTATCCCTATAGAGTTTTTAGCAGTGTGCCTTCTAACCCTTTTTAAGCAGCTCTGGTTTTAAGTGAGGCAGCTACTGGTACTAAGCTATTCTGAACCATCATTAGCTCTGTTTACTGAGCCTTTAGATGTGTGAATCACTGCAAACATCTGGAATGAACAGGTGGAATTCAACCGCATTTACTGTACGTTTCTGGTTTAATGGTGTTTGGCTTCTCTTTTAATTGAACACCGATTCTTCCTGGAGACCCAAATGTTACTACAGGCATATATGAATTCAATTTAATTGGCAAGGAGTTAAAAATTATTATTTCAGAGGAATTTTTGATGTTAACTAATGAGGCATCATATTCTATACGTATCCCCACTATTTCAGCCTGCTTCTCTGAGGAAACACAGGCTACGCAGTTGCTATTACCTAAACTGTGAGTTTATTTATTTTGTGATGGCAGATTTTTAGAACTAATTTTGTCCTTCCAACATGGCATTTCTTTTCTACCCTTGCATACATAGTTCAATTACTGTTTCTTGTGTCTAGGTAATAGCAGCTTCGATTTGCAGTTCAAATTTGTTCCTCACTTCACTGAAAGGATTGAACTGTTACAGCTCACATCATGGTACCCAAATAACTCATGGGTGGTCTTCAGAGATGGGTCCTGCGCAGTTTCTCCTTGACCTCTACAGCCTCAGGCGTCTCTCATATCTAGTGGATATTAAATTATGTATACAAAATAAGTGGCACTTCTAGGCTGGCTTAAGAAAGCTCTACTTCCAAAGCAGTATTTTTATAATCAGCATGCTCAGCTGCTCGGGGAGACCCAGATTTCTGCCTTTCTGCTGCCTGAATCAGGCTGGGTACTAGGCTGGCCCTTTCTTAGCTGTAACCATGAGGGACACTCATCTCATGAGCAACTTCTGGATGTCTTGGTTTTTCTCTGAAGCAAAACAGAAAACAATTGCATTTACCAAAACATTGAAAAAAAAACATTTCAAATGTGAAATCAAGGTCTGGAGCTGAATGTTGTAGAAACACAGAGTGAGAATAGAGTCCCAGTGTCAAATAGTTTGAAGCCTAAATGATGTCTCTGAACAGAAGGTGCTTTGGCTGCCAGGCTGATCCAAATGGGCTGCGGGTCCCTCCTTTCCCGCATTCCCAGCGGGGCCCCCCCAGCATCCACACCTGCTCCCACACACATCGGAGCTCCCCAAGCAACCTGGCCGGGGCGCTGCTTTTGTGTTTGCACAAAAAAAGAGGTGAGCAATTACCAGGCCACACCTCCGCACACAACTTCTCATGCCTCTAAAGTTTCTAACACTCTGAGTATCAGGTTCCCGAAATCACTGCTGTCCGGGAGGGGAGCGTTGTACAGGCTGCAGGGGCTTTGCTCCCAAGTCAGCAGAATTGGGCTGTTTTATTCTATACCCTCTTTTTGGACTATCATGTTATTCATACTTTTTTCACCTTCTAGCCTAGCTTTTGGAGAATATTTCTGTTTTAAAGAATATCTTTGCTTTTAGGGACACTATGATGCTTTTTGCCTGCCTTTCAACGCGATGCCATGTCAGGGATTGCTTGCTTGCTTTCTTTTATTTTTACCCATGTTTTAATGCAAAGAGGCCCTTTCCTAGTAATAGCAATTGGCATCTGGCTTTCCATCTCTCTGAACTCAGCAGTGCTGCTGCTCCAACACTCAGCTGGTTGGAAACGTATAGGCAGCAAACATTTACATTCAGCACGTCTAACATCATCTGGGACTTAAACCCACAACATTGGCGATGCACAGAGATAGATATTTAGTCACATCAAAGCTATTTGCTAATTGCAGACACTTCATTCTTGTTTAATGTTTCATGTGCAAGATTAGTTGGTTGATTTAACTGGTTCAGCAAAACTTATGTTTTAAGGCAAAACATTAGTTAAGACATAATGTATTCCCTTATGGAAAATTCCCATAAAACTAAACACATCAGAAGTCAGCTTGTGCTTTGTACTTCTGTATTCAATTCTGTAGTCAGTCTACCTATAGAAACTACACTTTCCCATTGCAAAGTCTACAATTTAATAGCAATCCAGCAAGGTATTAAATCTTGTAGGATTGTTATTGACACAAAATCATGGGGTAGGGTTATAATTGTCATTTAGTCTGTTTTAGTTGGGTTTATAATAGAAATAGATACAGAAGAGGAACAAAAGGAATAAAAAAGGATGTCAGGGTGAAATGTATATAGTTTTTATCTGTATATGTCCAGGCCTCCATATCTCCATGCATATATTGAATTTTGGGGCAAATGTATCTGTTCATACATGCGTCTGCCTGACACAAGTATAACATAAATATGTACACTATCTGCATACATGTGTATTCCTATATTAATGTTTACACACAACCTAAAACCTGCTAGCGCAATATAGACTGAGCAAGAGCTTAATTCAGATAACTCTCAGTGACTCATTGTTTTACCAGAAAACACCCCAAATCTCTCCCAACCTTTCCAGCAGCTCTGCCCAATGTAACTCCAGGAAGGAGCTGAATTTCGGTTCCTTGTTCCCCATGAGAGGGAACAAGCAATTGGACCCCAACATAGGAGTTGACCATGAACACCAAAACCCACAGCTTAACTACCCTAAAATATTTGGGGCCATCCATTATGATTTTTTTTTCCTGAAAAGCTTCAAGAGGTTTTGAACTCAGTTTGCTGCTAAAGGAAAATGTTTAGAGCCCAAACCCTCTGTGTGTTTGCATGTCTATATATGAATATTAAAATGTTGAGTACATGGACCACCAAAAGTTTGTTTAGCTTGAAGTTTAGAGATTTGTTTTGCTTAGAATTGAGTCTCTTGATATTTGGCTGATCTCTTTGTACTGGCTTTTATCTTAATTGCTTTTTAAACTATAATTACGGTGCCACATGCACATGTCTATAACACCACTGTAGTTTAAGTTGAGTGCGTTTCTATTATAGCTTCTATTTTTAAGTGTTATGGGGTATTTGTTTGTTTAGTTTTTAATTCAGATGTAAAATTTACATACTGCAGCCATGAAACTTAGCATACAAAATCTATGTCAGGGAGAAAATATTTTTTACAATATTTGAGAAAATAACCTAGTTTACTGAATATTAAATTAGAGGCTAAAAATAATTAAATCACTTCTCTCCAATACTGCAACTTATAAAAGAGGAAAAATGCTACATTTAAATATCCAGCTGAAATTGTGCATGCCACAACCCCATAAATAGAGACTTGTGCATACGGACATTTTAACATGTGTATACCAAAGCCATAATGACACTGCAGACTATCATTATTCCTTAAGGAAATGTCATGGTCTTTCCTTTCTTATTTGAGTGAGATGTGAACTTATAATTCTTTCAGCCAGTTGGTTTTTATAAGGTATCGTATTGTTATTTTTCATATTGTTATTTGCATTTAAACAGTTCTCTAAATACCTATTTGAAGACTAAACACACCAGTGCATTAGGCCAGTAACACAGCCCAGCTTCTAAAAAGTCCACGTAGGGCTGTTAGCACAGTGTCCTACCAGCCCTAATCCTCCTCTCTGCAGTAACGCTTCTTTTTCTTTCATTCAAGACTGGCATTTTTGGGGAAAGAAAAATGCAAGCCACTGTTTTGTGGCATCCCTTTTTCCATGCAAACATAGGCAAATAACATTAGGACTGTGACCGGTGGGGATGAAAAAGGGAGGCAGCGCATATCACCGGCCCAACTTCATCCTCCGTTATTAATCCCGCTGGTGCATGTGCCATATGATTTCTGCAGAAGTCTGGGGGTAAAATGAGGTTTATCCATCTATAGGGCTTGTAGGGGGGTTCTTGCCACCTTAGCGTGGCCCAAAGAGCTG